>NC_084467.1:156252025-156620191 GCF_027409185.1 Cynocephalus volans | reverse complement strand
CCCGCTCCCGGGTCTCCTTGGGCACCACCCGGTCCTGACTGTCCGCGAGGACACCAGCCACGCCCGTGTCCCGCCCGTGCTTCGTCCCAGTTCCGCGGTCTGGTCTCGTCTGATGACCTTGGCCTCAACTGTACCTCCGACTTGTGCCCGAGACCTCACCATAGCAACACCGGCAGCCCCGCCACCATCTCGAGCTGGGGGCGACAGATGTCCTCGCCCTGCTGCCCATGGCTCTGTCGCCGGGGAAGCCTGAGCCGCCGCGCCGGCCTCGGCCGTGTCCTCCTCTGTCCTCGAGGACACGCTCCTGCGGATCGTTCCCGCCCATCTGCAGACATGCGTCTGCTTCTCCCACGCGCGCCCGCCGTTGTCGCTGCAGTCCCCTCCGTCCCCTCCGTCCCCTCCGTCGCCGCCAGCTCCTCACGCGGCTGCTCTGCCGCAGAACTTCTCCGGAGCGTCCCACACTCGGGCCGAACCCCTCCCCGCTTCTCCTCCGTCCGCACCGCCCCGCTCTGCGGTCCCCAGACGGCTTTCAGCTTCCGGCGTCCTCGCGGAGCCCTGCGCTGGGCCCGGCCGCCGCTCTGTGCCCGTGCTCCGCCCGCTCTCAGGCTGCAGCGCCGCCGTGTGTCGCGCCGCCCAGCGTCTGTCTGTCGCCGCCCAGCGCCCCTCTGCGCCTCCCGCACGCCGGGCGCGGCTCCAGCTCGGGGCCTTGCACGCCTCGCAGGGAAGGGGCCAGAGTCCTGCCCGGATGGCCGTGCGGCCCCTCCCTCACTTAATCCAAATTTCTGCTGAAATGTCACCGTCTCAAATGAGTTCTTCCTCCAAAACGCCGTGTTTAGAATCATAACCCTACTCCAGCCACCTCTTGGCGTGTCGTAGTCCCCCACCCGCTCTAATTTTCTCCGTTTCATATAAATTCACATCGTTTAGTTTGTGTTCTGTCCCTCACCCCACTCCACGGTGACTCACGCTAAACGAGAGGGGGGATTTTCGTGTGTTCACTGATTTATCTCCAGGGCTTGAACGGTTTCTTATTAAATAGTCATACGTTCAATGAATGAATGAATGAGTGGATGAATGAATGAGTGAATGAATGAATGCCAAGAACCACATACTAATGTGCCAGTTTCACTGCAACTTTACCAGGACAAAGTATTCCAATTTTTAAAAAACAGTTTATTTAGTAAGTTTTAAAGGAGATCTCTAGTTTCCTAATTTGCATTCCTTTAAAACTGTCAATGACTTAATCAAACTTTTATGTGTAGACTGTGCCTATTTAGGGCTCAGATTTTGGAAAGCAACAGAGCAGTTTCCTGTTTGTTTGCCATGATCTCATACAGCAATCCGAAACGGCAACTCTGTACTAAAGAGTCTGTGATAGTGAAATAAAAATGCTACACACAGAGAATGTACTCTTGTGATTACCTCGAGCCAGCGCAAATCTCAAACCTTGAAATGAAAGTGTGATTTTCTATTCTTTAACTAAAGGGGAAATTACTTTTCTACCTTAAATTTGGTTTGAAAAGTAAAATGCAGAAAATTAACATTTAAAAAGTCAGGGATTCTATCATGAAAATAAGGAGGTGGGAAGATCTGCATGTCCAAGAGAGTCACTGCTGGCCACAGGTGTCTACTGAGCACGTGGGTGTGGCTGGTCCTAACGGAGATCTACAGTAAATGGAAAAGACATGCCAGATTTTAAAGAATTAGCATTTTAAAATGTGTAATCTTCCATTAATGTGTTTATATGACTCCATACAGATTACATATTGAAATCATCATGTTTTGGATAGGCTGGATTAAATAAATATATATTTTAAATTAGTTTCAACTTTTTACATTTTAATGCAGCTACTGGAATATTTAAAATTGTATATATGGACAATGCTGGTTCAGATGGGAAAAAAATTAAAGAGACATAAAAACAAATTGCAATGTGTGACCTTGGATCAGATCCTGATTTAACAAATAAGCAATTATGAAAAAGTTCACGAAACAATTGGAGAAGTTTGAGTGTGGATACTAGGTATTATGAAATTATTGTTAATTTTCTCAATTGTGATAATGGTATTGTATTTATGTAGGTGACTGTTATACTCTTAAATTCTAAAGTAATTAGGGGTGAAATATCCTAATGGCTAAACTTATTTTCAAACATGCAGCAATATATGTTTATAACTTAATATTTTACAATCATAGTATTTATGTTTAAATATATGACTTATAGTATATTTAAAACATTTTATATAATAAATATTATATTTATATCATTTTATATTTATATATTTACATGTATTCAATATACATACCTGTGTGTATACATAGACAGTAAAATATTAACAATTGTTGAATCTAGACAGAAGTTAAATTGGTTTTCATTGTCCCATTCTTTCAACAGTCATAATATTTCTTAGAAAAGGTTTATAATAAAAAAGTTGTGGAAAAGTGTTTTGCCCCAAAAAACTCTTTCAACTAAAATCAAATGACAAAATTGTACCACAGGGACCACCACTTAAAAGAGAGCCTGTATAAAATAGTCACAATTCATAGTCAGACTATAAATAGCCATTCTTAAATAATATGTAAATTTATATAAGCTTATGGACTAGTTTATCTCTAAATATACGAAAGTCCTTTTGAGCCCTTGAGCTGTTTACTTTCCTTATTAGAAGAAACATTTTGAGATATATTCTAAAATAAAGACATTTTACCCCTTAGAAATCTCCACTTGTCCCTTTGAGAGTAGGTAGGTGAGTTCTCACTATCTGCGGACGGCAACATTTAGTCCAGCGACTGGTGCAAGTGCACGTCTTTGAACCACACCCACAGTCCCTACCCATGGTAATCTCTTAGTTTGATTGACAGCTCCAACTTTCACATTCACACCTACTTCTACAGAACTTATTCAACAGTCGTAAGTGCCTGAGGGCTTCTTTGGGAAGATTATTAGGATATCATGCAAAACAAAGCTCGCAGCAGTACAAAAGACTACTGACACTGTATTTGACAGGTTCAAGGATTTAGTAATACTGGTTGTGAAACAGAAATAGTTTTTTGGTAACATTTATTTGGAAGAAAAGATATTATGACATTATCACATTACTTCAGTCAGAGAAAGATTCTCAACACTACTGCAAACATAAAATGGCAAAAACAATAGGTCTATGCAAGACATTTGTTTAAATTTCTTTAAGTGCAAGCAGATAATTGATGTTGTTCTCTTACAAAGAAAAATTTATTGTGGCCCCAAAAATACGTCTTTGTGATGTCACAGGCATCAGTGTAATTCCTGAGCAGCTCCAACCCCTGGGCCCTCAAGAGATCACCCTGGAAGTCAACTCAAAGGGAGTGAGTGTAGGACAGGTGACCCTAAAGAAAGCTCAAACACAATCAGAAGTTTCAAAAGGTGATGAAGAAAACATGTAAACTATGCACTGAATCTGCAGTGTCAGCACTTTCTAGGCTGTCCCACCACTCCTGTCCATCTTGAACTGGTCCACTCGCAGACCTCCTTTCCTTAAGGGGCTTATCATACCACACTCTGGTGCCGCCTCGTGCTTCCTTCTTTCCCTGATAGGCACTCAGCACAGGCTGGTTTCTTCTTCCCACCACCCTTGCCCTGCACACTCCTGAGCTTTTAAGGCCCTCAATCTTAGCACAGAGCCTGGATCTTAGCAGGGACTCAGCAAATGCTCACAGGAGTGGCTTTCACCCTTTTTTGACTGAAACCCATAGTCTCCAATACATTTTAAGAGCAGCTCAGTAGACATACAGAGGACTGTCTGTATAAACGGAAACAAAAGTTTCATGAAATAGTACTTCATCTTGCTACACAAAATGCATAGATATTTTCTAATGTACTCTTTTACTTTTTATAAATATTGATTTTTAATAAATATCAAGACCACTAAATTGATTTCAAACTTATTAATGAACTCTACTTTTAAATTGTAGAAATTATCCACCTGCTAATGATCAAT
This sequence comes from Cynocephalus volans, assembly GCF_027409185.1. Lineage (NCBI taxonomy): Eukaryota > Metazoa > Chordata > Mammalia > Dermoptera > Cynocephalidae > Cynocephalus > Cynocephalus volans. The sequence goes on along the minus strand of NC_084467.1, from coordinate 156,616,214 downwards.
TAATTGGCTTTTTTAGGATCGGTACAATGGAAAAACAGTCTTTCACCAGAGGCAAATATAGGTTTCCTGGGGGTCTGTTATGTTTATTGTTAGTCTAATATATATAGAGAGAGAGAAGAATCACTACCCTGGGTGTTCCATCTTTTGCCCACCTAAGAAGGCATGGTAATGTCAGCTTTTGTATTGTTTCTTTTACTCTGTCCTCTGCTGTTACGTATATTTAGCAGATTCTTTATGTTCTCAGTCCTTGAGCCAATCCTGAGGAAGAAAGTGGACAGAAACCTTAGCCCCATCATTGAATGGATGGTAACTGAGTCATTCTCCTTAGGCCCAGGATTAGAAGGCTGGGCTTTCATGCTTGTCTTTCCCAAGTCCTTGGTGGCCAAGTATCTCTTGATTTGAAAATGTCCACAGTCTTGCCTCAGTGCCTACACAGCCATGCTGCCAAGATCCTCTATTCTTCCTTAGACCTGGGGTCCTGTCCTAAACCCCAAGAGAAGCTGGGACCTTGAGAGCCCAGTTCAGTGTTGCCAGCCCTCTTGCCTTTCAAATCCTCATCAGATCGTTGCTTGGTGCTCAGCAGGTCCCAGGTGCTGCACTGTGCTGTGATGGTGTGGGGAGCAAGACTCTCTTGCAGGGGTCTCTCTCAGGGCAGACCTGCTGCTCATCAGGATATGGACCTCCTGGGGCTGACGGCCACCCAGGCTAGCTCCTCAGCCAGATGACTTCCAGGATCCTGGACAGCCACACACCATTTCTCCTGACCCTGGGGCTCTGCCCATCCAGAGCCTGGAGTGTGGATTTAGGCCCTTGCCAGCTTCTTCCCCTTCCCACTGCATTTGTGTTGCAGGGTCTCAGCCACATCACAGCCCCAAGACTAAGGGACAAGGAATAGAATTCCTATTCCAGTTCCTCTTCTGATGGGGAAAGAGGGGAGGGGGAGTTGCCTGAAGGAGCCCAGAGGCCACAGGTCTCTCCCCAGGAGAAACAGTGGTTACATACCCTGCTGAGGGCAAGGGGCCTGCCATCCGTGCACCAGCCTTTTTCAACTTTCATGTTCCCATGTTAAGCTTGGTTCAGTGATTAACATAGAGAAGCACAAAGCAATGAGCATGAACTCTGATCCCACAATCCACTCACTCACTGTGGGACCCCAGGCATATTACTTAACCCTCTGTGCTCAGTTTCCCCATCTGTGAAACGGGAAGAATAATGATGCCTATCTCACAGGGCTGATGTTAGGATCAAGTGAGATAACGAGCTAACGTGCTGAGAATGGTGCCTGGGAGGAAGACAGAGAGAGGGAATCATAGAAAGCTGAGGGTGAAAGGCATCTTAGGGCCATTTCACACGCAAGCACGCGGAGACCCAAGGAGGTGAAGGGCCAGCCCCAGGCTCATCCCACAAAAAGAAAGTGAGAGCGATGGGGTCCACTGATCGTCTCCTAGCTCAATTTTTTCTTTCTCTCTCTTTCGTGCACCTTGGAAGCATTTCATAGGTAGAATTTTCCTTTAATCTGGCCTGCAAGAAGCAGGAGAGAAGACAATACAAACATTCTAGGTCCAAGGAGAGAGAGCAGTGTCTGCAGGCTGTCTACCACCAGCCTCGTGCCACACAGCAGAGAAGCAGGGATGTGTACAGGTGGCCCCAGTGGCCCTTTCTGGCATTTCCTCTAAATGTGTTTAATAAGGAAGGGCGGAAGAACTCATATTAATCTAGTACCTCGTTGATCATTGATTAAAATCTTCAAGATAACCTTGTGAGAGAAGTACTATTCCTGTTTTACAGAGAAGAAATTAAGGCATACAGGGTTACAAAACTTGGCCAATATAGGCCTGCTCTTTAGGGTGGAGCTGAGAGTCAAACCCAAAAGGGCTGACTCCGCCCTTCTTCCACCGGTTCACAGGTAGGCCCTTCACAAAGTGCGCTCCCCCAATAACACACAGGGCCTTTCCTTCCAGGCAAATTTCAGGGGTGTCAGGGGACCATCCTTCATTCGTTCCATTGATGTAATTTTATGATCTACCCTGTTAATAAGGAAAGGGGCAACAGGAACTATTTTTACATTTCTCCACTTTTTAACTTCATGACTGGTTTCATAAGTAGCTTATATACTATAAAATCTGGAATCTCATAAAGATTTAGTAAAAATGCAGCTGATGGTAGTGGGTTGTGTCTTCAAGACTGAACTCCTACTTGGGTTGTGGAATGATCACTTGCATAATAGGAAAATTTTCCAGAAGGCAACCTTTCAACCGAAGGCTTACCCGGTACAATGAAAATCTGATTCGATTTCCAAAAATCTCATTTCCTCCCACAACTCCCTTATGCCTAAGCTGTGCCAACCAGCGGCAAACGTAGTCCTCACGGTTTGGACGTGAGAAACGGCCTTACAGGCGGACGGCAGCCCGTGCCCGGCGCTGGCGCTCATCTTCCCGCCCACACGGCTGCCCACGAAGCCACCTCCTGCTGAAGCGACGCTGCAGGTCCTGAGCCCCGTGCACTCGGCCACGCGGTCTGCAGCGGATGCAGTGACGTCCCGGACGGGAGACACCAAGGGACCGTGGGGCTGGATCCCACCTGCACGGAGAGGACGGTGGGGTCTGAAAGGACAACTCTGAGCTGCTCCTCCTGTCTCTGAGCCTCAGCAACGCCTCAAGTCAGCTCAGCCTGTGCAGAATCCTGGTTTTATTTCCTTGTCACCACGTCCCCACAGCGATTCGCCGCTTTGTAAGAATGAGTTTATGAGTCCCAGCCCCTTCCCCTTGCTTGCTTCGTCTACACCGTAGATCCTGCCGCAGCCGGTTGCGTGCACGAGGAACCCAGTTAAGGAGACAAAGCACTGCAAACAAGGGCACGGTGGAATCGCTCGGTTAATTTCACGTATTATTTCCTTCTCCACTTTATCGATGAAGTTGAGGCTCAGAGAGGTTGAGTGATTCTTCCAAGATCACACAGCTAATAAGAGAACGAGGACTGCAAGCCAGGCTTGTCTGGCCGCTGCCCGCATGTCCATGAACCTTCCTTCACCTGCCCCTTGCCCGTGACGCCTGCCTCCTCGTCCGTCATGCCCTGTGCCCTCGAGGAGGAGGAAGGCAGCAGCTCCGCGTCGCAGGGCCCGCCCTGCCCCTGCCTGCCAGCGCCCGGAGCTCGGCAGCACCTGTCCCAAGGCGGTGGAGAGCGAGGGTCCTGGGCGGGCGCCGAGGTGAAGCGAGGGAGGACGAGCCCACTCAGAGCTTCAGCCCAGGGGGGCGAAGGTGGAAAAGGCCGACTGGAGAGGACATTTTTTTTTCCCCCTTTTTTTGTGACCGGCTGCCCCGCGCTCAGCCAGTGAGCGCACCGGCCATCCCTACACAGGATCCGAACCCGCGGCGGGAGCTCCGCTGCCCTCCCAGCGCCGCACTCCCCCGAGCGCGCCACAGGGTCGGCCCCAGAGAGGACATTTTGAAGTGACTTCCCCCCGGGCCGGCACTTGCCACCGGGTGGATGCCCTCCTTTAAAGACAGCAGTGCTGGGTGGATGATCAAGAAGCGCTGATCAGGTACCGGCCAAATGCGCAGAAGAGGAAGCCGCCGGCCGCCTCGCTGTGCTCCAGCGGCAGCGTCTGCTAGACTCGGGGACTATACGGGGCGTGAATGATTTGCCATCTGGGACTGGCCTCTCCATGTTTTAAAATCTGGTGTTAATAGAAAAGTTGAGGTTCGGTAAGGCCAGCAGATCAGGAGACGATCACCACGGAAAAGACAGTTTCTTGCACACGGACCAGGAGGAGGCATGCCACAAGGCAGGGGCCATCAGGAAGCAGCAGGGGCACCGGGAGGCAGAGGAGGGGAGGAACTGTGGGCAAGGGCACTTACTGCAGTTTCCACAGGAGGAAGCGTGCCAGGCAGGGTACACGGGCTTAGGATGGGCCAGCTGGGATCATTCAGTGGTCTCTGGGGTGCAGGGGCCTCCCGTGGTCCAGCACCTGGCCCTGAGGTGATTAGGGCAGGGAATAATGGCCCTGAGTGTGAGAAGCCCATAAGGAGGTGGTTGGGGTGTGGGCCTTGGGTCAGCTGGTTTGCATGTGAAAGGCACACTCCCTGGAGAACAGTCTGCTAACTCTAGGAATGGACCAGCTCTAGGAGGGGCCATCCTCCAGGGTCAGCGAGACCCCAGATGTCAAATCATCAGACACAGGAAATAAAGGCCTGATCAATGCACTCTGGTATTAGAAGGAAGTGGCTGTGGCCTTTGCAAATGCAGGTTTGGGGGGCATCATTGGATTGTGGTCTGTTGAGAGTGGGCAGCCTCCTGGGGAAAAGCAAGTCCTGGGTGAGGTTTGTTCCCCCAAAGTTCCCCAGATTTCACACGTGGAGGAGGACACAGGTCCCAGAATGTCCATCATGGAAGGTCCCTTTGGTTTCTGCTTGTCCAGTCTCACATGATGTAGATGCACAGCCCTGAGTGCAGAGGCCATTCATCCCAGGCCCTGCAGCCCCGGGATGGGAATCCACCCTCTGGCTGCCAGCCCACAGACAAATTCTGTAATGGCCAGAGCAAGCCATGGACACATTGCTTACATGTTCCCAGGACTGGAGGTGCTGTGTCACACAGGTGCATATAATGACCACTGTTTCAACCACTGCGCACTCCCTTTGCTAGAGCTAGATGAAGATAGGTGAAGGAAGCCTCCGTTAAGTGGCGTGTGCTGGGGTCGTCAGGCTTGGCCGTGGCTGCACTTAGGGCAGCACAGTGTGATTGGAGGTGTGCTGGTCTGGGGGTGAGGAGACCTGAATCCCACCTCGGGTTTACCACAATCCTAGCCCTGCCACCTTGGGAAAGGCACGAGCCTCTCCTGTCTCAATTCCTCTTATCTGTAAAACAAGAACTAAACTTCTGAGACTTCCATTTGTAGAGATGCAGAAGACTGCTCGTGCAGAAAGTGTTTAGAAGTTCCCAAAAAATGGTTTCAAATATCCTTCTCTTGGGAAAACAAAATGGTTTTGGACATCCTTATTTTTCTACACATAAGCATTGGATTCCTGCAGAGCTGACTGTAACTAGAGGTTTATTGCCTTCTGCTTTTATAAAATTTCATTTCTTCAAAGCTATCCCAAGTTTATGTTCTATCCCTTTAATGTGATATTCCTAGTGTAAACATGTTATGTTTTATACATGAATCCATATTGGCAAAACATCTTGGTTACTTAGTAATATGATAAAATCTAAGCACACAACCAGGTTAAGGAAAAGGTTTTTAAAAAATCCAAGGGGGATGTAGCCTGAAGAGGCCTTTTCTCTACCAGAAGGGGCTCCAGCCTCTGGAAGTTCCCCACCCAACTCCAGCAGAAATCTGGCCCTCCTTGTACTTGGGGCCAGGACTTTTTGTTTTTGTTTATTCAGATTTTTATTATCAATCTAGTCTAAGATAGTGAATGACTCCTGATGTTTGCTTCATTTTTAAAAAAAGAAGAAGAGTTGTTACTTTTCCTTCTAATTTACAGCCAGTAAATCCTCTGAAGGGTTGGAGAGACATTAGCTTGCTTTACGGGTGAGGAAACTGCTCTGTGAATCTGTGTTTCCTGCCCAGGCTGTGATGGGACTTGGCGACCTGGGTCTCTGGACTTGCTGTCAAGGAGCCTCCACCTTGTACGTTCTCCAAAGTAGTTTTAAGGAAGTCGACTATTTTTTCAATTGAGAAAGAAAATTTTCAATAGACTTATTTTAAATAAGAAATAAGCTGAGCTACACCCAGCAGGTGTTTATGAATTTGGGAACTCTAGTTTGGAATCGCAGTTGACCTTAGAAGCTCTTGAACTGTGAGTTTTTGACCGACCTGTCTGTATGGTGATTCCTATCTCTCTCCCTCAGACCTAAAGATATCTTATATCTCTCACACCCTATGTTTCATTGGTTGGTTTTATTACTCCTTAATTTTGCCATTAAAATTTTATTGCCTCTGGAAAAGGCAAGACTATGAAGACAGTAAAACATCATCAGTTGCAAGGAGGTAGGGGGAAGGAGGCAGAGCACAGACGATTTTTAGGGCAGTGAAACTGCTCTGTATGACACTGTAATGGTCTGTACCTGTTGTTTTAGATTTGTCAAAACACAGAGAATGTCCATGCGATATTGTGAAATATAGATTTGATCTTCATTCCTGTCTCCTGGTGTATAACTCTTAAAATCCTGAGAATCCCCACAGTGGTGCTGTTTTGTATGCTGATGAGTTGACCGATGGCTGACCCCAGGTAGCTTCAGGATGGGGGCTGGTCACCAGAAAGACCAAGGCAAGACTTTCAGACCCACCCCCCAACTTCCATGGAGGTTAGAGGGGCCAAAGTTTAAGTTGGTCACCAGTAGCCAATGGTTTAACCAGTCATGTCACCATAAAAACCCAAGAGAACTGGGCTCAGGGAGCTTCCAGATAGCAAACACGTGGGGGTTTTCACCTGTACTTGCCAGGAGGGTGGTGCACCCCACCTCCACGGGGACAGAAGCTCCTGTGCTCAGGACCCTTTCAGACCTCACCCTGTGCACCTTTTCATCTGGCTGTTTATTTGCATCATTTAAAATATCCTCCTCCTACCTCTCCTGCTCCCCCATAAGTATTTTATATAAAGTACTTAGAACAGTGCCAGGTGCAGATTAGCTTCTCAATAAATAGTAGCTGCTACAACTTATGCAGGTTTGCACCATCTTGTCCAAATGTATCTTTTTCTATTGCAGTTCTTAAAATGCACTGTTTATTTTAGAAGAGTTTTAGATTTACAGAAAAATTGGAAAGATAGTACAAGGGGTTCTCTACTGCTCACTCCCTGTTTCTCCTATTATTGACACTTTACATTAGTGTGGTTCATTTATTACAGTTAATGAACCAATATTGATTGTTATCATTAAGTAAAGTCCATACTTTATTCATATTTCCTTAGGTTTTACCTACTTTTCTTTTTCTGCCTCAGGGTCCCTTCTAAGATACCACGTTACATTTAGTTGTGATGTCTCCTTAGGCATCTCTTGGTGGCTGTGACTGTTCCTCAGTCTTTCCTTGTTTTCCATGTCGACTTTGAGGAGCACTGACTGCTCAGGTATTTTGTAGACTGTCCCTCAGTTGGGATTTGCCCACTGCCTTCCTCATGACTAGACAAGGTGATGTGCACTTGGGAAGACAGCCGCAGACGGAAAGAGCCTCCTCCTGGCGTCCCATCAAGGGCACGTCCTCGCAACACGACTTATCACTTTTTGGTGTTGACCTCTCTCCCCTGCTGGAGGTAGACTTTCTCTGGTTTCATTTAACTTTTTCATGGGTCTTGCCCTGGCCTTTCCTCCAACCAACAAAGGGGAAAATTTCTCAGAAGTTGAGAACTTGCTCATTCTTTGCAACTTCCTCATGACTACCACGGTGCTATGCACGCTCAGTAAATGTCTTTTCTACTGACTAGTAAGAATGCAACAGGGCAGCTCCATTCCGTGGAAGAGGAAAGAGGCTGTGAGTGGCAGCTGCCTCGTGTGAGGTGCTGGTGACGCCAGTGCTCCTGAGTGTCCAGTGTCTACTGAGCACAGTGTCCTAAGCTGGGCTTTCTCACCCTCCGAGTCCAAGATGACATCTCCCAGTGTCGATCTCCAGCTCTGAAGATAAAGTGATCCCAACTCCAAGCAGTTGCTTTGGGTATAAGGAAAGGAGGGAAAGTTAAAAATTAATAAGGGCTCATATAACTCCGCAACATCATATGGGGCCACAGAATGTGACTAGGATATTCCTTACAAATATTTGAAATTTCTGTAATTCTAACTTGACAATACCCCTGCATTTGCTGTTTTTTCCAACTAATCATCCTCTTTAATGGACTCTATAAATATCTTAAAATATCTGCTTCCCCTTGACCTTCCTTTGAGGAAAATTAGAACTAGAAACAATTATTAAATACCTGAAAATTTTCCATTGGGATTTGTACCCTTAAAGCAGCTGATAGCATTTAAATAACATCATCACGGTAAAATTTGGCTTCCTGATCATGCATTTTAAAAAGTCTAGCCAGGAGCCCTGAAAGTAATTCTATAACCACATAACGGTCCTCTGCCCACTAAGGTACAAAAATATGCTACAGAGAATGTTCAACAGGAGTTGCTCCATGTTTACTAAATTACTCTTATCCACAATAAAACATAAAAAATAAGCTTAGATGTTCACTATTTTAATCGTTTTATGTTCTTTTGTTATCATTGTAACCATTTTTTCATATTCTTTTATTTAGAAAAAGCTTAAGGATTATTTTTATTTGATGATCACTTCTCAACTTGTTCTTGCAACATAACTCAACATGGTCATTTCATTAGGAAATAGAAAAAATGTGTATCAAGGAATGTGCAAGTTGGTGAAGGAGTTCCAGCAGAACATAGAGCCAGCTGCTGTTTTCTCTACAGCTTCTGCTTTCTCCTTAGGCACAAAAAGTGGTGAGGGAGCATGTCGTAACCTCTGAGAAACTACGATCCTATGAGTTCCTTTCCCTACAGAGCCCCGGGAGTACTCCCAAGAAGTGTGAGAGCTGCTTGGCTCACGGAGTTTTTGGTCTTCTGGATCTTGATATGTAAGTGACCTATTTCAGGGTAATAGATGCCACCCAAATGCCCTGTAAGGAAAACTGCAGAATGTAAAATATTTATTTTTATTTTGTTTTGGGATCCTATCACAGAGCAAAAGAATGTATCCCATGTAAGAAAATGCTCTTCAAAGAGAAAAGAAAGCTCGCGAGAGAAATTCAACTTGGGGGGTGTGGTGGATTGAATTATGTCCCCCCAAAACTCACTGAAGCTTGAATTGTGTCCTCCAAGTTATATGTATTAGAAACTTAGCACCCACTGTGACTGTTAAGAGGGTGGGGAATCCTATTATGATAATTGAAAGGTGGAGCCCTGAAGAGGTGATTAGACTGTAGGACCATGCAGTAGTGAATGGATTAAAAATGGTGGTCAGGGACGTGGTTCTGAGGGCTTTAAGAAGAGGAGAGTCTCTCTCTCTCTCTCTCCTTCCACCATCTTGCAATGTGAGACCCCTGGGTCACTGTTGCCACCACCAGATAGACTTTGGACTTCCCAGCCTCAGAAACTATAAACAATAAATTTCATTTTTCTTTATAAATCACCCAGTTCAAGTATTTTGTTATAAGCAATAGAAATGGACTAATACAGGAGGCGAGAAGTCAGCAGACCCAGCTCTCTCCAGCTTTTCAGCTAACCCCCAGACCCCAACCTCCCTGGCCCTGGGTCCCCATGTGGACCTACACACTTTCCTCCAGTCTGAATTAGTCCAGAATTTCATAAATGAAATTTACTAAGAAGTAAAAGATGGAAGAAAGAAAAAGCAAAAACAAACAAACAAACAAAAACCATAAAGTGCAGTGTGCAAGTTTTCTATTTTAAGCAAATCTATAATTCTCTTAAGAAAAGGGGGTTGTGGCTCCACAACACTCTCCAGTTTCATTACTGTTGTGCTTAAAATGCCAACCGAATGTCCCCTGGCTCGATTCCTTTCTCCTCACATTTCCAGGCATCTTGTTTCCCAGACACCAGTGAGCTGGTCTACCTGAATTTCTGACTCCATCCAAGACACATTCTGGTTTTCCAAAACAGAACCTCTCTTGTATCTGAGATGGGAAATCAACTTCACACTCATTTCCCATTTATCACCTGGAAAGGACTTTAGTGCACCTGTTTTTCCCTAGTGGTGAGTTCCTCTGAGCCACATGGCCATCCTAGCTCAGCCGTAAGCTCCGTCCCCCTCTAGTGTTCCTGGACACTCATGCAGGTGAGCCTCACCCCCCAACACATGCACACACAGATTTGCAAGGTCTACCATTCCAGGTGCACAATTTAATTATATCTTAGCCATATAATAAAAATAGTATGCATGCAATAAAAATTGGCACACATATAGCCACAGAAGACACCTCCTCTCACACCTACCTTAACCTCAGCAATGACTCTCGTGGCAGCTCTGTCTAGAAAAGGTGCAAATATAGCCTGAGTGCAGTGAACAAGAAGCACAGGTGAATACTTAGAAGTTGGACCTGCAAGTAATTTCTTTTAGACTTCAGGTCTAAACGACAGTGTAAAATGTCATGACACAGATATGAAACCTTTTTAAACTACATAATTGCTTATTTCCCACTGCAGCACCAGGCCCATGGTTAATATTCCGATGTCTCCACAGGCGTCCAGGATGCTGGGAGGGGACAGCGCTACCCTGTATTTTGCGGTGAGCAGATGTGACTTTGTGTCTTTCCACCACCGCACTTTCCTGCACCCATCTCCTGGCTTCTCTCCCGGGTCTAAGCTTCAGCCAAAATTGTATCTTGAACTCTTAATCTCTGTTGAAAGCTGAAAGGAAAGCATTCAGATTAAACAAGCCCGCCAAGGGACGACTAGCTCAGAGCACTAGCTCTAGTCCTCATTTCCTGACCTTTCCATCCTTCATAGCTGCGAAAGCTAGAGCTCCAAGTGCTTGGACCCGTCCTTACCTCCAGACTTCAGAGAATTCTTTTTTTCTTTTTTTTTGTTGAAAAAGTAATTTTATTTTTTAAAACAATTGATACAGCATTGAATATCCATACCATTATGCAATATGTGATGCTCAAATCGAGATAATTAGTATATTCAACATTACACAATGTAATCACTTTTTTGTGGCCCTTTACCAATTTCTAGCTAAGCCCCCTCCCACTCCCCCTTTCCCACCTCTGGTGGCTCAGTTCCATTCTCTCCTTTTGAAAGTTCAGTGAATTATTGTGATTGTTGTATCTTTCTTTCTTTCTTTTAAAAATTTATTTGTGTATTTTTTTAGCTCCCACTTATAAGTGAGGACAAGTATTATTTCTCTTTCTGTGTCTGGCTTATTTCACTTAACGTAATTTTCTCTAAGTTCATCCATGTTGTTGCAAGTGGCAGAATTTCATTCCTTTTTACGGCAGAATAGTATTCCAATGTGTATATATACCACATTTTCCTTATACAGTTGTCTATCGATGAACATTTATGTTGGTTCCAACTCTTGGCTATTGTAAATAGAACTGAGATAAACATAGAAGTGCAGGTATCCCTTCAACAGGTGATTTCCATTCCTTTGGGAATATACCCAGTAGTGAGATTGCTGGATCATATGGTAGTTCTATTTGTAGGTGTTTGAGGAACCTCCATACTATTTTCCATAATAGCTGCACCAATTTACAGTCCCACTAACAATGAAGGAGTGTTCCCCTTTCTCCACATCCTTGTCAGCATTTGTTATTCTCTAACTGGCGTGAAATGATATCTGAGTGAGGTTTTGATTTCCCTTCCCTGATGTTTAGTGATGTTGAGCATTTTTTCAAGTACCTGTTGGCCATTTGTATATCTTCCTTTGAGAAATGCCTGTTTACCTCCTTTGCCCATTTTTTAAAAATCGGGTTATTTGGCTTTTACTGGGTAGTTCTTTGAGTTCTTTGTATATTCTGGATATTACTTTCTTGTCAGATGCATAGAAAATATTGCAAATATTTTCTCCCATTTTGTAGGCTGTCTTTTCACTTTGTTAACTGTTTCTTTTGCTGTGCAAAATCTTTTCAGTTTAATACAATCCCTTTTGTTTATTTTTTCTTTTGTTGCCTGTGCTTTTGGGGTCTTATTTATAAAGTCTTTGCCCAGTCCTACTTCCTGAAGTGTTTTGCCTATGTTTTATTTTAGGAGTTTTATAGTTTCAGGGTGTATATTTAATTCTTTTATCCATTTAGAGTTCATTTTGGTATATGGTGAGAGGTACAGGTCAAGTTTCATTCTTCTGCATATGGATGTCCAGTTTTCCCATCACCATTTATTGAAGAGGCAGTCTTTTCCCCAGTGTATATTCTTAGTGCTTTTGTCAAATATCAGTTGGCTGTAATTATGTGGGTGGATTATGTGTTCTCTATTCTGTTCCATTGGTCTGAGTGTCTGTTTTTATGTCAGTACCATGCTGTTTTGGTTACTGTAGCTTTGTAATATAATTTGAGGTTAGGTAGTGTTATGCCTCTGGCTTTCTTTTTTTTTTTTTTTTTTGCTCAGGATTCCTTTGGCTATTCAGGTTCTTTTGTTTTTCCATATAAATGTCAGGATTATTTTTTCTATTTCTGTGAAGAAAGTCATTGGTATTTTGAGTGGGATCGCACTGAATCTGTAGATCACTTTGGGCTGTATGGACATTTTCACAATGTTGATTCTTCCAATCCAAGAACATGGAATGTCCATTTTTTTGTGTCCTCTGAAATTTCTTCCAGCAGTGACTTGTAGTTCTTGCTATAGAGATCTTTCACCTTCTTGGTTAAATTTCTTCCTAGATTTTTTTGGGGGGTGGGGGCGTGTAGCTATTGTAAATGGGCAAGCTTTCTTGATTTCTTTTCCTGCTTGTTTGTTATTGGAGTATTAAAATGCTACTGATTTTTGCTCATTGATTTTGTTTCCTGCAACTTAACTGAATTTATTTATCATCTTTAAGAATTTTTTTGTAGAGTCTTAAGGTTTTTCTCTATATAGGATCATATCATCTGCAAAAAAGGAGACTTTGACTTTGTCTTTTCCAATCTGGATGCCCTTTATTTCTTTCTCTTGCCTGATTGCTCCAGATAGTATTTCCAATACTAAGTTAAATAGGAGTGGTGAGAGTGGGCATCCTTGTCTTGTTTCTGTTCTTAAAAAAAAAAAAGCTAAAAGCTTTTCCCCATTCAGGGTGATATTGGTGGTCTTTTTCTGTCAAGGTATTGACATAAGGCAGCAGTAAGAGTTTTGGCATCAGCAGAACCTCTTCCAGGTGTCTAACAGAGCCAGCGGGGAGGCACCATCATCTACACTTCAGTACATTGCACAAGCAGAAAGGATGGGAAGAAAAAGGAAACCTGATGTCTCAGATGTTGCCCATACACAGGGTACCCACCATGGCATCCAGAGACGGCACTGGTTGGGAGGTGTCCAAAGGTTTTCTACCCACCTGTATCCATAGAGGCTAATGGGTATTTTTAATTTACAAAGGTTTTCTGCCCACCTGTATCCATAGAGGCTAATGGGTATTTTTAATTTAAACCTAAAATTGTTTTCATTTCAAGACCGAACATGACAAAAAATGGTTTCAAGATGAAGAGCCTGCCATGAAATCATTACCACATCCTATAATTTAGTTTTATTGAATTCAATCAGAGTCCAGGGAGATAACAGAGCTTAAAGAAAGAACAAAATAAAAAGTCAAAAGGCTGCTGTTTTATGTTGAGAAACATGAAACCCTTTTGTGGTATATGAAAGACGAGGAGCCAAGAATCTTTAAATGATGTCTAACCTTATAAGATGCTGGTCTGGGGGACAGCATGGGTGCTCACACCCAGGGTCCCCTACAGAGAAGTATTTGGAAGGTCAGCAACAGGACCAGAAGCTTTGCTCTCAGATGAGCAGAACTCGTGTTCCTCTAACACATTCACGTGTTTATTCCTTGTGAACTCTTACTGAGCATGTCTGGTGCTTTACTTGGCACAATGAACATCACGACTGCCCCACCTGAGCCTAGAGCAGTGTGACAGATAGGGCCAAGGCACCAAGGCCATGGGCAAGACCAGTGGGAGGCCCGAGTTCTGAGCCCCCAGCCCCACGATGCCAGCGGCCCTCTCCAGTAAAGGGGCCAGAAGCTGCTTCCTGCCCTGCAGCTCCACGAATTGTCTGAACTGGGAAAGCAGATGGTGGGCTGGACCTCTGGGCCAAAGCCCGCCAGGAAGCCACGCCAGGGAGCAGAGTCCAGAACAAGATCCCAAGGCAGAACCCACGGCAGGTGGGAGCAGTGGTTAGCATCCAGGCTGTCGAGTGTCTGCGGCTGGATTCACAGCTCGGCACTCCCACTTAACTGGTTGTGAGACTTGGGCATCTGAATTCGCTTTCCCAAATGTTCATTTTTCCAGCTGTAAAACAGTATATTCCTGACGCCTTCCTCCTAAGTTTATGTGAGCTAAATGAGCTCATACATGGAAAGCAGTTAGCACAGTACCTGGCACATGAAAAAATGTGATTAAGTATTAGCTGTTATTAGTGTACAGCATGTTTTTGAGGTGAAGAGAAGTTAAATACCTTTTTCCCCCCAAGGGAATCTTTTGTTTGTTGACATTAATCCTGGAAGCCACCTCCACAGGTGCTCCTCAGCTCAGCCCCACACCCAGTGGCTCTACCTCCGTCTTTTGTATAACCTGCACTTAGCATTGGTCACACGGGTTAGAATTTATCAATCCACATGTCTGTCTCCAGCGTACACTGAGAACAGCTCCATCGCAGACTGCAGCCTGAAGGATTTGTATTCTCAGCGCATATTATTTGTTCCCAACACACAGTAAGCCTTAAATAAACATTTTTGAGTAAAATATTTATTTAATAAAGTTATTAGTCATAAAGGTTTGTTATGGGATCATTGAGTAAAAGTAATCTCATAATATAATATAATATAAGGAAATAACCACTCTGCAGTATTGAGCATCTTCCATTCAAGATCTTGAATGTTACCCCAGTTCTGACCACATAGGCCACGAGACACAGTAGGACTTGCTTCTGTTTTTCCCTCTAACTAAATCATTTTGCATATTTTCTCAGCGAGATTCTGTGATAATAGAGGTAACAGTGATGTCAGAATATTCTGTAAGCATGGAAAACACCACGCAGTTTCAGACTGGCATGCTGAAATCGTTCTGGGATTTTTCCAGCACATTCATCCATAAAGATCTCTTCAAATAGTCCTGGACCAGGATGACACAGCAAGTCTTTAACTCATGCAGGTGACACAAAAACTGTAGTCCTGGGGGAATCCCAGCACAGCAGGCAGCAGCCACTGCATCCCAGGCCACTGCTGTCCTCTGGTGGTCTGGCATATGACATGCTTGCTCTCTTCAAGCAATTTAAGCAGAAACTAAAGCAACCAGGTCCACCTCCTGATTCACTAAAAGCTGCAGCTGAAATTGATCTTAGTTTTTCAAAGAACTGACAATAAGGAGGAAATCTTTGCTCAGCGCACTGCCCAGGGTGAGTGTGGCCCGCTGAGACTGGGCTGTAAGAAGATGAAAACAGCCGTGTCTACAAAGTGAGGAGGTCGTGTTTTGGTGTGAAATTGACCCACACCCTTGGTCCTGAATGAACAGTGAAGTGTGACCGGCTTGGAGTAGACAGCACTGAATGACAGAAAAACACACCAGCTGGTGGCACAGCATGTCCTGTCCCAGCATAACCATGAAGGAGGAGCAGTAGATGGGCGCATCTAGGTCCACATCTACCTCCCTCAAATCTAGGACTTAAGAGCAGTAGATACGTTTTGCTGTTTCACCATAATCGTTATTTTTGTTACATGAAGCCCTTATTTTGAGGTGCATCAAAATGCACTTTGCCATTTTTGTCACTCATTCATTCATTCATTCAATCAACAAATACATACGCAGCACCTGCCACATGCCAGTCACTCTCAAGGGGCTTGACATCTCTCTCTCTCTCTCTCTCTCTCTCTCTCTCTCTCTCTCTCTCTCTCTCTCTCTCTCTCTCTCTCTCTCTCCCCCCCCTCCCTCCCTCCCTCCCTCTCCTCTCTCCCCTCTACCCACTCAATTGACCACGCAGGCTGGGATGACTGTGCTGTTAAATGAGAGTCACATTACAATTCATTTTAGCTGCTCCTTCGTAAGTCTCAGAGACTCACTGCTTCAGGCACAAGCAGGAAGAGGTCCTCTCAGCCTCCCCAGATGAGAGGGGAAAAACATCCAGGAGCTCCTGGATACTGTGCAGGAGCCTCAGTTTCCCTGGAGAAAGGAATCTGCAGACCAGCCCTATGATGTCCCACCCATGTCTTCCTGGGGGTGGGGGTGGGTGCTCCTGGCTGCTGCCTGCTAAAGAATGGACAGGCTGCCTCTGGGACCTTCCTTTCTGTCCAACATTTTCCTTATCTTCTGATTAACAAAATAAGAAGTGCTAGGCATAGAACACTTGTAATGTTTTGAATTTTCTAAATCAGCTAGTGCAAGCTAGCACAGTGCTGGGTCTGTTGGGACTGTGTGGCTGTGGCCAGAGGAGACTTTGAGCCCCAGGTTGCAGGTCACCTCCCCAAATGGCATGAGGAAGGACTGACCCAGCAGTAGTGTTCCTGTCCCCATGCAGTGTGCAGGGACCAAAGAGTGGTGGCTTTCCCTAGCTCTTTGCATTGGAGTGCTTATTTTCTGGTCAGGGTCTACTCTAAGCATTCATTTTAATAACCTTTTAGTGTAGATGACAATGTCCCAAGGATGTTGGCTGTGACCTGTCTGTGGACTGCGAGGGAGAAGAAAAGCATGCAGCAAGGGGAGATCAGGTGAGATTGTTGGGCATAACATATCAACCCCCTCCCATGATCCCCAATCCTCAGAAGAAGCAGTGTATCCTAAGGGAAAAGTTAGGCTGACATTGGACCAAATCCCAACTCTTCCATGCAGCTGTGTGGCCCAGGTACGTTAATTGACCCTGCAAATGGGTGGAATAATATAAACCTCATGGGATAGACACAAGACTTAAGTTAACTTAGGGAGTGTCTAGGACAGTGCATAGCAGTTACTCAATAAGTGGTAATGGTTATGTACATTGCATTTTTGCCTTTCCTGAAAAAGTGGCATGAGGATGCAGTGACATGCATAAGGTAGCGTTCAGTAAACGACCAATGCGGTCCAGTGGGCATGACTCCTGCCACACCCTCAGTGCACAAGGATGGACAGAAAAGGAAACAGGTGCATCCATGAACACATCAAAACTGTCTCTGCAAGAGGGAAGAGAAGGAATGCACATGATCTCAGCCTGTGGCATAAAGGGGGATGCTCGACCAACTGGCAATTCAGGTGGTACTGGGGGGAGACCCCGCGGTAATTAACAAGAGGTTCCGCAGTTGAGAAGAGTGTTGGTGTGGTGGCTGTGTTGGTTCCAGCTGGCACAACACCACTGGCTGTGACTAACAACATCGATCAAAAGTCCCACCTTCATCCCTTCTTTTCATAGTTTACTACTGATGACACAGATTATTGGGAGAATGGACACTGCTTTGACAAAATACTGGTGGTTGAAAAGCAACAGAACTTATTTCTAATAGTTGGGGGGTCTGGAAGTCCAAGATCAAAGTGCTGTTGGATGGTAGGTCTGGTGTCTGGTGGGGCATTGTCCCTCGTGGAACGTGTGCTCACATGGCAGAGGAAGGAGGCAAGCTCTTCTGGGACTCTTTTAGGGACACTAAGCCCATTCGTGAGGGCTCTACCTTCATGACTTGATCTAATCTGAATTAACTCCGACAGACCCCACCTCGTTATACCATTACCTCGGGGGGAGGCCTCATCATATGAATTGAGGGACATGAACATCAGTCACTAGCACCCACCAAAGGCTTTCTCAAGGAACAGGGACACTCTTTAACTTCTCTGGCCTGCCAGGCACTGCAGCATCACAGTCTGATCATCCAGAGATAGAAACAAGGCTGCTGCGTGGAAAGCCCGACCAAGCCACTGTCCACACCCAAGACCAGCTGGTGGCTGCTGGGCTAGAGCAGGTCCCGCCACTTACGCAGCCGCCTTGCTCTTGGACCACACCAGGGCCTGTGAAGCAGACTGCAGGGAACAGCCCGGGGAGCCGCGCGTGCATTGGAACCTGCCACTCCCCAGTCCAAGGTGGATTCTGCCCCCAGTGGAGGGACAACACCTTCCCAAGATTTGAGCTGCTCATTCACACTCTGATTAACCTACTTGAAAAGCTGCACTGCCGGGATCCCAATTAGAGGTCATCAGGATGCTGCCACCTCCCACATGTCTGGGCCCCAGAACTCATACCTGAGTGACGATGTGGATGTCAAGTCACCTCCACCTCTGACCCACAGGCACAGAAGGGGGCAGCTGTGTGGCATGAGTGTTACTACTGTTAGCCCACTATGCTGATGGCAAAGTTTATTAAGGACTTTTCTTTTTCTCATTTTAATATTAATCCTTAAATCACCTGTTGATGGAAGTGGAGCAGAACATGTTTTCCCATTTGCTGAGGTCTGGAGAGATGAGCAATTGTCCAAGTCCACAGAGATAATGAGTGTACCCTGGGGGGGGGTGGCCAAAGTCACTGCTGAGCTTGTCTCTGGGACGCATGAGATTGAAACAGGTTTTCATGGTAGAAAGCATTATTCAAATAGTAAGATTTTTATTGTTAATTGAGCATCCCAAATAAATTGGGCACTTAGAGAGACATTTTTTGCTGTCCCAAATACCACTGGATGTGTCTTTGCTTGTTCATTTAATTTGTTTCTAGCTTCTTTAAGAGATATTTACAGTGCAAGAAAAATATAACTTGATCCTCAGTTTTCAAAACTCTGCAAGTGTATATAATGAATAGAAAAAGCTGGAGAAATATGTAAATAGATTTAAAGAAAAAGATGGGAATGCCATAACAGTGTCATGTTCACAACAGTTGTCACCACTGACTCAGGCTGCCAGGAGCCCTGTGACACACACATCCTGGCCGTCACCTCCACCCTCAGGCTGGCACACAGTGGCCATGCAAAGCATGGATCTCTCTACAGATGCTCCCGTGTCCACCTTATTATTGCATATCAGGGGAACACCCACTCTTCACCTGAATGTGGGGGGCAGTCTGTTTGAAACATGCTATTCAAAGATGGCCCCCTGTGTGTTATCCTGCAGGAAGTCACAAGGCACAAGGACCGGTGACTCACCACTTTGTCTTGGGCAGATCTGAGAGATCTATCAGTTACTTTGTCTGCACTGAGAAAAGGTTACAATAAGCTGATGTCATTGTGACGGGCATTGGTCTGTTCCCATCTGAAAGAATTCATTTTCAGCGGTGGAGGGTACGTGTTAGATCTTTGTTTATCTCGCAGTTGAATTGTTAGCTATGTCCATGGGATTTTCAATTGCCAACTTTAGTGGAATAATCCAGAGGATTAAAGAATTCTCTTTTTCTTCTTGATGCAAAAAAAAAAAAGGTAATTTTTTAAAAATTCACAAAAGAAAAAGAATTTGCTTTCTGAATATTTTCTGTAATATTTTTAAATATATCTGAATGAGAGAGGGAGTTGGTAGCTTCAACAATTGAAAAAATAAGTGGCATTTTTTATATTACAAGTACTTCATAAAACGTAAGCATGGTGTTAGAGATGCTAATGTAATTTATTCTAGTCTAAGAATTATTCTGATTTACTAAAACTATGTACAAACTACATATAAATTAATAAGATTTTTAAAAATAGAATGCAGTAAATGACATTTTAAAAAATAGAGTGCAGTAAAATATATACACAAAATGGGAAACAATAGAAATGATAATATAACATTTCTTGAATGAATATTTGATCTTTCTGATCATTTTGACTGGATGAATAGGAGTTTAATGTATCAATAATATATAACTCATCAAGTACAGTCTAATATATATTCAAATATAATTCAATATATAATATAATTCAAATATTTTTAAATACAAGTCAAATTGAATATAGTCAAACTAATGCTTTGATGAACAAACTAAAAATAAAAAGAAATCTCAGAGGCTTAAAACAAAAAGAATTATTTCTCCACTGTATTGGGTGAGCAGACTTAACTACTAGCATATTGCACTGTATTTGTTAATAATAGCCTAGATAATTTTTTTTTAACTTCAGCTTTCTTGTTCAGAAACAAGAAATTACTATGGCAGAGACTGATAACTGCCTAACAATTATCTGTTCTTCTTTTTCTTCCTAATAAACATTAGTTTTGTTAAGGGCAACTCTGTGGTCAGCTACATTTTCCAGCCTCCCTTGCAGCTCACAGTAACCACGTGGCACAGTTCTGGCCAAGCAGATGTGAACAAAGTCACTGATTGAAACTTCTGAGAAAGCTCTTTAAAAGTGAACAGATATGGCTAGATGTCCCTTTTGCCCTTTGCCTGTCCTTTCCTCTATCTGGGAGCGTGGACATGATGGTCTGAGTGTCAGCAACCATCTCACACATGTGACAGAAAGGAGGCTCACACCCTGCAGATGGCAGAACAGAGCTTCAGAAAGAACTAGTCCCTGGCAGCATCCACTGCGAACCTTCTTGTTATGTGAGAGAAACAGAAACATCTTCCTCACATAAACCACTTGTGCAATTTTCTGTGACATGCAGCCAAACGCGATTGCTCAATCATACTACTATATAAGAAATAAACTGCTAAGACAATAAGAACATTGTTTTCTTGTTGTATATGTCTTGTTCATGATGACTAAATGTGTCCCCAAAAGCTTGAACTGCTGCGTGAGGGGACTCAAAATGAAATTTTACCTGCTATTATGGGCCAGTGTCCTCACATTCACTCTCTTTTCATACTTTTTATGAAATATATACCACTAACAAAGTAATAGTATATGGTAGATAGGTACACATGAGGATGATGATAAAAAGATAGACAGATGGACAGATGGCAGACGGGTGGACGGATGAATAGATGGATGGGTGGATACGGCAAGAGGAATAGCCAGCTGCTCACCACTGGCAGCTTAAGAAACAGGACACTACCGCCCCCTGTTATGTCCCTCGAGTGGCCCTCCACTCTTGTATCGTGCTCCATCTTTTCCTTTTCTATTATGATGGATTTTATGTCTATTATTTCCTGATATTCTTCATATGCATGTACCCTTAAGCAATATGGTTTAGTTTTGCATATACTTTATACAGATGATGCCATACTATTTGCATTCTTCTGTAACTTCTTTTTTACCCACCATTATGTTTCTGAAACTCATCCACATCTATCCATAGAGCTATAATTCGTTCATTTTTTACTGCCACGTGGCATTTAAAGGTGTGAATATAACAACTGTATTTATCCAGTCTCTATACATATTTAGGTTGCTATTTCCATTTCGGGATTTTACAAAGAATATGACTATGACCATTTTTTAAATGTCTCCTGGAGCACGTTATGAGATTCTATCTGGTATAAATATTTAGAAGTGGAATTGCTATGTGCAGAGTTGTTACTAGACTCTGGCAGATTATTTCACAGAAGAATTCATACGGATTTACACTTCCACCTGCAACATACCAGACTTTTTGTTGCTCCACATGCTCACCAATACTTATTTCCCTTGCCACGTGCAACCTACCTGGAAAGAAAAGAAAAGCTGGCCTGGAAGGGCTATGGGCCCAACCTCAGAACTCTGTGAGACCAGATTATTTATGCAAGTACACTCGTCGGGCTACCTGTCAATCGAATTATCAATCCATTCGACTTATTTTTTTCTAAGGAATCATGTACCTATCTCATAACAGAAAAATATGGAAAAGAACTTAATATAGTACATAGAGCCAAGTAGTGAATCACAAGCCGCAGATTCAAATTCTTGATCCCTTTATTTTTGGGGGTCTAATTTCCCTGACCTGCACAATAAGGATGTCAAAGTTGGATGACTTCTAAGAACCCTACCATCTCAGACAGTTTTAAAATACAATACTTCCATCTTACAAAGGAAAAGAGAGGCTTATATTTGAGAAGCTGTGAGACTTACTAAGGTTCTGAAAACTTCTTACCACTTAATCCTGTAATTCAAACTGTGAATTCTTACTTCCAACAACTGGTTTAAAAACAACAGCTTTTACTTGAATTTGGCTACAGGCTCAAATTATAACGTACTCAGCAGTGACATGGTCATTAACCACTTCTTACTCTGGAAACACTCAGCTTTCTAACTTACCTTGTGCTTTTGAGGTTTACAATTCAAAACACTTAGGTGTTTGCAGCACCGTTCCATAGGCATGTGACAGGTGACCTGTAGTCACACATCAGTCTGCTCAGAAGGATCCCAGGCTTGTGAATGCTCTGCTATCCTAGTCTTGATGTTTTTTTTGTTTGTTTGTTTGTTTTTTGACTGGTAAGGTGATCGCAACCCCTGGCAAGGTGTTGTCTGCACCACGCTCAGCCAGTGAGTGCACCAGCCATCCCTATGTAGGATCCAAACCCGTGGCCTTGGTGCTACCAGCACCGCACTCTCCGGAGTGAGCCACCGGGCTGGCCCCCTGGTCTTGACATTTTAAATCCTCTTGAACAAGGTCCTAAAATTTTCATTTTGCATTGGGACCTGCAAATTATGCAGCTGGTTCTGGGCATTTTATACATAAAGTCACCTTTACATAAATTTCTTCACAAAACACAATCACAATAAAACCAAGAGAGAGGTAAATGATGAGCAATATTTTTGCTCTTCTTGCTTTCTTTTTTTCCCCTTCCTTTAATTGCAATCACACATAGATATGCATCAAGGCAAAGTTTGGGAAAGAAAGCTTCACCCTTCATCTCACAGCCTCCACAGAGAAAAAGAGTTATTTTCAATGTGTCTGCTCCTAGCCAACTTAACAGCAGTGCTTGCATTCCCCTACCCAACTATGGGAATTTATGAGAAAAAGGGGAGAGTGGAGGGAAGGGGGGGTGAGCTGAAGAGCTTAAATACAACACCACACGCACACATGCACACACATACACGCACACGTCCGCCAACATGCCACACACCAAGAACTTTCTACCCATAGTGTACTTCGAGTTATAAACATGCTCATCAATAGCTGATGGACAGTTTATGGAAAGAGATTTCATTACTTCTTTTACAGAGTCCTAAAGATTAAAAAAAAAAATGTTGCTTCAGAGCTATAGGTACTGGGCAAGAAATCCCCAGTGTTTCTGAATTTGTTACGGCTTCAATTTAAGATTACCCCATTACATAAAATTTCTTAAAAGCTGTACATCAGTGTGCTTTGACTTAAAATTAAAAGAACATTGCAACTCTTTTGATTTTGTTAATATTCCAAAAATAAATATTTGACTTGTAAAGGTTAAGGAAAATTCATCCTGTTTACAATCGCTGCACATGTCCTGCGCTGGTTCCAAGTCTGTCAGCCAAACAGCCGTCCCCTTCCACCAGGCTCTTTGGCCAGCTGTGTGCCCGTGGTTGCTTGAAGACCCATAAAAAGAATCTGCGGACTTTCATATGGACAGGTGTCCCTGCGTAAAGTAAAGCTGCCTTCCAAAGAATGTAATAAGAAGGATCACACATTTAACTCCATAAAATAGTTTAAATTGAATTCAAGTAATGAAACAAAAGGGGCGTCCAGACAACTTAAACAATAGGAAATTTCCCTGCCAAACTGCCTTTGCCTTTGGTGAGGAGGTACCTGACGCTCCGCTCAGGTGGCACCACCCAGGGGCCACGCTCTGTCAGTCCAACTTCTACATCCGAGGCTGGGCTCTGCCTGCCTACAGAAAACACCTCGCATCTGTATTTGTACGCTTTAGGAGCTAGATAAAAAGACTCCTGTGCGGAGATGCTTTTAACTTTCATGTCTTGTCCTGAGTATTTTGTGGGGATTTCTCCAGCTGCAGTACTGAAATTATGGAGAAAAGCGTTCTTTCCCTTCAGTACTGAGCACTGCTCCATCAGGACACAGGTAGCGCTAGCACGCGGCAAGCTCTGCTAGATGCAAGCCAACGTATCAGAAACATGCCGGCTCGGTGCCCTTGATTGTGTTGCCGGATCAGCAGTGCTCAGAATGCCTCTCAACAAGCCACAAGCCTCACACACTGACAGGATTGAGCAGAAACTGAGTGTAAACATTCAGAAACTTTTCTAACAAACTTTTAAGTTGCAAAAGAAGTACAAAGAGCTTCCTTCCACACACTCTCCATCCAGACTGCCTAATTGCATTTTATCACACTGCCTTAATGCTGTGTGTGCCTGTGCGTCGCGTACATGTGTGTATCCCTGAGCCATCCAGTAACAAGTTGCAGATGTGATGCTCCAGTATTTCATTGTGCATTTCCTACAAACAAGAACATTTGTCTACATAACCAAAGTACAGCCATCAAAATCAACCAATTCACATTGAGTCTCCGGTCCCCATTCAAAGTTCCCTGATGTACCAACAGTGTCCTTTGTCAGTCCAGAGTCAATTCACGATCGCACATTGCCTGCATTTTCAGGACTCTAGTACCCTTTCATGTGAAACTGTTTCTCAGCCTTTCTTTGTCTTTTACGGTCTTGACATTTTTGAAAAGTTCAGGATCTTTACTTGATAAAAATGTTCCTCAGTTTGGACTTGTCCGATGTTTCCTTGCCACTTGTGCATTTTTGGCAAAAAAAACCCTTAAAAAGTGTTCTCAGTGAGCCCCATCTGGGGGCACGCAGTGCTAATTTGTCCTATTATTAGTGGTGGTAATTTTATCACTTGGTTTAGATGAGGTTTGTTTGGATTTCCTGCTGTAAAGGCATTTAATATAATATAGTATGTAATATTCATTAACTGATAAGTGACTAATGGGTATTTTGTGGGGAGAAACTTTGAAACTTCAACAAGGTGGGCCTGTCCCTTATTTTGTGTTTACTCATTTACGACAGTGTAAACTCCTGAATTCCTATTTTGCTCAAAGGGTTACAGAGTGCAACCATCATTGTTTATCTTCATGCCTATATGGCCCATTTGGCCAGTGGCAGTGCCTTTGAGCTGGCTCCTGGGTTGGCTTAACATGCCCACATCATTTTTTGAGCATTTCCGTACTTTCTGGCACAAAATAAATGCTCCAGCCTCATCTTGTACTTTCTCTGGCCAACACTGGAGTCATCCATTCTCCCACAGGCCCTGGTTCCTCTAGGTGGGGTGTGGCATTCAGAACCTAAGTATGGGATCTAGGCATGTCCACCATTTCCAGGGTGCCACTGTTTCCAGGCGCTTCCAGCACAGACAGAGCTAGGCAGTGCGTGGGTGCGTGCATACATTGCATGTGCGCATGTACACGTGTACACATACACTTTATCTCTGTCTATCTAGTAAAGACCGTCAGTTCACAACACCCACAATCCATCCCACCAGTATAGTGTTTACTTTTAACCATTCCTCTTTCCATACATCTAATCTCCTTCCCCAACAGTGTGAAACACACATTGTCATCCTCCTCAATGGCCGTGTTCACAGTTTGATTTCACCTGTATAACCAGTCTCTCAGCTAAGCTGGCTAAAAGCTCAGCCCAAGTGCCACCCCCTCTCCCTGGCCAGGTGCTCTGACCCACTAAAGAGAAAAGGGAGGGGTGGGGAGGGGAGGGAGGAAGAAGAGGATGAAGGTGGAAGAGGAAGCTGTCTAGTGTGACATGGGGCCATGAAGAGACAGGAGCTGAAACCATGAAGGAGACACAGCAGAAGACCCCACAGCTGGGGCTGGGGGCAGGGTGTGTAGAAATATCTTAGCTTCTCCTGTGGCCCATCAGTGTTCCATCTGAAGACCCGGCAGCCCTGGGGAGACAGTTCCTACACACAGTGGAGCAGGACAGGGGGAGGGTGAATTTGGAGCCAGCCTGGAGGCAGAAGGGGGGTCTGTTCCTGAGCCACGAGCCCCTCTAGGACAGCTGGAACTTGGGATATAGAGGAATGTAGAGGATGCAGACGAAGGGTTGCTGAAAATCAACTGTTTAGAGAGGAAATAAGGTAGACTGGAGCCAGGTCACATCAGCACATCCTTTGCCAGGTATTACATTAGGGTAAAACAATAGCAGATTTCAGCAATGCAAGGCCTCCAAGTACTTACTTCAGACAATTCAACATAAACACCTCTAAACATCGTTACAGAAAATTCAAAAATGTGGCCTTCCAGAACCATTTGCTGCTAGACTTCTTACCCCTAAAGTGCCTACATCAATAGGAAAATAAAAACTATCAACATTTGTATGTCCCTCCAGAAGGTGTGCCAGCCGCGGGCACGGAGCTACCTGCCAGGCTCCCTAAACCCAGTGAGCCAGGCTCTGGTGCTCAGCACACTGCGTAAAGCGCAAGGCGACCCTGGTCGCAGACAGCGTGCAGCACTTAACTCTATCACCCAAATTCCCACAACAAACTAGAGAGGTGAAGAGCCAACTCCAGCCCTCGGAACACACAGGGGCGCGGCTGTGAGGACTACCCCACCCCACCTCCACCTCAGCTCGCACAGGCGTGCACATGGAAGTGTAGCACTTTTGGGGTTGGGTGGATTAAATGCTTCTGAGTGATTTTCATTAGAGTAAGTGGTATTTTGATTAAAGCACTCGCTGTATCTCATGTGAACAGAATCATAAAGGCCCAGGATCCACAAGGACAATGATGCTGTGTCCAAGCCCTTTGCAGATTTTGTTTTATGAATAATTAGTATCTGCCATATCCCTATAAGTAAGGAAGGAGAAAATGTTATGATCTTTGTATTTTATCACTGCAAAAATGCAGGAACTGCAAGCAGTGGGTTGGAGAATGAGCTAGAATTTGAACCAGGTGACGATGTTCAAGTCTGTCCAGGCCAGCACCCGAGTGTGGTGGCAGGGGACAGGGTGGACCTCACCGGGTACCACTGAATGTGCATGCACTGTGCACAGGCTGGCAGAGGGCTCACCTCACCTGAATGTGTGACGGCCACTGTGGCGATGGTAAGGATAGGCTGATGTCACCTAACTCAGAGCACTTTCATGAAACGCTCTCAAGTTAGCACCAAGGAATGAGAGAGTTTGGCATGGAGGCACATGAGAGAATCACATTTTTCTATGCATTGTAGTAGCTTCCCTAAAGAAAGCCAATAGCTTCTCCCTCATTTCCAGTGGTCTCGTGCACATCTATGCCACTTATCTGGCAGCTAATCATACCATACCTAGTGACATCTTTGCATGATTGTCTTGGATTGCTGTCTAGCTCCTGGCATTAATTAAATTTTAATGTTGCATGTATTCTATGTCCAACCAAATAGTTGATTTTTTGAGGGCAGGGATTGTGCCTTTTTTCTCACCGCTGGCTGCTTCCTACCCCTCCTCAGAGCCTGGCCTAGTGAGTGGGCAGTAAGTACTGGTCAAATGGAGCCTTACTGGTCACAGAGGCAGCCCCATCTCCTCCCGCAGTTAAGAGGCAGATGGGACACAAGGAAGGAGACATGGGCTGGGTGGCATCGATCTCCCACCTGTCTGGAGTATGCTGGGGGCAAAGGGATCTCACCAGAACCCATCAGGGTTCTCAGGACTCTGGGGACAGAGGGAGAACAGAGTCTGCCACTCCCAGTCACCAGCAGGCTTAGGCACCTCCATCGAGCTGGGCAGAGGTACAGGGACATGGAGATATGCCTGAGAGCTCCCAGATGCAGGGAGCAGCAGATCATTTCAGATAGATGCCCCAGGCAGATCTCAATGAAAACATCTCAGGATTTTCATAGCTCGTTTTTTCCCTATGAAATTTCTTTCTTCTCATGTCTGTTAACTTAGCTAGTTAAAATGTTAGGCCAGTTTTGAAAAGGAATAAAATCTTTGTCCCTCCTCCCATCCTGAAGCCAAAATCTATTTTGGTTCATATAAAAATGATCAAATTACAGCTTTTGGCATGTTCTTAACTAGGAAAAAATAACTTGGATTAACTAGAGCTAATAAACTAAGTATTTTCAATTAAATTCTAACAGTATAAATATCAGTCATACCAGTCTAAATCCTAAGCAACTTTAAAACAGTATGTGTAACCCTCAAAGCAGCTGTCTGCAAAAACAGCTTCTATTACTCATATGAAATGTGAGGCAGTAAAAGCCGTTGCTCGAGGGATACTGCACAAGGGAAAACGTCTCAGATGCTGAGACGGAGCACAGGCAGGTCTGGGTTTTCCATAATAGGCCATTTCAGCCAAAAGAGAAAAGCATCCTTTTCCCCAGTTTCTGTCCATCAGTATAGGGCTGACTCCCATTGTGCTCTCAGGGAGCCATAGATGGGAGAGTCCTACTGTTGCTGGAGGCAGATTAAGCAAACCTCTGGAGAGAGAAGACTTACTCCAGCACGTGCCTGCTGAACGGACTCTGCCCATCGGCATTCACCCATGGTCAAGTCCCAACACGAGGGCACGCAAAGGCCCTGGAGTGCTTGAACCACAAGCTGCTCTTGATCTTGATCTTGGCCACAGCCTGTTGCTTGGCTCATGCGACCTGTGGGGCTCAGGGTGTGAAGGGCTCCAGGTGCACACACTACCCTGGTGACTTAGATCCCTTCTGATCGGCGTTGCAGATGCACACACGTCACTCTTGGGCTCATCAGCACTAAGCTAGGGGCCTTACTCTTCTCATGCGAGTGATGGACCTGGCTAAAAACCCGTCATCCAGTGCTCTATGCAACAAACCTTCACTGAACATCTGAGGGCCTGGCAATGTGCCAGTCACACTATTTACAAGGATGACTGAGCATCACCCTGACCTAACGATATTCATGGATATTGTACCTTAGACGATAGGACAGATATGCATTAACAGATTATTCCAGTGCAGCCAGGTAAGTACTGTAATAGGTGTGTGCACAGCATAACCGTGGGACAACAGAGGGCACCTATCCCAGGAAAGGAAGGGTGTGCAGACAGAAGGCACAGCATCTGCAAACAGGAACTGAGCAAAGGAGAGCGAGCCAGCTGGACAGACTGCACACACATATAGATATGCAGAGGAGGGGCTCCACATCAGATGTTAATTCCATTTGCATTGTATAAAATAACATAAGAAAGTCATTCATCATTAACTGTTCAAACTTCAGAATAAAAATTGTGTGCTGTCATTAAAATCTCATTTGTTTGTAAAGGTCATTAATAAAAAATGACTTGAATTAAAACTGATTTTAGTCTTCAAACCAAAAGTGGGGGATAGTGAATTTATATTTGACCTTTCTAAACTTTGCAGAAGATATTTACTTCAACAAGTAATTGACCTTCATTTTATGGGTGTAAACAGTTCAAATAATTCAGCATAGCCAATTGTTGATATTTTATTCTAATAAATCAATTTTATATGCTAAAATGAAAGCATAATATGTTTTGCTTAGAAAAAAAGTTTTCAGAACTGACCAGCATTTTGTAGGGGGTTAGCAAACTAGATGATACTTGAATGCCCTTGAAAAAACTAATAAAATGCAAGACTCATCATTTAATGTGTACTTTTAGTTGTAAAATGCTGTGTCGGTCAGGGGCCAGTCAGGAAAAATGAAATCAGTTTCAACTGAAATGTCTGGGGATATGGAAGACAAGCTGAAGGATGCAGCCAGCATCAGAATTTTGGGAGTGACACTGAAAGGAACAACTGGCTACAGAAAGGAGAAAGTCCCTTTGCCTACCTTCCTTGGTTCTAACAAGGAGCCAACAGGCAAATGGTAATATAGTCCCAGCCCCAGTATCACAAAGCAGGGTACACAAGAGAGGGTTTGAAACTCAGAGACGAGAGCTTAATAACTGGTACAAATGGTTTAAAACAAAACACAATTAAGATCTAAAGAAAAACAAAAGGAAAGCTACCACTTCATGGCAACTTGGGTACCTCCCAAAAAATGAACTTCAAAATTATCTACAGAAAGTTTGCTTGAGGTAAGAAACAAATTATGACAAGAAATAGAACCTGATTCCCATTCTCAGATCAAGACTCCTGATTTTAGATGAATCTTCACAGGAACCCCAATTTGTTCATTAACCTCTTTGATATCTGGTATATGTTGGGCACATAGAGAGTGTGGCAGACCCTACCCGGCTTTTCCCTCCTCTTCAGGGCTCACAGTCAGACTCCATTGCCCAGCCCTCCTGCACTTTGTTTGGGGCCATGTGACATGAGACCAGAGGAGTGGGACATGATGTATGCCTGTAAAATGTCCTAGGTGCAATTCTTTCGTCACCCCCCTTCTCCTTGCACAGGTGGTGGTGGTGATGTCACCAGGTAGGAGGGGTCCCGTGAGGAACACTGAGCTTTGCACCCCTCCCACCCCCACTCAGTGTTGGGAGCTGTGGAAATGTTGAGATTTATTTATCACAGCATAGGGCGACCCACTCTAACTCACACAGTGGGTACCCAATAGGAGTTCACTAAATGGCTAAAAATATTTAATTGTGAAATGCAGATATACCTTTGCTCATAAATACTCATAGAAATAGAACTATAATTCAGGAATTTACTCATGAATGATGCTAATGCAGTAGGTCTCGGGTTATCTCATGCTTTTCTATTGCTATGAAAACCATTACCCATAGCCCACTCTTTCTCATGGGATCAGCCCTGGGTCACATGGCTGGTTAGTGACACAGGTGGAACCTGCATCTAGGTCTCCTAACTCAGAGCCAGTTGCTCTGTGAGCAAAATACCTGTAAATTCAGGCCCCAGTTTCGTGACGGTTCTTTCCCTTTTGTGGCTGCCAGAGTCTGTTCCATCAGTGCTGGCACAAACCGGTGCGGTGGGGGAAGCAATGAAGGCGGGAGCAGGGAGTGGTGAGGGCGAAACAGGTGAGCAACAGGCTTCAGCAAAGGCAGGGGCCCAAAGAGAAGGGACGAAAGGTGTTATCAAACTGGAAAAGTCCCTGGGTCCTTCTAGTAACCTGAGAGTCATTTTAATTGATGTCATACCTTGATGGAAAAGATACTGATAATAGCATTTGTGAGAGTAAAACAGAAAGGGAATTAGAAAGTGTGGTACACGGTATGTTTCCTTTATGTTCACTTCATCAAGTGCTTTCCTTTCCCAAGCTTGCTCCGGTAGGAGTGACTGTTCTGTATGAGCCAGGTAGGTCTCTGCACGCTATCCCTGACCTCCTGCCTATGAACCCGAGTTAATGAACATGAGTTGCTCTTTGGCATTAACATAGCTCAGGGCGCAACAAGATTTTTCTGTAAAGGACCAGATAGTAAATGTTTTTGGCTTTGTGGGTCATAGGTTTCTGTTGCAGTTCAAGTCTGCTGTTGTAGAGGGAAAGCAGCATAGACATGTGAACAAATGAGCTTGGCTGTGTTTCTATAAAACTTTATTTACAAAACAGGCAGCAAGACAAACCTGGTCTGAGTACCATAGTTTACCAACCCCTAGTCAAGCTCATTAACTTGATAAAAGCCAGGAGCTTCTGAAGAGCTTGCTATAGTCACAGATACTAGTTTCTCTTTCCAATTATGCAAATGAGTATGGCCCTTCGGACTTGGGGAGCGTGGATATTTTACACAACCCCCCAGTGCTCCCAGGAAACAGCTTAGAATGCATACAGCACTCATGTGAGTGGGTCCAGTTCTGGAAGCTGGCCTGCTGAAAGTGGAAAGTTCTCTGCTTCTAAAGCTGGACAAGAGGAGAAGCTGGGTTCTTGTGATTGGAATTAACTGTCCCTTTTGGTTGGCCACTGCACGTTAGTAGTTTTGGCAGCAGAATCACCATCTTTCCATGTAGACTCTGGAATACCCACCTGTGGTGGCCTGGCAAGTGTGCCCTTGGTGACTGAGTGTGGTTCATCCTCAGCCCACTGAAGCTTGGAGCCCAGTGCTGAGGGAATCACGGAGCCTGGTGCTTTTGCTTTTGCTGAGTACAGATTTCATACCTGGCAAACCTGCAATGAGAACAAACTTTTTTTAAAAAAGCGCAGAATGCAAATGAAAGGTCAGATGACTGAGTGGAGTAGAGACAGGTTGAGAGTCATGTGCATGATTTGCCAGCTTGTTCAGGACATGAAATCGACACCATTTTATAAATTATTTTTTATTAATTATAATTAATGAAACATTTTATTTTATTATAAAATCTAAAAAATTACATCTTTTCATTGATTATTTTTCATCAAGAAAATAGCTATTCACAAAAATGATCACTGGTAAAAGCAAAGGTATTCGCAAGAACTCTAGCTTGTTCTAACAACCAGGCCCAGCATAAAAGCCTTTTCTCCTCAAACAAAGGCTCTTATTTCCTGAGAGTGTCTCTGCAATGATGTTCACCAGCCTTCAAATTCCAGTTCAAGTCCTAATTTTGGAATTGTCCTGTGGCAGAAAATGTGGCCGGAGCTCCTGGTCTGTGAATTGTATCTTAAAATACACTTTCCTAGCAAACTTCCCTTAAGGCAGTCTACATTGGAATTTGGTTTTTAGGAGTCTTACAGCCACACAGGAGTAGCCTGTCCTGGCTTAGGAGTGTTTCTCAGGAACGATCTGCGACTAATACGTAAGGGGCTCCGTGGCTGTGGCTGCAGAGAGCACTTCTCAGCCTGACCAACCAGGCGTGAGCACCGGGCACAAGTGAGCAGGGCCTTGTGCCCCTGTCTGCCTCAGCACCTGCAGAGCCCGCTTGCTCACAGCGAGGGTCACCCTCGTCACTGCAGGCAGCACTAGGCACAGGGCAGGACAGGTGATCTTCCTCCGCTGCCCTTGGTTATGGACACAGTGCTGGGAACTGCTGACTGTGCACAGTCGCTGCGCACGTGCAGGGCAGATGGCTGTGCCCAATGTAGGGGCAAGGGCAGCGCTGTCCACTTGGACTCCCTCTGCTAATAGCATTGTCTAGGCTTCTTGCAAGATTGTATAGCAGGCCACACGGACCCTCATATGTGGCTAAAAAATGTTGACAGGACAAATTGAGTTCAGAGTGAGAATGCAAAGAATTTCTAAAGCCATTACACACAAGCAGCCCTCAACTTGGCTGTCACTGGGTCCCAGGGTAAAGCGGCAGAGCCAGGTCAGGTGCATTGAATGCACGCTTGTCTGAGCGAACTTGGTGGAACAGCACACTGGAGATGGGGGAGTCTTGACTGTGAGGCCTTGAAAACATTTTGCCTCTTTTTCAGCAGAAACAGTTTCTTATTCTACCGTATTCTCTGTAACAAGGATCTGCAATTGTTTGCTGTAAAAAGGCAGAGAGTAAATAGTTTTGGCTTTGCTGTCTATAAAGTTCTGTCACAACTGCTAATCTCTGTCTAGATACTGACAACATGTAAATGACCTGAAAATAAAGAACTTTATTTACAAAAACAGGCAGTGGGTGCAATGGAATGTTATTTAGCCTTGAAACAGAAGGAAATTCTGACACACGCGACAACATGGATGACCCTTGAGGACATTATGCTAAAGGTAGTAAGCCAGCCACATTTATATCAGGTAGTAGAGTAGTCCAGTTCATAGAGATAGAAAGTAGAACGGGGCTGCCAGGGGCTGGGGGAGGGAGGAGTGGGGAGATGTTGTTTAATGAACACAGAGTTTCAATTTGGGAAGGTGAAGAGGTTCGGGAGATGGCTGGTTGGGCTGGTTGCACAGCACTGTGGGTGGACTTAATGCCACGGAAACGTATACCTGAAAACTGTTAAGATGGTAAATTTTATGTTAGGTTTGTTACTCTTGAAAGGTAAGGCATGTAGTGTACAGAGAAATATTACATTTTTCACCCAGCCAATGGTCATAATGTTTCTCTAGCATCAGTCCTGTGGGGTGTGGGGGATGGACGGGGAGAGAAATGTGTGGTGTGGTCCCTGTTTCACTGGGGACAGAAAAATGTATTGATGAAATCATCTGAGTTTTCAAGAAATTCAGAAAAGAAAATGAAAGAAAGATTTAAATTTACTTTTGGGGGAAAGGTGTCATTATTTTGTTCTCAAGAGCAGTCTTTTCTAAGCCTGTTTGAGCACATAGTTACTTGTTCTCATTGCCTAAAAATATGTCTCAAGGACAAATGTAACAGAAAACTGAATAAGCTTCAGTAGCCGTGCTGTGTCAGACTGCAGTGTCCGGGTGAATTTGCTCGGTCATTGCTGTGGACTGAATTGTGTCCCCCAAAATTCGTATACTGTTCAAAATTCATATACTGCTCGGTCATTGCTGTGGACTGAACTGTGTCCCCCCAAAATTCAACTACTGTTGAAGACCTAACCCACAAGGTGATGGAATTTGAAGATGTGGTCTTTGGGAGATAATTAGGTATAGATGAGGTCACGGGGTGGAGTCCTCATGATAGGATTAATGCCCTTACAAGAAGAGACCGGAGAGCTTGTTCTCTCTCTGCCATGTGAGAATGCAGCAAGAGGGCCGCCATCTGCAAGCCAGGAAGAGGGTTCTCGCCAGAATTTGACCCTGCTGACATCTCGATCTTGGACTTACAGTCTCCAAAAATGTGAGAAATAAATGTCTGTTGTTTAAGCTTCCCAACTTGTGGTATTTTGTTGCAGTAGCCTGAGCTAATACAGCTTATATATACGCAAGTGTACATCGTGTGTATTGTGTGTGTATATATGTGTATGTGTACACATACACAGGCACACATGTATGTAACCCAATGGCACTCCATCCGTCTGTGTAGACAAGCAGGGATAGAGGGAGGGAGGGAGCTCAAGTTCAAGGTTGCTTCATTGATATTAAATTTTAAGTAATTTTAAACATTCTCATGGAGTAAAGAGATTTATAATTCCAGAGCAGGAAATTCTCTGTCCGTTCAGGAAAGAACAGAACAAGGAGCGGCCCAACAACGACAACTTTTCTTTGCCCTGTAGGGTGTGGGCTGGAGTTTGATTTGATTAAGAAACACCCACAAGTGAAGGGCAGGGGTTGGATAGCTCGACACAATCTCATTTCCTTTCCTTACATAAACTCATTAGCAAAAACATTGATTAGAGTCCTTGCTCATGATCTACAGGTGTATTTCATGTTTTTGTCTGTCCCCCAATAGGGCTTGCCCTAAGGAGAGCTCAGTGAGAGCAGTGCTGAGAGCCAGTCATCAGGACAACACTTAGAACATTCCAAAGACGTCAGGTCACCGCCCTTGGGCTGGCTTTGACCCTGCAACCCTGAAGCACAGGGCTGGGGCCTGCTGCAGCCTGGTTTTCTCATCTCATCACAGCCCCAGGCACACACTTTCAGTGTCCTAAATGCCTAATTCTCACCCAAAATTGGGAATGTTATGCTGATCGCACTGCATGTCTGTGCATAATGTCACTAGGATTGTGGTTCTGTTCATTCCTAAAGACTTTATGGTGTTTGGTTAACCTTGCTGTGATACGGCTGTTGCCTTTGGAGTTGTAATTGCTACTGCTAATTGAGAAAACCTGGTGATAGGATTTATGCACATTGACCACCATTATGTGGGCGGGGCACAGTGGCCGTCCTTAGAAACTAGATGGCACAGAATAGCTTTAATTAGACATGACTAACATCACGGTGAAGTTAAAGCACACTGAAAGGCGCACCATCTTGTTTGATCTTGAGAAGGGAGGGGCGGCCATAGTTGCCTCTAAGAGTTTTTCTCTCTCATTTTAAAATGAGTTTGGCTTTGATTTAGGATTAAGGAGCTGAATATTTTCTGCTTGTTTGGAGAAGTCATTCTGTGAGGTTTATGGTCAGCAATACGGAAAGGTAAAAATGATCATTTAGACACTTGGAAAGCCCAGGAGAGCTGTTTGCTCTTTCCCATTGTTAGAGGCCAAACCTTTCCTAATTAAAAAGAACTAGGCATGGAGCTGTGTGGCATGGATCTTACCCTTCTCTGAAATGTCATTTGTTTAATGAAGATCCATATGACTGATAAGTGTGGCCCACATGTTAACATAAGGACAGTGATGATTGTCTTTAACGCTCTTATTTGTTAGTAATCTGAAACAAAGCCAAGGCACTGTGCTACACCTCACCATTGCAGAAAGCCATAACTCAGAGGGACGAGGATTCTTTTCTCCTGTGTCACATCCCTGACTTGCCAGCTACCATCCCTGTTCAGACTCCTCCCTAACCTGCGCCTCAAGCACTTCTCTGCCCAGCTCACTGTCTCCGTGTTCTGCTGACCGCCCTCATCCTGGCTCCTCCCAGGCCCTAACGCGGGTGGCCAGAGCCACAGTCAGCATCGCTGCCCCTCACCTTTCCTGCTCTTGGTGTTACCTTCTCCTGAGTTATCCAGGATTGAAATGTCCTTCTGCTTTCACACCTCTTTTTCTTAGCTTCTACATTTCATCAGTGTTAGTGGCATTTGATTTTTACTCTGTCTAGTCCTTCCATTTCTGAGCTGGATGTGCCTCCCTAATTCTCTCTGAACTACTGAAAAAACCTCCTTGGTTGTCCACCTGCCTCCAGTCTCCCCACGTAACTGCTTTCTGGGAGCTGCCAGGGCGACCATCAAACACAGCTTTAATCATGTTTCTTCACTAGTAGTCCCCCACAAGATAAGATCTGAACCACTGAGGGAGCCTTACTGGGTCTCCACAAACATTCCAGCCCCAAGTCCCTTAATACCTTGGCACACTTTTATCATACTGGACGATGGAAGCACATTGGAGGTTCCTAGTAGACTGCTGCCTACAGTACAGAGTTTGAAATAAGAATTGGGCTCCAAACCTCAGTCCAACTCTTTCTAGATTCAAACTTTGTGAACTCCTCCAACTTCTCTGAAACTGTTTCCTTGAAAACGATTTGTAGGCATTTCTCAAAGTTTGTTGTAAAAGCGAAATTAAATGCTGGAAAATTATACAGCAATTTACTAGTGGAAAGAAGTATTTTTATTGGGTTGTTGGTAAAGAAAGCCAGAGGTCTTCAGTAAGTTGAGAAAGCCAGTGACAAAAAGCAAACTTCAGATGAAAGAACAGACTCAATATAGAAATTAAAGTACAAAAGTTGGTCTGATATAGCAGCAGATTTAGACAGAAGGTCCCCTCCACTAATGCAGGCCATGTTTTCTACCTGCTGACTTAACTTGTGGTTATGAAAAAGGACGTGCTCAGTTTCCCTGGGCTCAGGTTTCAGGACACAGCTCTGGGTTTCAACCCACTCCCTGAAGTCTTAGGCCCCCCACATAGGTCTTCCCCTAGAGGAAAGTTACTGTTGCTAGTTAGACCTACTTTCAGCACTAACGGGGAAAATGAGACCACAAGGGGCTGGCTTATGCAAACCCAGTGGCTGGGCATGCTGAGTACGGAAGGGTTATATAACCCTGGTAGTTGAATGGCCTTCTACTAGAGGTGCTAGAGAGCACAGAATATTCTTGAATAAGTCTGGTGCATGTCATAGGGTCTGATGCATGGTCCAAGAAGAGACCGACTGAGCATGTGCAAGATTAATGTTACATAACTGGAAACCACCCCCTTAATTGAAATTAGATTGTGAAACTATAAAAGCCCAAACCCAGTAAAAGGTGGGGTGGTTGCTCACTTTGCTGCATTGGCTGGCTGAGGTGTCTGTGCTTTACTTTGTATCAAACTTACTTTCAGCAAGCAGCTGCTCACTCTCTTGAGCCAGCCTGCACTTTGTACTGAGCTTTAAATATGTTTTTCTTGCTTTTGTGTTAAACTTGGTGTGAGCCCTGCTTGGTCTCTGGAGCTAGGCTGTGGTCTCTCTGAAATCTGTGTCTCTTATACATTATATTAAACCTATTCTCACTTTGTACTGTGACTCTGCCCTTGAATTCTTTCCTGTGGCAGAGTCAAGAGTCTGGTAAGAGGACGGGGTGGGTTGAGGCTGGCTATTGGGCCCCTGGGACCTCACCTCTGACATCACTACTTATAATGGGTCCCTCCACTTTACAGGTCTCTTCCCCTTCAGCCCCTGAAGGATGCAGCTTCTGCTCTCTCTCACATACTAACAGTGTCCCCATCTTACTGGACTCTTCCCATTAGCATCCTGTATTAAAAGAGAAAACATCTTCTGCCCAAGGCGCCCTTTAGCCACTGCCCATGTCTCTCTTCCTGAGAGCTGTCTGATCCCAGTCTCTGTTTCTGCTTGTCCCAGTCTCTCTCAGGTCCACTAAACTGGTTGTCATTCTCACCACATCTGGAAGCTGCTCTCTGTACAATCCCTGGTGACATGTGTACACATTGCTAAGCCCAGCGGTCAGTGCCCGTCTTCGTCTTATTTTGCCCCAAGCCACATTCTGTGCACTTGGACGCTGTCCACTCCTGCAGTCACGTGCTCAGCGTGGCCTCACTGACTCCACACCCAGGCTGTCTACCTGCTCCGAGGATGCTCCTTCGCAGGCTCCTCTTCTCCCTGACCTCTCTGTGGTGGGGGCCCCGACATGGTCTTGTCTCTCTGTTTCTCTGTCTACACTCCCTCCCTGGTATCTCCAATCTTAGGATTCTAAATAACATCAAAATGGTGAAGATTCCTGAATTAATACATCTAGCGTGGTCCCTTCAGCCTCCTAAAGAAATCTGCCTACTTGACACTTTTTCTGGGTTTCCAAAGGCCAATCAGACATGTATGAAACTGAATTTCTATTCTTATCCTCCAGACCTTCTCCACCCAATTTTTTCTATAATAATTAAAGATCATTCCAGCAATCCAGTTACTTGAACCAAAATAAGGGAGTCTTTCTTGATGCCCTCAGCAAATCTTTTGGCAAACGTGGTGGCTCTGCCTTCAGAATGCAATCCAAATCCCATCACATTTCACCACCTTCCTGCCACCACCCTAGAAAAAGCCACCATCATCTCTCACCTGGGTTATTAAATCAGCTTCCTAAATGATTTCTCTGCTCCCACACTCACCCTCCACTGGCTCTTCTCCATGCAAAAGCCTGAGTAAGCCTTTTACCATATAAGTCAGACAGCATTACTCCTGCTCAAAAACCTCCAGCAGCATTGTAGAGCTAAGGCTGGGTCTGGAGCTCACAGACCCCTCGAGCCCATTCACAAACCCTTCACATGCAGGTCTATGAGCTAGGTAACTGGCAAAAAGGTCCTTGCAGCCTTGGTTGAAGAAGGAATAGTCTTTATTCAGCACACACATGTCTAGGAGCTAGGCAGTACAAAGAGAAACTCAGAAACTCAACTGCTACCAGCAAAGTCCAAAGAAAAACTGAGCAGCTGCCAGCAGAGTAAACATCCTCTATTTTTAGATGCAAGCTCTGCCTGCCAGCTTCTGCTTCACAAACTCAAGAACACACAATAGCAGCAACTGAAAAGATACATTGGTGCACATGTGCACTGACTCCCCCCCAACACAGCTTGTTTACAAGAAATGTGCTGCTCGACCCCCAACCAGACCTGTGCCCAGGGAGTCTGACTAAATTATCCTATTTTCCCCACAAACATCTTCTACAAGCTTCACTTGGAGCACCTGCAACCACATAATCTGAGTTGGCTCTTTGGTCTCATCTCCTGCCCTCTTGCCTATGCTCTCTGCAGTGATGACTCTTCACACATACCAGGCCACTCCTACCACTGGGCCTTTGCGCTGGCTGAACACATGATGGCCTGGAGCACATGATCCCTTGTACTTCTGTCCCCTTTCAAGTCTGCTCAAATGTTACCTTCCTGGCAAGGTCTATCTCAACCACATTAACAATTCCAGCTCCCGCTCCTGGGGCTACTGACATGTCTCATCCCACTCCTCCCTAAGTCCATGGCACTTACCACCTTTTCACACTGAATGCAATCTTCTTCTTTGTTGTATTTGTAGACTCCATTCTTCCCAGGACTATAAGTGCCATAAGAGTGGAGACTTTTTACCTATTTTATTCTCTAATTCCCTCCAATCCTGGAGGCTGACAAACAGTACATAAATGCTACTGAATACATTAATAAACTAATGAATATTTCACTCATTCAGTAAGCAGTAGGGAACATGAAAAAATTTTCAACAAGTGTGGTCTATGGTCCAAACCATGCTTTAGAATTATTTTCAGGTGGTTGAGTTCTTGAAAGATCTCAGACTGTCTCAGTCACTGTAGCTACCTACACAAAGCCCTTAAAAACTGTATATTTTTTGAAACTGGAAATAAAGGAAAATTATGCAACAACTAGGTCACAAAGAGTTTAATTTTTCAAAGAAGAAAAATAATTCTTTACCTCTTTCAAAAAAGTAAAATAAAACTTCTGGGGAGTTATGTGAGGTAGACTTAGAGAAATAAATTCATGACATGAGAATCACACTTAGGTGCTCTGCTAACTCCAAATTCATAGGTATGATTACGCATGAATGTTTCTCATATACAAGAATTTATCTTCAAAAGGTGAAAAGGCAAATCTTCACCTATTTCACTCAAAGTGTCCATCCAACCCTCTCACAATATTTGTTGACCAAGCACCATAATCGGTAGAAGTGGAAAATTTATAATTCAGTCCATCTCGGGCCTTCTGTCAGCATATTTTCAGGATATATGTCATTCTTCCCAACACACCTTCCTAAGAAATACCCTGTGTCAGGGTGAACAAAGTAAACCACAGCCTCCTCCTGTGACAGGAGTAGAGGAAATTTGCATCTTCCCGCCCGTGTAAGCAGGACGCTCGCTTCCATGGGTAGTGATCAGAGTCTACTTTGGAGATTGAAGGAAACTCTTAGAATGGGATTTCTGTTTCTTTGAGGTTCACCTTTTAAAAAAATAGCACCACAAAACATTGACTTATCCAAGTATGTCACACAGGTCACTAATACTAAGAGCTCTCAGGTATTTGAGTTGGACATTCCTGAAGCATTCCTGCATGACACTTGGCTCAAAACAGCAGTTTTCTTGGTTTCTGCTCTCTATGCAATCACCTCCCAGAATAATGCTTTAGGAGCAGAAATCAATGGTCAAAAATGTTCAAAGCCAAAAACAATCATCACTTTGTAAAGAAAGAAAAGCTTTTATTTTACAAGAAGGAGGCTAAGAGGCTTACCAACCACCTGCATAATGAGGCTGTCACTGGGTGAAAATGACACCTTGGTCTCTTTCTTCCTGACCCTTTGTTCTCTCCACCACACTAATACACAATACCCCAAGAGAAGCACAATCAGGGGCCTTCAGCCTTTTATCCCATCACCTGAGAAGGTTCTTCCTGTAACACTGCCGTCTTCACCAAAAATGTACTGAGGAGCTACCAGGCACAAGGCACATATACACCGGACAGGAAGGAGGGGATATGACATCAGGTCACCTGTCACAATGTGGCTCCAACCACCTGGAGAGCCAGTCCAACTTCTGTGTGGCATCCGCTGCTCTGTCCAGTCAAGGAGTGAGACATACCATGAGTTGTTACACGCAGAGACTCACTGAAGGAGGCATGTCTATCCCTGTTCTCATGACTAACAAAACATGCAAGCCTGGCCCTTAAATAACCTCATGTTCAGCCACTTACTTCCGAGTGTGCTTTCCAGAGAGTGCGAGAAGGCAGCCCCGTCACAGCCAGCACGCAGGGACTGCAGAAACCCACAGCCTGTGTTACCGGGGGCCAGGTGTGGAGCAGGTCATTTAGGAGAACAGCATCCATCAGGCAGAAAGGAGGAGTCCAGGCTGAGCCCACACCCGCAGCAACACCAGGCACACCCTTCATGAGCTCTGAAGGCCTTGCATGGCCTGACCACATGCAGG
Source organism: Cynocephalus volans (assembly GCF_027409185.1). Lineage (NCBI taxonomy): Eukaryota > Metazoa > Chordata > Mammalia > Dermoptera > Cynocephalidae > Cynocephalus > Cynocephalus volans. The sequence goes on along the minus strand of NC_084467.1, from coordinate 156,575,144 downwards.
TGTGCAGGATCACCTGTGCATGCACGGGCCCAAGTCATGACAGCCTGCACTCCACATCGTAAACACCCCACCTGGCCTGTCCTCCCCACGCTGGCTCTGATGCCACCTCAACTTCTCCTCTAAGTCTAACTGCTCCAGCCCTTAAATGAGCTTCTCTCGCTCCTCCTGTAGGCATGGCCAGCCAAGTCACACAGTTTAACTCCTAAATGTTCTCTGAATACTTCATGCATGCCTAAACCACCAACCAGGGCCTCTGTGGAACCCCTCACCACCTGCATAGTCTGAGGCCATTATTTAGGGATTTGCACTGATGAGGAAATAATCTTCCTCTGTTTCCCCAAGTTTACATAGGTCGGGTCTTTTGTCAGACATGCCCTTGTGAATACTGTCCATCACAGTGACTCTGAAGGCTATTTAAAGCTGTAGATTCATATCCACATACCAGCCAGCTGCCAAAAATAAATAAATAAATAAATAAAATAAAGCTAGAGATGGCTGATGTCAAATTTAAAACTCCACTTGACCACATTATCTCAACCATTATATGAGGGTACTTCAAAAAGTTCTTGGAAAAATAGAATTAAAAGATAATACAAATCCTTCCATGAGATTTTTGTAGTACCCTCATATTTCTACCTGAATAGTTCAAGCATAAAAAAAAGAACCTTAAGAAATCAAAAGGAGGAATGATTTTTTTTAAAATGCTTTTGGGGATGACTATAGAAAATCTCAAAGATTTTGTTTTTTAATCTCTATTCAGTTTTCCAAATGCACCACCATTCTTGCTGTAGGTGGACACTGGAGAAAAGCTTGGCTCTGACCCCAGCTTACTCACAGGTCACTGGTGTGGCACAGGTAGGGGACAGCCTGCATCTGTACTGTGGGTTCCAGGGCTTCCTACCCAGTCTGCGCCAAAATGATGGCTCTTTCAATCACGTCTTGCAGTAGGATGAAGATGTAGTTATATTTGAACCCATCAGCCAGTAGACTCTCAGGATGAAACTTCAAAGAAGGGTTTCATGTCCTCATGCTGTATAAGACACTGGTCCGAATCATGTATGTGACACGGGGTGGCAATTTGAGAGACTCTGATCTGAAGTTCTTGCTGGCTAAGGAATTGTTGAATATAACACCTAATGGCAGAAAAGGAAGAATAAAGCATCGTCACAACTTAGGCAGGGGCCCACACCATGTCCACACTGGGTCAGATTGGACAGCGGGCAGGACTGTGAGGCTGGGCACAGCCCTCCACTCCTGCAGGAGCAGGACCAAGCCCTAGGGAGGCAAGAGCTATTTTCAGTCACACAGGCAGTGGGTGGTAAGCTTGAACCAAGACCTCCTGAATTCCAGTCCGGTGCTTCTCATTTTTAATAAAACCATACTGTGGTGTCATCCATACAAAGAAATCACTTGTTTTTCATTTTTTGCAGGACTTGACAAATTACATGAGGCTGCTCAAATAATCAGGCATTCCTGCTCTCGAGTAGCAGCTGTAACTCAGTGTATAGAACCCATGTGTTTGGGTTACTTATCACTCATAAATATGAAGCTACTTCAAAAAAGTTTGTGAGAAGATTTTTATTATCTTTTAATTGCATTTTTGAAGTACCTTCATATTCTATTTTCTGTCACATGAATTCTTTAAATTTCATGCAAAAAGGCTATTATGGGATGAATTGTGTCCCTCACCAAAATTTATATGTTGAAGTCCTAATGTCCAGTACCTCGGAATGTGACCATATCTTAGACAGCATTTTAAAAGAGGTAATCAAGTTAAAATTAAAATCAAGTTAAAATGAGGCCATTAGGGGCCCTAATGTACTATGAGGGTGCCCCTATAAAAAGGGAAAATTTGGACACAGAGACATGCTTAGGAGGAAGATAATAAGCTAATAAGGTGATCTGAAGAGACACGGGGAGAAGACGGCCATCTACAAACCAACAAGAAAGGCCTAGAGAGGATCTTTCCCTCACAGGCTGCAGCGGGAGCTGATAGACGCCCTGACCTTCCAGCTTCCAGAACTGGGAGATAACAGATTTCTATTGTTTAAGCCACCCAGTTTGTGACACTTTCTTACAGCTTCCCCAGCAAACCAATACAAAAAGCTCAATAAAAAAATAACCAAATGTTTATTCAGAAAGAATAGAACACGTCATATAGACGAACAATGAATAACGGCGTTGAACTGGCCATTGTTTTTTCTCCTCTCCTCAACAAGACATCAAGACACTATGATAAAAACAAAGGTGATAAAGGAAATTCCAGTATAACTTTAATAAGGAAAAATGTAATTTAGCATGTGAGATTTTACCATAAAACAATGTCATAAAAACAGTAAAAACATGTGGAGAGTAGCATTTGTCTCCAGATGGTGAAAATGCCATCAGTCACTAAGGTATGGGGCATACCTTTTCATTAACTCAATGCCAACATTTCTACTTATTTTATGTTTTATCTGGAAAGCATTTCTTCCTGAGCCACCTTTAGGGAGAAATATGCAAAATGACAACTTATTTGAGCTGGTGCCTTTGTGAACATATTTTTTTCATTGACTACTTACTGCCCAGAAACTTATTCTGCTGCATGAGTTCGTTTGCTTTAGTCTCAAGGGCATCAACAGACTCCACAGTGTGGAAATGGTTCAACACCACGCAGGAAGAGAGGTTGACCAAGACACGGCCCAAGAAATGGAAGCGTCCAGCCCGTGTGGTTAAACATCTTGTCCAGCATCCCTCCTGAGGAAAGTAAACAAATCAGGATGTGTCAACTCCTGTTTCACTGCAGCACTTACTGCTTATATAGTAGAGATCGTGCAAATGAATTTGAAAATGAGTATAAATTCCTTCATTAAAAATTGCTCAGAAGAGTCAAGTTTTGATCATATGCAAAATTTGCTACTTATTTGCTGAGTGTAAACTCTCCCGTTCTGGATGTAATTTCTATAAAAATGATACTTACATATAAATGAAAAGGAAACAGTTAAAGCACAGAGGGTGATGCTGCAGCCCAAGGAACAAGAGAGAGCGGGAGACAGGAGCAGGAGAGCAGAGGAAGAGTCTACAAGTCGTAGGGAAGACCTTTGCATGAGAGTTCAGCAGCAACAACATAAAGATAATGTTCCAACCTGGAGTCAAGTGATTCTAAAAAGAAAAAAAAAATTAAAAATGCCTTCGCTGAAGCAGCAGGCATTTTGTGAAAGTCATTTTACAACATTAATTTTGCAAAGACAATTATCAAGGATCTCAAGGATCACTGACATTGAGGAGACCAAATCCTTGTGTAGCCCCTGTCCTGGATTTGTGCACTTGAAACAGAAACATGGCAGTAAATAAAAGTTGGCAATATCTGGCTCTGGAAGTTCAGCATCAAACATTTTTCAGGGCAAAACACTAGGATGTCTCAGTATCTTTGCCTGTGCTTGAGGAATGAGCTGGAAAAACTAAACGATCTGGAGTAAGGCAGTATGGGAAGAGTACCGAGAACACAGCCTAGAGAGGGGACAGGACATGAATGATCACAGAATCAGGGGGTTGCTCTGGAGGAGGCCTGACCAGTGGGAGATGCCATCACAGCCCCAGGGTCACCCCATCACCATAAGGTTGGCAAGTGAGCTCCCCACCTTGGTGGTACAAAAGGAAGTGGTCCTGCTAGGTCCTGTCCTGTAAGAGAGCTGCTCATCTAGTCCATGTGATATTTCCAGCAGAAGGGTCTTCACCCACCCTAGACCCACAGACATGAAGGAGCTAGGTTGCAACTAACCCCCACCAACTCCAAATCCATCAGAATGAATATTACTATCCACTTCTGGGAAACACCAAGTCTGAAAGAAACAGAAGCACGATTAGACTTTTCCAAGAAAGGGCTCACAAGTACATATGACACAATCTTTGCAACACCTTTTAATTTCACTGAAGTAAATTATATATTTTAGAGCAAGTATTGACTGACTGATATTTTAGTTACATATTATTTTGTTTAAATATATGAGTGCATTCTCTATTGCTGGTGGTCTTTCCTGGGAACATGGTAATCAGGCAACTTTGTGGGCAAGGCCATGGTCAATGCTTTGTAGTCAGGGCTCCATGGTGAGGGCTCCATGGCAAGGCTCCGTGGTCAGGACTCTGTGGTCAGTCTCCATGGGCAGCACTCCATCATCAGGGCTCCATTAGCCTGCTTCACTGAGGGTCCAGGTGTGAGTGCACACTACACAGACCAGAAGTTGCTCACTGTCATCTCTCCAACTCCAAGTTCCCACATGTTTGTCCCCGAGGTGGCATGGCAGCATTAGTCTCCACTGAGAGCTGCCTCCACCACTCCTGCTCACTCCCCTCCTCGACTAGTCTTCTCTGAGCTCCCAGATCTTTCTGGATTCCTAGCTACCTAGCTACCTCCTCGGTAAGGAAAATATCTTTTCCATCCACCAACTCCAGGAAAAAACAAATAAAACATGTTGTCTTTCCCAGACGACATAGAGAAGTGTCGTGATCCTTCAGCCACTTGACTCTTCTCGACCTTCATTGCTCACTGCTCCTCAAAGAAAAAGTTATTTGTTGTTGTTGTTGTTACTGCTCTTGTCATGTTCCAGGAATTTCCAGATCTCAGGACAGGACACAGGTGTAAGGACTTGGAAAGGCTGGATTTCAGATGATTAAGCTTTTGCTAAATATCTACAATAAGGAGGTGGCATTGTCTGAGTGTCAGTCATGTGCCAGGCAAATTCTGGGTATTTTATGTGTTGTCTCACTTAATCCTTACCTCTATAGAAAGTGCAATTGGCATGTTCATTTTGGCATGTTTCATTGGTGCAGGAATTAAGGCACAAAAAGTAACAAGTGATAATCAAAACCTGACTCAAACGTGTGCCATCTAGCTTTGGAGCCCACCTTCTTACAGCTACACCAGGCTGCATTTATACTGGGTGAAACCATGTGAAACTGCTGCTTAAGGTATGTCAAAAAACCTCAAATTCCTGGAATTCCATACAGCCCTGACAGACACACAGTAGAAAGACTACATGATCTGAAGTCCAAAGAACTGGGTTCCTGGATCCACTAACTATTACAGGGCCTTGAAGCCAGTCTCTAGGCCCCAGCCTTATCATCTGTATTTTAGAAAGAATAAAAATTCTGTTGCAGTTTCTCAGGGAGAGATAACAACAACAAAAAAAATCTATGAAGCTGTTACTGAACTGTTAAGCAGGAGATCCATTAACTATTGCCATTGGAACTTACACACATATTCTCACAGAAACACCATCTTAATTCACAATTTGGTAGACCCCAAAGCATCCAGTTAAGTGAAGACAGTCCAAGTGGATTTACAGAAGTTTAAAACCAGTTCATCGGACAGACCAGTGAGAAGAGAACAGCTGCAGGGGCAGCTCTCCAATTGCATCGACAGTGAAGACTGCAGTTTTCAATTCTCATCCAGCTTCACAGTCAACAGTTTGTATGATTTAAGGCAGGAAGGACCTTTGGCTGTTCAGATGACACAATCAGAGAGAAAGTAGATGGACCCCCAGGGTTGGGGTCTTCTGCCTCAGTGTGTCCTGAGTCACCACAACTGGGACAGTATTTCCCACTTCCGGTGCAGGAACATCCACCACAGAGCATCTCAGAGTCCCTTGGAAAGGTTCTGAGCATCGGAGCAGCTGGGATGGACACCAGCAAGACCTTTTCCTCGACACTGATGTGGCAGGCTCCAGGGGGCAGCTAGTGTCTGGTCTAGCCTCTCCTCACTGAAGAGGTCATGTGGTATTGGTATAAAGAGTTCCTCTTGGTGTGGAGCCCATTTGGCCAGGACATGGAGACATAAGGTCTCTGGGCCTTGAAGTCTAAGGGTCAGATGGATTTGAGGTCTGCTCACCATTCCCTAGTGGGCAGCTGTGTCCTCCTTATGAAATGGGAATGATAATACTCTGCTCCATAATGAAATAGAGCAAGTAACACATTTGGCACTCTCTGTGTCTGCTGCAGTGAGCACTTAATAAATGTTCTCTAGCAACACTGAGCAAAAAAAATAAAGCTGGAGGCATAACACTACCTGACTTTAAACTATACTACAAAGCTATAATAACCAAAACAGTATGGTACTGGCATAAAAACAGACACACTGATCAATGGAATAGAATAGAGAATCCAGAAATCAGCCCACACACCTACAGCCATCTGATCTTTGAAAAAGGCACCAAGCCTATACACTGGAGAAGAGACTGCCTCTTTAGCAAATGGTGCTGGGAGAACCGGATATCAATATGCAGGAGAATGAAACTAGACCCATACCTTTCACCATACACTAAAGTCAACTCAAAATGGATTAAAGAATTAAATATACTCCCTGAAACAATAAAACTTCTTAAAGAAAACATAGGAGAAACACTTCAGGAAATAGGACTGGACACAGACTTCATGAATATGACCCCAAAAGCACGGGCAACCAAAGGAAAAATAAACAAATGGAATTATATCAAACTAAAGAGCTTCTGCACAGCAAAAGAAACAATTAACAGAGTTAAAAGACAACCAACAGAGTGGGAGACAATATTTGCAAAATATACATCTGATAAAGGATTAATATCCAGAATATACAAGGAACTCAAACAATTCTACAAGAAAAAAAAAAGCAACCCAATTAAAAAATGGGCTAAAGAACTAAGTAGGCATTTCTCTAAGGAAGATATACAAATGGCCAACAGACATATGAAAAAATGCTCAACATCACTCAGCATCCGGGAAATGCAAATCAAAACCACACTGAGATACCATCTCACCCCAGTTAGGATGGCTAAAATCCAAAAGACTCTGAACGATAAATGCTGGGGAGGTTGCGGAGAAAAAGGAACTCTCATACATTGTTGGTGGGACTGCAAAATGGTGCAGCCTCTATGGAAAATGTTATGGAGGTTCCTCAAACAATTGCAGATAGATCCACCATATGATCCAGCTATCCCACTTCTGGGAATATACCCAGAAGAATGGAAATCATCAAGTCGAAGGTATACCTGTTCCCCAATGTTCATTGCAGCACTCTTCACAATAGCCAAGAGTTGTAACCAGCCCAAATGTCTATCATCGGATGAGTGGATACGGAAAATGTGGTATATCTACACAATGGAATACTACTCAGCTATAAAAAAGAATGAAAGGGCCGACCCCGTGGCACACTTGGGAGAGTGCAGCACTGGGAGCACAGCGATGCTCCCGCCGCGGGTTCGGATCCTATATAGGAATGGCAGGTGCACTCACTGGCTGAGTGCCGGTCACAAAAAGGACAAAAAAAAAAAAAAAAAAAAGAATGAAATACTGCCATTTGCAACAACATGGATGGACCTTGAGAGAATTATATGAAGTGAAACAAGTCAGGCACAGAAAGAGAAATACCACATGTTCTCACTGATTGGTGGGAGATAAAAATAAATAAATAAATTCACACACACACACACACACACACACACACACACACACACACAAACTGGGGGTGAAAGGACATAACAACTACAATTCCTTGAAGTAGACATGACAAGCAAACAGAAAGGATATTGTTGGGTGGGAGGGGGGAGAGGGAGGAGATAGGGAAGTTTTGGTAATGGGCCACAATAATTAACCACATTGTATATCGACAAAATAAAATTTTAAAAAATAAATAGAAAGAAAGAAAGAAAGAAACAGAAAAAAAAATTTTTTTAAATGTTCTCTAGTATTGTGGTTATTAATATATTAATTGATTTCCAACAGAGGCACAGATAAAATACGTTGCCTTTCTCTTGCTCTAGACCTCAGATATTGGCTCACGTAACACTGCACAGTCAAAACGATGTGCTGCGAGGCAGGTGGATTTGCAGGATTCCCTCTCCCCTACCCCACCAAGATGGAAAGCTCAGAGGCCTAGCTTATCTGCTGTGGAGACACAGGAGGCAGGGGTGAGCAGCTGGACTGGCTTAGCTGATTCTGGGGCAAAGCTGACACCAGTAACTTTGTATATTTTTCATCCATTTTCTTCACCTATTTCCTTCTCCAGGATCTCTCAAACCACCCTTGAGGGGTAACTGCAGCAAGCAGGGCTGACCGCTGCTGTGTTGTGTAGCCCTTCTCCAGTGCTTCCACCATCTGGCTCTAGTGGAAGAGGAGGACAGAGAGGGTGGTGGGGTGTGCAAGGGGAGGACAGAGATCCTGCACGAGCCTTTACAGGACAAAATGTGAAATCATTGCTTCTTCATGTGCAAAACTTATATTGCATTAGCCTACCTACCTCTCATTTGTTTTAACATAAAATTATGCCTCACTTTCCCCAAAATGTTGAGGCAAAAGTGATGTCTTTGGACAATTCATCATGTGTACTCACTCCATAGCTTTCTATGGGCCCTGGAACTCTGCCTGGCACCTACTCAGAAGCACTGGTGTATCAGGTTGGGAGACATTTTTATGTGAAATGCTACTGTAAGGAGTGGTATTTATGGGGTATGCAGGGCTGGGATGAAAACTCCTCTGGGGATTCTGTTGTTTTCTTAAACAGTATGAGAATGAGGCTAAGCCTGGGTATTCCTACGTGCAAAGAAAGCCCTGGGAGCCACCAAAAAGCAAGACCCATGAGAAATGTGGGCTGGCATATGCCCGCCTGGAGGAATAGGGGTGGCATCGTCTCTGCTGTGACTGCCACAGGGCAGGACAATGCTGCTGCAAAGCCAGCAAGACGCAGCCTTGACCCTATAGCAATTCTACTATTTATTCCATGATTTCCACTGGGAAGTTACTTAATCTGTCAAAGTTTCCATTTCCTCATCTGTAGGGTGAGAAAAGCAAAATTACCCATGTGGTTGTTGGGAAAATTAAATGAAATATATGTATAAACTGATGTTACAATAAATGCTCCCTGAATGCTAACTATTATCACATTTGCAATTGCTAAAGAAGAGAGCTAGGCTTCAACCAATTACTTTTATTTAATTCCTTCACTTGAAACTACATAAAAGTAGAAAAAAGGAGATCAAAGTGTACACTGTGCATTGTGAGAGGCTTGATTTTTTTTTCATGGAGAATTAGAAAGTGTTAAATTTTACAGGATGGGGCAAACTGGGGACATTTTTGTATTGCTGACTGTTTGTCATTTGGAATCTGTTGCTCTGTAAGTGTGCCTAAGTAAGCTTGGTTAGACAATTTAACTGTGTATAATTCCAGATGTTAAATATAGTAAAGAGTGACTTGACTTCAGTATAGTGTGGCTTTAATTATCTTTCAGAGGAAGAATCAAAGCTACTTTTAAAAAATGCCTTAAGGATCTAAATCATGTATATAACTGGGAGACATACTTGCATATGTATATGTGTGGATCTGTGTGGATATATATATTTATATATAGAGAGAGAGTGAGAGATAGACAGACATATAGATACAAGGGCACTTCAAAATGTTTGTGGAAAAATAGAATTGGAAGATAATATGAATCTTTCCATGAACTTTCTGAGGTGCCCTCAGATATATATATACACATATTTATGAATAAGGTTAGGAATTAGAAAAGCCAAATCTGACTAAAGGATTTGAAACCCCAAGGTGCCTGCCCCTAATAATTGTTTTCAACAGGTGACTGCATCCTATTGCTCTACAACGAGGGCTTCTCAGCCTTGGCACTGTGGACACCTGGAGCCCATAATTGTTTGTTGTGGAAGGTTGTCCTGTGCATCCCAGGATGTGTAGTGTCACCTCTGGCCTCTCTACCCTCTAGATGCCAGTAGCACCTCAGCAGCTGTGACAACCAGAAATATCTCCAGACATTGCCAAATGCCCCCTGGGGGACAAAATCACCCTCAGTGGAGAAGCACTGGACTAAACTGAATCTTAGTACGTTCCACCCATATAAAAAATCTTTCAGTCAGATTCTAGTGCCTCATTCTTAACATAAACCAACATTTAAGGAAACCCTTCAACATGTAAAAGAGAATTCAAAATAAATAACAAAACAAAATAACAAAAAACAGTAACAGCAATCAAAAGATAAACCTAAAGATAAAAATGACATTAGTTTTTAAGTGGAGGTTAAAAAATATATCAAAGAAATAATGACAGGAAAATTTCTGACAATTGACCGACAATAGTCTTCAGATTGAAAGGACCTATTGAGAGAATTTCTGCTTAGAGTAATGAAGAACAACTTGTTGCAGACAAATTTTCCTGCCATGAACAATTAAAAAATACAAACGACTTAAAAAATCTATATGAAGGCTACAAAGAGCCAGCAAAGACTTAAAGGTCTGAGATCCAAGAGAAAAGGGAAGCATATTGTAAGTGCTGCTGCCACAGACAGAGAAGCAGAGCCTCCTGTGGTTCCTCGGGGCTCTGAGTTTAGGGCCGTGCGAGGATGTGGGCCTTGATAAACACCATCTGTTTAGCGGAAATTTCTCCTCACCCCAATAGGGCTACTCCTTAGGAGTACTGGGAAACTAAAAACTTCCCTTGTACAACCGAAGCCCATGAAACCGCTCAGTCTCTGATTATATTAAGAGAATGTAGCCCCACCCCAGCTCTTTGCCTAGGAGAAGGAAAAAAACATCTGGAGGCAGATAACATCATCAAGACACTCAAATTTATTTCTATAATTTTTCAAATGTAATGTATGGTATTCAATGTAAAAAATACTTAATACTCCTGGAGGTAAGATAGAATAACCAGAAACCAAAAGAAAAATGAACTATGGGTACGACCCCGTGGCGCAATCGGGAGAGTGCAGCGCTGAGAGCACAGCAGCGCTCCCGCTGCAAGTTCGGATCCTATATAGGGATGGCCGGTGTGCTCACTGGCTGAGTGTGGTGCGGCTGGTCACAAAAAAGAAAAGAAAAGAAAAGAAAAAGAAGGAAAAATGAACTATGGAAATAGACTCACAAAAGACTCAAATATTATAGTTAACAACATGCATGTCAAAAATATTATTGTGTCCAAATATTAGATGAAAATAGGGGAAAATTTGAGCAGAGAACTAAAAACTATAAAAAATAAAATTTAAATTTTCAATGGAAAATACAATAAAATAAAGAACTCCATGGGTATGTTTAACAGCAGATTAAGCTCAGCTGAAGAGAGGATTAGTAGAGTAGAAAACTTGTAAGAAAGAAATTTACAAACTGAAGCACTGGGGAGAAAACAAAAGGTTAGAAAACAGAAAATGATACAAGTAGCATTCAGATACTGTGAGAAGTTTTAATCGTGTTTCACTGGAGTTGCAGAAAGGAGCAGAGAGACAACTGCAGAGAAACAACATTTTAAGAAATAATAGCCAAGACTTTCCCCAAATGTGAGATATCAAGCCACTGATTTAAGAACTGCTACAAAACCAAAGCAGGATTCTCATTAAACAACAACAACAGCAACAAAAACACCTAAGTAAGCCCTAGCAAAGAAGCTGGAAAGAAAAAGCAAGCAAGCAAGCAAGAAGGAAAGAAAGAAAGAAAAAGAGAAAGGGAGGGAGGGGAAGAGGAGACGGGGAGGGAAGAAGGGATGAAATTAAATACGAAGAGATGAAAATATAAACATCTCAAACATAGTTTCAATATGAAATAAAATACATCATCAAGAAATATAAAGTTTAAATCTATGAAACTTAAAGGAGAAATAGACAAATACATAATCATAATGGGAAATGTAAACATACACCTGTGAACTAGTAGAACAAGCAGACGGTGAGAATACACAGGATTATATCCAACAATTTGAGAACTATTGCATACAGGAACCAAAATTGACCTGGGCATTAAGCAAGTTTCAATAAATTTCAAACAAAACGAAATCGTACTGATTGAATATAATCTCTGACCACTGTAAAATACAGCTAGAAATCAGTTACACACAGATAAATAGAAAATCCCAATTATTTAGATATTAAGCTATCAACTTGCAAATAACCCAAGGGCCAAAAGAGAGAGAGAGAGAGAGAGAGAGAGAGAGAAATTACACTATAAATTAAAATACGTTTAATTATAATGAAAATACAACAGATCAAAACCCAGGAGATGCAGTTAAGGCAATGCTCAGAGGGAAACGTATAGTCACGAGTCTATACATACATATAATATTATATAGATGAGAAAAGAAGACGAGGTGGGAGTCAATGATCTAAGTACTCACCTTGAGTTACAGAAAAAGGCAACAAACCAAAGGGAGTAAAAGGGTGGAACCAATAACGAAAAGAGCAAAAATTAATGAAATAAAAAACAAACAAATAAACAAGGCAAAACTTTTTTATTTTCCTAAAAAAGACTAAAAGAATCAATAACCACCTGAGAAGACCAATCGAAAGAGAGAGAGGACAGAAATTAAAATTTTCAGAAATGAAATTGGGGATATTTCCGTATATTCTTCAGGAATAAACATAACTTTACTGACTAATATTACTTAGGAAATGTCTCTGTCCTGTCTTTTTCACGGTGATGTCTGCGACGATAAACCCACAAAACATGGTAATAACACAAATGTGAGGAGGACATAGAACCCAGGGATCCTGGCCTCCCGCCCAGGGGAGCAGAGAGGAGAGTCCTGGGGAAGCCGTGGGCGAAGGGCCACCCTTCCTCGCCGGAGCTTGAGGGAGGCCCTGGGTGGGTGTCCTCAGACAAGAGGACCTGACCCAAGCACGGTCTCCTGGCACACTGCGGGCAGGGGCCACGGACAGCACATGTCACATGTACAAGCAAGAGAACATCAAACTCTAGGGAAAGGGAAACATAAAACAGGAAATTTCATGATAAGGCACAGCCTGGCTGTGCACTGAACAATATGTATCTAGTCATAATGTTTTACGACAACTAAAATGGTCATATAAGTGCCGTGGGAACAACCGGGTGGAGAAGTGATGGGGGCAGAACTAATTCTGCACCTGTCATAACAGGAAATCAATTGATAATTCCCACAACAAGTACATCAGGAAATACTACTATAGGCATCTCCTTTAAGGATAACAACCAATCTGGAAGAAATTGATTAAAAAGTTTAAAGTAATTTATACTAGGGTGTGAAAATGGAAGAGGAAGGCTGAGTTAAGGGACTCTTTTTTAGTAACAGAGTCAATATTTGTGGATATGAAGAACCTTTGGAATCCAGTTAATTTTTTAAAACACAGGTTACAAAATGATGTGGACAGAATGATCGTTTTTATGAAAATACATATACCTATGTTCCATCTGGAAAAGAATTCCAAGGCTTTTACAATAGCTATCTGTGATGAGGAGATTATGGGTGCGTTTTTTGTTGGGTTTTTTTTCTGGCTTACTTGTATTTTCTGATGTTTCTACAACAGACTTATACTGTTTTTCTAATAAGCAAAACATTATTTTTAAAAGTTATATAATGAATAAAAATGACAGCATGATTGAATAAACATCTCTAGGAACTGCATCAATATAACTTCAACAGTTATTTTACCCCAGTCTCCAGATACTGGTTATAGGATGAAGAAATGTATGTACAACCTAGGTATAAAGTTAAAAGGCTGCATGCACTAAGGAGAGTTAATTCTTTAGCTAGAGAGTTACAGAAGGAGGTTTCATCTAGTCTGTGACCAGTCCCCCACCACCCCTGTCTTTACCCTGTGCCTGTTCCCAGGGACTGTGCAGGGTCGGATGGAAGATAACCATCACCCCAGCGCTGACGACAGGAGCTTCCTTCAGTCTCCAGCGCTGGGTGGCAGCAGGAAGAAGGAAAGAATCACACTTCACAGATCTCAAAATTCCGTGTGAATTTCATATTCTGGGTCCCCACATACTTGAAGGAAAAGGTCTGAATTTCTGTTTTTTCCCATTAACTTTATAATAGAAGTACATAGGCCAGGAAACCTATTCAAAAGTTGTGTTGGTTCTTGGCAGCAATGTGTAGAACAAGGTGGTTCAAGTGCATCTCATGCTCTGAGACACTATTTACACCAGTGAAATGCACAGAAAGTCTCATGATGGGGACTCGGCTGTAACAAGCTTTCCTGTACAACTTCATTTACATACATAAATAAATAAATGTTCTAATTATTCAAAAAAATTATTTTAGCCAGTATATTTATTTTAATATATTACTAATCTTTCTAAAGTAGTAAATTTACCAAAAACATTTTTTTCCTGAAAGAAAATTGTGCTTAATAGAATGCCTTGCCTTCTTCTAACCTTTGTGCCTCAGACAGATCTAAGCCCCTTTTCTGTCCACAGGCAGAGTGCCAAGATGCCAGGGACCTGAAACAGCCTGATCCCCTTCCTCCCCCACCTTCAGGACCCCTCCAGCTGGTTAGGTTCCTGAGAGCATTCCAGGCAGGCCTCTGACAAAGCCTGATTCTGACCCAGTGTCACTGTTTCTTAGCCTGGTCATCTTCCCTATGCACTGTGTGGTGGGACCGGAATACATCATGCCCTTTCTAGATCCTTGCACTGAACTGGCTCTCCTTGTGTGTTCAGTAAATGTTTGCTAAACACCTAAATGAATTCATAGGTTCATTGACTGTAGAGGTACAATCATGTTTGCTAACTGATAGATTTCTTTTTTAAATCCAAGCTCCACATTTTCAAATCAATGCAACTGCTTTCAATTTACTGTTAACTCAATACTAATTTCTTTTATAATCTGGCTTCTTAACTCACAATTCTTTTATTTGAATCAGAAGCCTTCCTTTTTAACAAGTTCTTTCCTTGTCAAGCCCTGAATCAGAAAACTTCAAGTATGAACACACTTTGGAGTATATTTAGTTCAAGCCCTTCATGTTACAGATAAGAAATCAGAAACTGAAAAAGGAAAAGTGGCTTGTTCACGTCACCCAGCTACTTTGTGGCCAAAGGGGTAGGACCCAAGAGGCAGAGAGGCATTTGGGCAGATGGACCTAATACCCCCATCAGCACACTTACCATATGTCTGGAGATTTTCAGTAAGTGTGTCCACATCAAAGTGCAACTGGCTTTCTACAAAGTTTCTTATAAATTTGTTTCCTAGAGCTTCCTTAGAAAATAATATAGCTTAAAAAAAATAATTGCAAAATTTCCTCTTGTTAAATAATACTTATTAGGCTTATTGCTTATTATTACTTTATTCAAAATTTCATTATGCAGAACAAAGGCACAAGGTGAATCCACTTAGAGGTTCTAAAACATCCAATAAATAACAGGATAACATTTGATTAGGACTTTACCTTGAAAAATGTAACAGTTATCTAAGTTTAGGTTAGAATTGCCATTATGCCACTAAGAGTGTAAACAAAGAATGAGCTTAGTGGTGACAGTCATCTCTTGAATGAATTGTCATTTATATCCTTTAATTGGCCTTCAATCTCCAGCCCTAAAATCTATTTTTCACGCTGCTTCCAGAATTAAAGTTTTGAAATACAGATGTGAAAATGTCATTCCTCTGCTGAAAACCTTCAATAGTTCCAATGTAATGAAGTCAAAATATCTTTCACATTCTTGCTTCATCTACCTTTCTAGTACTTTTTTTCTCCCATTTGCCAACCTCTTCCCAAAATACACACACATGCACGCACACTCCCCTGTGCTCTTAGCACACAGGTTCACTTGCAGTTTCTCAGACATGCTGTTTCGTTTCTTTGAAAATGCTTTCGTCCTGTGCTGTCCAATATGGTGGCCACCAGCTAGAGGTGGCCACTAAGCATTTGAAACATGGCCCGTCCGAAGTGAGATGTGATGTCGATGTGAAACAAACAATGAATTTCACATACTTTGTACCAAAAGTTAATGTCAAATATCTTATTAATACTCTTTCATTAAAAATTGTTACATGTTGAAATGATAATATAGTACGTATGTTGGGTTAAATAAAATATAATATTAAAATTTAAAGAAAAGAAGTGGTGACATTTTGGCAATTTTTTCTAACAAAACTATATGCTGATCTTTTACTTTCTATCAGATCCTCTCCTTTCCTTTCCATTACCTTTTCCACAGGACAGTTATGAAGAGGGGGTGACGGTGGCAAAAACACTGAAAAGGGACTTCAGCACTTCCCAGACTCCTCTCAACCCTCTGACATTCACGTCTTCATTGCTGGAAGCATCATTCACTGCATAATTGGCACCATTCCTCTCTCATCATTGACGGTTCTAACTTTACCTCATTTGACAACGGTTTCACTATGGAGAATTCTCCAAAATTATTCTCATCGCCTTACTGACCATTTGCGTCTTCACTGTGCGGGTGGCGTGCGTGTGCATTCACTTGCATCGTGCTGCCACGGGCCTGCAGCACCCGAGAGCCAGCAGGAAACTGAGAAGCCAAACACTGATGCACCAGGCACCGCGCCAGGGCCAAGCAGGCGGATTAGCTTTGGAATGTGCACGTTCCTCAGAGAGAATTTATACAAGAGTACTTCAAAAAGTTCAGGGAAAAATACAATTAAAAGATAATACAAATCTTTTCATAAATTTTTTGAAGTACTCTATTATGTTATCCAGACTTTGTTTCACCACATAACTTTATAACACGGGATTCTCAGATTAGGAATTTTCAAGTAATGTACCTTCTGTACTTAGCTCTTTTATTTCTTATGTTTGCCTCATTACATATGATGATTCTATCTCATCTCATCTAAGGATGAGAAGATATGAAACCTGGGCATGAGTTATTTGCCAGACAATGTGCAGGGTACTTTATTATGCATTATGTCACCAAATCTCAATAAGATGCTCATGAGCAAATTACTGTCGCCTTTTACTGATGGGAACAAGAAGCAGAGCAAAGTCATGGGTATCACACAAAAGCACCAACGACCCCATCGGTGGCAGAACCAGGCCTCAAACACAAGTGTCGACCCTTCTACAAACCCAAAGACACAACAAGCTTTTCCTAAACATGACCCCAATGTGACCAAATAGAGTAAAAACTTATGACATTTTATCCTATGTAAGATAGAAAGTTCTTCCAAATGATTGAACTTGTGATTTTAATTTCTGATGTGACTCCTACAGTCATGACAGGACCCAGCTAACCTATGCTATTCTCAAGGAGCTATAGCATTAGGCACTGCTTTCTGCTCTCACAGTACTTTGAATATTCCCAGTTTGGCACTTATAATATTGCATGTAATTATTTGCAGTTGCAGCAGAGACTTTATCAAAACCTAAACTATTTATTATCTGGCACATTATGGAAAAACTTTGCTGATCTCTGGTTTAACAAACTAATCCATGAGCAAACAAGTTAAAGAAGAGTATTACAATAAGAGCCAATGCGTACAGGCTGCCGTGAGAATGAGCACCGCAGCTCTTCTAATACAAGGAAGGACACTGACCAGGGCCCCGCTGCTGTGCTCTGAGTCCATCTCAGCCTGTCCCAAGGCCACGGCTCCCACGGGCTGACAGTGCCACCACAGCAGGCACACCCTTCAGAGCCACTGGCCTCCGCTGAGCCAATGCAGGACTCCCCCACTGATCACTGACTTTAGCTCCATGACTCCCGCAGTCTTTGCCCAATGTTCATTAAATTGCCAGCTAACCAGCTAGCTGTGCCATCAGTGCCACCACTCATGCCCAGCAGCTGCTGCCACACCTGGCCTGGGGAGTTGGCGGTGGGGCCAGCTCAGGGCCATGCAAGCGGGCACAACCCGAGCCCACAAGCACCCCAGCTTCGCTGTGCTATTCATGAAGCATGTTGGCCAGGAGCATGGACCCCCAGTAGAGAATGGTTCTTTGCATCAGAAGGAGTCAGTCAATGACAATGACTCTGAGCCCTACCTTTCTGGACAGTCAAATCAGAGTAAGAGTTACCCCTTGATGAGCGATCCCTACCTGTCCGGCTGGTGCCCGCCGCCCACGGATTTCCTCATTCTCAGGTGCCTGGTCCACCTCAGGGGACCCTCCAATTCCATAGCTCACCACCTGCAGACAGCGCAGTAATGAGGATGATCATCTCATGCGTGACGCTGTTTTGTGGCAGCCCGGAGACCTGGGGAACAACATCTATCAGGAAAGGTTTAATTTTCCCCCCAAAGCCCCTGTGTTCTCAAGATGGGAGACAAGTGGATCTCAAGGGCAGCAGACTCAGAATCCAGCACATGGACGCAGCTACCTTACCTGCCGGGCCGCCTGGGTGGCACGGTGGTTGATGGCCAGACAGATTTTCACAGCAACACACTAAACAAGGCCCCTGGGATGAACAGCCTGGAGCAGGGCATGGTTGGCCTGAAGATCAGGGATGCTACCACCTCTGCAGTCAAAATGGTGGGCTCCGTTGTCAACAACGTGGTGCTGACTGGTGTCCTTTCTGCAACAGTGGGACAAATGTAACATGCCAGTTTCAAAACCGACCTCATGGACGGCCATTGCCAGCAAGCCTGCCAAACCCAGCCTAAGATGAAAGCAAAGACTGGGCCTGTGATGGGAGGCACACTGCCCCCTCCACCCCTAAAGCATAAATGGACATCAGCATCTGGGATAACAAGGGGCTGCTGCCAAGGCCCCAGGCCCCCAGCAGACACTGGTCCCCTCAGACTGTCCCCCAGCCCCAGCTCAGCCTCTCCCAGCCCAGCCTCCCCCATCAGCCCAACCATAATATCAGAGCCCTCAGCAGCCACCCCAAGCCGCTGGGTCGTCCCTCACAGCAGAAGGGCAGCATGTGGGCAGAGTGCAGGGACCAGCAGCGCGAGTGACGGTCCTGGAAACACCCCGCCCAGCTCTGCCCCGAGTGCAGACTCGCACCCCATCCTTGAGAAGCTGAAGGCTGCCCACAGCCCTAATCCTAAAGACTGTGACTGGAACCTGAAAAGCGGGGTGTGTCCACCATAGAGAGCCACGCCGAGGACGACACCCGTCACTCCAGGAAGTGCCCCAGTCGGTGGAGCACTGAGCGCGGCGACAGGCGCGCGGACAGCTTTGCGCTCCGCTCCGCGAGTGACAGGGCCCGCTGCCGGCTGCTCGGCGTCCACGGGATGGCGTTTCTGTGGGGCGGCCGAGAGGAAGTCGCCCCGGACCAGGCACCAGTGCTGGAGTCTGGTCTCAGGACGAGAGGAAGGGGAAGCCCGACGTGAAGTGGATTTTTGTCAAGGTCGCGCCCAGCAGCCAGGAGAATAACGACCAGGAGCGGTCACGAAGTCCCGCGACTCCCAGATGTCCTCGGAGGAAGCAAAGCAAGCGCCGAGAATCGTCGCCTCCGAGGAGCACCGCCTCCATCTGCGACGCTTTTGTCACCAGGAGCGGCGCCGGGAGGGGCGGGAGCAGGAGGCGCAGGGGACGCAGGATGGAAACAGACAGCGGGGAAACCGGCTTCTCACGTTTCAACATCTGACTTTGTAAAACGTTTGCAAATTGTGTGCTCGGTGCTGTCCCTGCCTCGCCCGGCGTGTCGCCCGCGTTACCTTCTTTGTAGTTTATTTTTGCCCAAATGGATCCACGTGCACTTGTACTTTTTCTAGGTATTACTTGATATTGTAGAACTCACTAATAAAGGGGTATTTTTTTGAGCTTATCAATCAGACTGATCTAATTTGAAATATAAGTATCCTCAAAAACAAATAGAACAAAAAGCCTTATACATCCCAAAGGTTTTGTTTTTAAAATTTTGGCAGAAATTATGCTCTTGTTCTTACACCCACGGTCACTTAGTATCTCTATTTGAGACTTGGTATTTCTTTTCCCTTTATTGGTTTATAGCAAACACAAGAAACCATTTAGAGTGTCCTGTGAAATCTCTTCCAAACACTGAAGTCAAAGTTAGTGATCACCTTGTTCAGCTGGTTTTTATTAACTATGTTATCTGTCTAAAGGGCTAATCTGCCCATTTGGTTTTTTACTAGACAGATAAATTTTAAAATTCAAATCTGGTGAGCATGATTTTGCTTTCTTGGAAGAGTGTCCTTTCATAATCGGTGGCCTGCACCAAGCGGCTGCTGTGTCCCTCACCGGCCCACTGTCTGATCCATCTGAGTGGTGATGGGGTTCAACATGCAGAGGATTTGGAAGACGTTTTAGGTCTGGTTCCGTGTTCAGGCATTCTTAGTTGTTTGCACATCATTTTTAATTTCCCCCTTTTACTTCACTCGAGAATCCTAATGCCATCTTAAGTTTTCGTACCAATAATACTGAGCTTTAAATGTAGGATCTTGTAGTACAGTGTGGTGCTTGACACCCCCAATTGTGAATTTCACTGTGTGTGTCTAATCTTTTTCTTCCTGTTGAATGGGTAAAAAAATGCAAAAAACAAACAGAAAAAACTTTTAGAAAATGAGTTTGCTGTCATGTTTTGTGGAATGAGAGACCATTGAAGAACTTGCCACCAACTGGAGTTTGAGTTTAAGCATGAAAATGGTGCTGACGCCTGATGCTCTAGCACACCGAACCTTCATGTGCCATTGTAGAGGATCTTCCTGTCTTAGAGAGCAGATACCCTGAAAACTATTTACTCCAAAAGACTCTCTGAGTCAAAGTTTAAGCTGTATTATTTAGACTTGTATTTAGAACGTGTCACTTTCTCTGAACTGTTACTGCCTATATAGAGTCATGGACAACATTGGATAACTTTCCTCTAGGAGAATACAAGCCTTAATAAACAACACCTATTTAGAAAAAAAAAAGTCGAGGATACTCTAATTTTGGTTTTGGTTTAATTTCTCCATATATGATGATAACAATCTTTGCCCTCAGCCTAACTCTAATACATCCCCAAATCTACTTGTCTACTTGATATTTCCTCTAAAGACATCCCAGATTCAACATGCCCAAAGTAATCCACCAGCTGTGCCCCACTGTGCCTCCAGACTTGTGTTGTAGCATGTTTTATTCCCCAATTTATGGGATTCCCAATGAGATAAATAAGAAAATCATCCTATTGCTTTTTGCTGGTTTTTTGTAATTCCTAAACTTGTCTGTAACCTGCCCTCACCTTCTCACTCTCCCTGACACTGCCATAGCCACAGTCAAGCTCAAATTCCTCAGCTTCACTCTCCAGGACCACGGTCACGGCTTCCTCATCTACCTCGAGGCATGCACAGGTTCATTGTGTCCTAAACCACAGAAAAAAATTCTGACATGCAAACCTCACCATCTCACTCTCCCCTATAAGACTGATCCATTACTCTCTATCACCCATTTAGGGTTAAGGCCTTCAACAACCTGGCTTCTATCTCTTTGGTTCCATGCTGGAGTTGTACATATATGATTGCCTCCCCAACATTTTAGAAAAGCACCAAGTTTCCATCTGTAAATCTACATGCTTCTGGGGAAGCTGCCTCTACCCCTGCCCTGGAATGGAATATACAACTTAACCACAGAAATACTACTTTAAGAATGGGCATGTGACCTCTGCTAGTCGAATCAGAATGGATCCAGGACTATTGCTGGAAACGCTTGCATGAAGGTTCTGCACAGTGAGGGAGAAGGACAGAAGCCTGGAATCCTAGAGCTCAATTCAGCACGAGGAAGGAAGCCAGCTGAGAGCAAAGGCCCTAGGATAAAACCATGAACCTCCACGTGAAACTATGTTGGAGGCTGTTCCCTTGGGCATTTTCAATTATGGGAGTAAATAAATTCCCTCCATTATTTAATATAGTTGAACTGGAATTTGTATAAATAAGTAGATACTCCATATTCATGGACTGGAAACCTCATTATTGTGAAGATGTCAATTCTTCCCAACTTGGTCTATAGATTCAACACAATCCCAATGAAAATCCCAGCAAGCTGTTTTGTAGCTATTGAAAAACTAATTCTAATGTTTATATGAAAAGGCAAATGACCCAGAATTGTCAACATGACATTGAAGAAGAACAAAGTTGGGGACTGACACAGCCAGATCACAGGACCCACTACAGAGCTACAGGACAGTGCAGTGTCAGTGAAATAACAGACGTGCAGATCATGGGACAGAAAAGACTGCCCAGAAATAGAACCACGCGAATACAGGCAACTGATCTGACACAGAAAAAAAAGCAATTCAGCGGAGAAAGGATTGTCTCTCAACAAATTGTGCTAGAAAAATTGGACTTCCACATGCCAAAACAACAACAAAAAATCTAAACACAGCCCTTCACACCTGTCATAAAAATTTTCTCCAAGACAAGAGTTAAACACCATACCATAGGGCTGGCCAGTTAGCTCAGTTGCTTAGAGCACAGCCTTATAACCCCAAGGTCACAGGTTTGGATCTCCACACCAGCCAGACACCATAAAAATTTAAACTTAAAAAATTGAATAAATAAACACAGTACCATAAAACTTCTGTAAGGAATTATAGGAGAAAATTTGGGGTATAACCCCAAAAGCACATTACATGACAGAAAAAAAAAGCGATTTTAGACTTTATTAAAATTTAAAATTTCTACTCTGTGAAAGACAGTGTTAAGAGAATCCAATGACAAGCCAAAATAAGAGAGAAAATATTTGCAAAACACATATATGATGAAGAATTTGCATCCCAAAATACAAAGAACTCTTAAAACTCAACCATGAGAAAATAGCCCAGGGTTCCATCCCATCCTGGCCAGCCACATAAAAGAAAACAGCCCAATTAAAACATGGGCCTAAAAATCGAAACACCTCATGAGGAAGACACAGGAATGGCAAATTAGGATATGAAAAGATCTCATCACTTGTCAGCAGGGAGCTGCAGATTACGACAGCAAGGAGACGCAACTGCACACCCACTAGAATGGCTGAAATCTAAAACACCGACAAGGCCACGAGCTGCGAGGCCTGCAGAGCAGCAGGGACACTCTCATTCATTACTGGTGGGGATGCAAAGTGGCACAGCCACTGTGGAAGGCAGCTTGGCACCGTCCTGCAAAGGTAAACGTCGTCTCACCATTCCACCAGCAACCTTATTTACCCAATTGATTTGAAATCTAATTCTCCCACAAAATCCTGCAAAAGAATGTTTATACCAGCTTTATTCAGAATTGCCTAAAACTGAATGAATAAGCAGATTGTGGTCCAGACATACAATGAAATATAATTCAGTGATGAAAAGAAAGCCATGAAAAGACATGAAGGGATCTTCAGTACATGTTATTAAGTGAAAGAAACCAGTATGAAAAAGTTACATGTTGCTTGGTCCAACTCTACGACATGCTGGAAATTCAAAACTATAGAGACAGTCAAACAGAAGTCACCAGGGGTTCTGAGAGAAGAGGGATGACAGATGAACAGGTGGAGAACAGGGGATTTTTAGTAGGTTAAAATGTGTTTTCTTTTACTATAGGTCCGATTCCATAACCACACCTTGTATTTCACACTCTAGGACCAGCAAACTAATGTTCTTCTATGAGTATTTTTCTTAAGGCTGTATTTATTCACTATTCATGTTGTTGACTGAAATTAAGGCTGTGGAGGCAGAAATTTTATGAAGTTTATCAGGAGTCAGTTGTGAAGATCATCTTCCAGAAACACCATTCCACAAAGTCAGAGAAGTGCTCAGAAGTTTATCATAAACAACGAAGGCTTTATAGTCAGAAAAAGGCTGAAGAGAGCAGAAACAAAGAGCAAAGAGTGGATTGGTCATTTCAAAGTTACTTTGCTTGTAAGGTAGAGACAGGGGCAGAGAATAATGGAAAAATAGCTGATTAATTAACATCAGGTTGGTTCTGGCTATCTCTTCTGTGTAAGGATTAAAGCAGAGGGAGACGTCACTATCATACCTATTGAAGATTTAAACTGGCTTGTTTTGGAAATTGGCTGTTCTCTCTTTCTCCTGACTTCTCGGGTCAGACCACAACCTAAGTGAGATGGAATTAGCAGGAGTGACTCCACTTTGGTTTTTTTTAGTCTGGTCTGCTGGAGCCTAGTGCAGGAACATAGTTCAAAACAATGACCTCTGATAATTTGTGTTTAACAATATATTCATCCTGTGATATTGTAAAAATATATATTCAGTCTTTTTACCATATCCTGCCATACAACTCCTAAAATCCTTCGAAACTCCAAGGTGCTGTCTTTTTGTATGATAACGAGTTGAGTTGACTGATGGCTGGCAGTCCCTAGGTAGTTTCAGGATGGGGGCTAGTACCAGAAAGACCAAGGTGGGACTTTCAGTCCTACCCCCAACCTCCAGGGAGGGGAGAAGGGCTCTAGGTTAAGTTCAACAATGGCCAATGACTTAATCAATTTGCCTGTGTAATGAAACCTCCATAAAAACCCAAGAGGCCTGGGTTTGAACAGCTTCTGGATGGCTGAGTGCATGGAGACTCCTGGAGGATGGCATGCCCTGGGGAGGCATGGAGCTCTGTACCCATTCCGTCATACCTCATCCTATGCATCTCTTCATCTGTATCCTTTGTAATATCCTTCATTTAAAAAAAAACAGAAAATGTAAGTATGTGTTTCCCTGAGTTCTGAGTCATTCAAGCAAACTAATAGAACCCAAGGAGGGAATTGTGGAAACCTGGGTTTACAGCTGGTTGGTTAGAAGTTCCAGAGGCCGGGACTTGCAACTGGCATCTGCGATAGGGTGCAGTCTTGGGGACTGAGCCCTCAACCTGTGGGATCTGACACTACCTCCAGGTAGAGAGAGTCAGAATGTAATTAAATCAGAAGATACCCAGCTGGTGTCTGCTGCAGAATTAATTGCTTGCTTGCTGGTGGGGAGAAATCCCCACACACATGGTCACAGAAGTCTGTCTAACGTGTTGCTGATAGTGCTGCAACAGCAGAGGAAAACACACGGTTTGTGTGTGCACGTGTGTGTGTTTTCCCACTCATGCTAATTTACTCAAGAAATAATCTTTAAGCACTGTGCCAAAAGCCAGGCACTACTCTATGCTAAACGTTTTTGTATATCTTTGAGCATAATTCATTCCTTACTGTTACTTCTTTCTCTATTGGTGATACAGCATTAGCCTATTTAACACTGTAAACTTTTCCCAGTCGTCAAGTGCTCTGAAAACACGTGCATACCTGTCCCTTCAGGAGTCAGATCATCCTTTGATATTATTGTCTTATGTGAGCTTCCTGTACAATTAAATATTTCGCCATATAGTGCAATTAGTTGTTTACATCTCTTCTGTAAGCTTAAATTAGGGGGCATTGTTATTAAAATGATCTTGTAAATATATAATCACGAGTTAAAACCTTGTGAAACACACAGGATTCAAAGAAATACACTTTAATATTAGTTTTGTGGGGGCCAATGAAATATATAAAATTATTCAGAGACCTTTACATGTAAAGAAGAAACAGGGACTTATCTTAAAAACCAAAGTCTTGCAAAATCCAATCAAGTGAGCAACTTGTATGGACGGTAGCGTTCTGTAAAAGACTCGAGTTAGGTGATAAACATAACATAATCCAGGGACACGACCTGGCTCCTGAAGTTATGGAGCAATCCACATGGAAACTATAAACAGGGCTGAGGATTGTGGACGAGACTGTGACGTCTCAACCACAATCTCCTGTGTGCACAGAAGGTCACTTTTTCCTGCCTCGTGCCTGTGCGCCGTTCACGCTCGCTCTTTTTGATTAAATAGACTTATTTGTCACTGTCTTTCAGGTTCACAGTGGTACTGAGTGGGAGGCACAGAGTCCCTTCTGCCCTGTGCCCACCGCCTGCACCCGCTGCACCCCGGCGCACACTAGATGGATGAGACTGCCTTGGTCACGTGGACCGTCTTTCCTCGTGGGGAAGCGTCTTGTCAGTGTCAGGAAAAGTCTAAACGTTTAGGAGAATCAAAATCTCACCTCCTGGGGGTCAGGAACACGCCGGCCGCCGGGCACTTTTGCCTCCGCGGGCGCAGCCTCCGGCCCGGGCCTGGCTCCTCCCGGCGCTGGGGACAGCGGGCGGCTCCGCGGTGACGCCCGGGCTTCTGGAGCTGGCAGCAGGCCCGGGTGCCGCAGGGGAGGAGCAGTGGGTCCCCAGCCCCCTGGGCTGTCCCGGGAGGAGGATGGAGCCCGAGGAGGGGAAGTTCACGAGGGGCTGGAGTGAAAGGAGAATTGGGCGCTGTCCGGGCGTATCTGAGAACCGAGAACCGGGACAGACGCACGGAACGTGGGTTGACGCTCTCACCGTCGCTGAGATGCCAGGGGACTGGAAGATGCCGTCAGTGCAGGAAGGACGACGGAGGCTGGAAGTTCCGGATGCGTCCGCGTCGCCCGTGTCTTCAGCCCGCACGTGCGGCGTCTGCAGCCACTGAGGCGGGTCTCCCGGCGGTGCAAAGGCCCGTCCCTTCCTTCCCCAGCGACGCCGCGTGGCCCCGCGGCGCACGCCCGGGACCCTCCCGCCGCCTGCGACCTCTTGGGACGCGCTTCTCTGTCTTCCTCGGCAAAGGTCTGCTTCAAATCGTCTTTTATTTAAGTGTAAAATATTTTAATAAGCCAAAGCCACATGGAATTTTCTTCAGCGGCCTTAACGACGCCCCCCCCATCCATTTCTTCACAGCGTTTTCCGGTTTTTTGTCCATCTGGCGTCACTGTGGTTTATTTTGTCAGATGGAATTACTCGTGTGTGCGTTTCCCCCTAAATTGTTTTCTCGTTTACAGCATTAACATATTCAACAAATCCTTCTGTGATAGGAATCAATGAAAATTATTCTCGGTATTAAATAAATCCAGCCGTCCTAAAACTTATTTTGCAGGATCACAATTTTAATTCATAAATTGCAGATTTGGGCGCTTTCCGTATGTTCTAACAACTATTTTGACGAACTTAATTTGCTATTTTGGGGAATTCGTCAACTCATTTGTCTGATCACAACTGGTATTATGTCACTAGCTGCCTGATTTCCCCTATAATTCAATAGTACTTTAACATGAAGTGTGACTCTACAGAGTTGATGATTTTTAGGGAAATATTGTGTGCAAAATGCATGTAGTGAATACATCTTATATATGCATGAATTTCTTTTCTTATTTACATATATACATGAATTTCTTTTATTTATTTTTAATGTGCAAAATAAGTTGGTCTATTAGAATTTCAGATTTATAACTCTAACATGCATATAGATTATTTGAGTTAGACTTGTGATTTTAAGTTGAAATCTTCCTGAGTTGGAAAATTAATGTAAAGTTAAATTTCACTGTATTTATAAGTTCGATTTATTACATTTGTAAGAATTACCTAGTACTCCAGGAGGTTCAGTTTATTAGGTTAAAATACTTTGGAAGGAAATGGAATATATTAAATTTGCAAATGCAAGTTAAAGGTTTTAAAAACATAAAGATTGTAAATGAGGCCAGACTCACCATTCATACCAGGTTCTCTAGAAGTCACAGTGAACAATTGCTCAAAATAGAATAGGAATATTAGGTTATGCACTTTAAAACTTTAGGAAAAATTACAGTTTTGAATTTTTGACTTTAAAAAATTTTTAAAAAACAATAGTTTCTTTGGCATATGCAAAATTGCCTCTGAGGCAAAATAAAACAAACCCCTTGTGCCTAATATGCTTTTTTTCTAGAGTTAACCAACCCTTTTTCCTTCAAGGTTTCAAACTCCTAACATTGTATGCATCAAAATTAAGTTTTTTGTTTGTTGTATTTATCTCTTTCTACCATGCAGTAAAATCCCAGAGTGCAGGGACAGCATCTCGTTTACATCTGATTCTATAGTTAGTGTATGGCATGGTGCTTTGGCATACTGTAAGTGCTCAATAAAAGTTGACTAAACACAATACAAAGTTTCAGGCAAAAGAGAAATAGCAGAGTATGACAAAATGCCTCAAATTTACACTTATTCACTATCAAGAAAGCTGGATCAGAGCAAATTGCCTCACACTGCAGGTGTGTCTGAGATGACCTGCAACATGATCACCGTTTTGGTCAAACACAGTCACTGTTTTGGTCTTGTTTCAAAATGGAAAATCGCACACAGTTCATCTCTATTTCCTGTCTGTTCACGTGTCAGATGTATTCCATAGGAGTTGCTGTTGGTCCTTTCATGGCACTTTGAACATCACCTTCCAGAGTCGCACTGATGCTTCTGAGTTCATTGGCTGTTTCTGGAGCTCAATTTTAAACCTTAATGTTGTCTTACTGAAAAGAACTTGGAAACAACAAACTTGAGCTCAAGGCCTGATTCTGTCGCAAAGCAAGCGTAACACCTGCTCTGTGCAGCCTTGGCCACATGCTTCCCTTCCTCAGTATCCTTTTCCGTGGCCGTGAAAGGAAATGGTGTCAGCATCAGCCTCATGGAACTTCTGTGTTTATAAGACAATAGAAACTTATAACCTACAAGAAAACTTAAAACCTATAAGACTACACACACGGAAGACACACCTGCTGCATGCCCATGGTGACAGTTTCTCTCATTTGTCCTCACAGCACATTCTACATTCTTCTTGCTTGAGCGTGGTCTGTGGCCTAACATGACTGGCCCTGCCTGGAGGCTTGTTAAATATGCAGTGCCCCGGGCCTTCCCACCCCAGACCTACCAAATCAGGGCCTGCATTTTAACAAGATCCCCAGTGATCGCACAACACAGTCTGAGAAGCATGGTCTACACAGAACTGAAGCTGTACTCATTTCTTACTGCTATTGGGTTCCAAGACTTAAACCAAAGGCACCCCTGGCTCACCGTCCTTGGGCCTCTGACCGAGAATCACACCATCGCCTTCCCTGCTTCTGAGGCTCTCGTGCTTGGACTGAGCCAGGCCACTGGCACTCACTTTGCAGACTGGCTATAATGGGACTCCTCAGCCTCACAATTGCATGCACCAGTTCCCCTAATAAGCCCCTCTCATGTGTTTATAGACATTTCCTGTTGGTTCTGTCTCTGGAAGACCCTGACTAATAAGCCCCTTGCACATTCAGGGTGGGGAGTGTTTTGGGGCCCTGCTGTTATAGAGCTGAAGACTTGCACTATGGAAACCCTCATGGTTTCCCTACACTCTGCTCACAACTTTGAAAAATTTTTTTTCTACAAAACTTGCCGCAAATTAGTTACTTTGGATGTGCCAGCCTTCCTGTCAGAACCCTGGCAGAATATAAATGTGAACCTTTGGTTCTTTGAGGTGGTTGGATTGTACATGATAATTATTTTTCTGTCTTTACTTACCTGCACTTCTCACATTTTTAATTTGGAAATAGGTTATTTATATACATTCTAAGTTAAAAAATAAAAAGTTAGATGAATATTTAAAATGTTTAATAAGGGAAAATTAATGATGGCTTGAAATTGGATGATATTTAGGCTCCTAGCAATGGCAGTTGGCAGGGAAATCCCATTATAGAGCTGCTGGATTTTTATTACCTTTAAGCACAATGTCACACATCTATCAACTTTTCCCAGACATTGCTACTATAACTAGATATTACAGTGCATTATCCAGGGTTCATGATATAATGGCATAAAAGCAGAGAGAGGTGGCTGGTTTTCCATAGATGACAAGATTAGCTTCCTCCAGCCTTCGAGTCGTGGCTGTAGAGCCAGGTTGAGTAATATGTTTAATGCGGACAATGTTTG
Source organism: Cynocephalus volans (assembly GCF_027409185.1). Lineage (NCBI taxonomy): Eukaryota > Metazoa > Chordata > Mammalia > Dermoptera > Cynocephalidae > Cynocephalus > Cynocephalus volans. Next base: position 156,545,802 of record NC_084467.1, on the reverse strand, counting down.
TAGCAGACAAAGTCAACTACAAAGCTCATTTCACATGAGCTTGTCAAGTGTCCCCTGCTCAGTGTGTTCTCTTTTTCCCCTCTCTCACTCTTTAAATAAATTATAGGAGCAGATAATTTAGCTGGGAACTGCTACTAATCCCGAATATGAAAGTCATGTTTGGAATATCTGTGTTCTTGGCCTCATGTCCTCCAAAAACGCTCCATGAAGAGAACTTTTCCTTAAGTCAGGCATGCCCCTTGTTTCTCATTCCCTTGCCTTCATAATTCAGACGTGTCTTCTCAGTGATGCACGACTTGGAGTATGTCTTCTTATGAGGGTCATTGTCCCTGCTAGAACACAGTGATCTTGTAACCCTGTTTCCCCTCTCTGTCAGGTAAGTGCCTTCAAAGCTTCAAAGAGATTTCCCCTTCAGCCATCAGGCTATTTTTGGGGGGCGGGGGGCTGGAAAGTAAAGTAAAGGGAGATGAAACCTGTGATTTCTCTCACTATCTGAAAAGAGTCAGGAAGTGCTACATTAAAAAACTAAAAGCACCAGTGGAGATTCTTGGTCTTAGACTTTAGGAGATAAATCTCACAACTTCCCCACAGCCTCTAGGCCTTGTTTCTTGCTGTCTTATCTGCCACCGTGATCCTATCATGGCCTAGTATTTGGTTCCATGGTGGCCTGGGGGATGCTCTTACAGTCATCCCAGCTCTTCCAGCATCCGAGCACTAGGCAGTTCCAGACAGTGAATGGGAGTGCAGCAGAGGCTCAGGTGCTGAAAATGGGGGACACACTGTGACCAGCCTTTTCCTCCCAGACAGAAAGGAATCTTGACTTTGTCCTTGAAAAACTCTTTGCCATGAGTCAAGGATACTGCAGCTCCCAGCAGAGTGCCGTGGCACAGAGAGAGGCAGAAGTTGTAGCTCTCAGGGCCTCGCTCCTGTGCACCAGCCTCCTGAGCAGCTCCTGAGCCTCCTGCGATCACTCTTTCCCAGTGCAGATGTCGTGGCGTCCCTCACCCGTGCATCCCTCCCCAGCCCACCATCCCTTTTGCCTTCTCCTCTCCCAGGAGCAACCTCAGCTTTTCACCTCAGAATGTTTTTGCTCTGGGCCTCTCAGATGTTGATTTAAAAGCCCCTCTCTGAGCTTTCTCCTAGGACCCTAGTGGCAACTTGTGTGGCAGTTGAGCCAAAGACAGCAAAGAGACAAGAGTGCTCCTGAAGCCAACATTGCCAACCTGGCTAACTTATGATGAACCATTCAGAAGTCATCACTGCCAGTTGCAGGATGCCCATTTGAGTGATTATTTCTCTCTTCTCTGCATATTTATAGTTTATCCCTAGGACAGGACTCATCTCTGAAGGTAACAACAGCACCAGGAAACAGCCTATTAGCCAAGAGACTTAAAAAAATTGGGCTGGTTAGATAGCTCAGTTGGTTAGTGTGCAGTGTGATAACAGCAAAGTCAAGGGTTTAGATTCTCAATGTGTCCAGCAGCCAACAAAAACCCAAAAAGGTTGAATAGGTTTGGGGTTTAGGATGGACTAGGTTTAACCATCTCTGAGCAGGTGTATACAAAATTCTGATATTTTAGCACATGTCTTAGACTTTGGATACCACTAAGAGGAGCTATTCCAGCTCTTCGGTTTCAAAACCAAATTTGCCAGAGTTCTGAAGGTACTGTTACTTGTCAGTGTACAAAATGGATCCTGGTGCTCCTAAGCTTGCCTTTGAGACATGTGTAAATAAAGACTAGGTCCACCGATAAAGCAGCTCACAAGCATTCCCTGCAGAGCCAACTCAAGGAGCCCTGTGCTTTCTTTCCTCTCTTCTCTGCGTTCTCTTCCCCTTTCTCTCACCCTTCTCATGACAGAGTAAAGATAAAATCTGCTGGAGTAGAGTCAAGGAAAAAGTTAATTACAAGGAAGGGAGATGGAGTTCATTGTTAAATAGGCTTCTGCTTTCCTTATTTTTCCAGGCAGCAGCAATTCTGGAGGCAAAAGAAGAAACCAACCCTACAGGATGGTGTATCGCTTACTAGGAATCTAGGTTTTTCTTTCCAAAGGGAGGAGGGTACGCAAACTTGGAGCGATGTTTTATGGCCATTGGGATTCCTGGTCAGAGGAGGCAGTGCCTTTTCAGAGTCTGTGTGCTGCCCTCTCCTGCCCGGCCTCCCTGCAGGAGTGTCACAGCACAACACGTGCACTCATGGTGTCCCCACGGCTGCATGTGATGCACTGGGAGCATGGGAGACTGTTTAAAGTATTTCAGGATGTCTCATCACAAGTTTACACTTGAAGAAATTTGAGGAAATAAATTCATCCTTCCTCTTCCTCTTGGATTGACATGTGAGGATGGCGATCTTTAGAGCATCTCACCTTGTACCCTGTGCTTCAGCCCTCCCACTCTTCAGCTTCTTGATGCCCATGGGTGCTGGGACTCAGCTCTGCAAACCAGTGCTGCACCACAGGCTGGATCCTGTCCATGGAGTCAATCAGAGACATCACCCCAAGTAGAAGTGGTGGCAATGGGAAATGTGCTGAAGTCGCTGGTCAGTGTTTACTCTGAGGACCCTATTTCAGACTGACATTTGATTAAAATGAATTCTACAGTTTGTTAGGTCAGCATGTGCAATTCACAGAAACAAGAGAAGTATGTGGGAGGAAGAGAAGCAGCTGAGCAAGGAGGTAGCAAAGAGGTGACACCATGGGTCTAATTTATAATTGCACCCCTGCCTCTTCAAAACATTTGTCTTACTTGTTGGTCTTTTGTGTGACTTGTTTTAATCACAATACTGGGCACATTTTCCCCTGTGGAAATAATTCATTACATTTCTCCTAAATACTTAAAGGATCCTGATACTGAGAAAATGCCTGCAATCTGGCGCAACTGCTGTGGCAGCACTGGGGCACCATGTGGCCAGCCTAGTGTGCCATAGGGCTGTGCTCTGCAGCCTCTCAGTGTTTTCCTTTGACCCAGGCAGCCTGGGCCAGGCCTCTCCTTCTCAACAAAGACTCAGAGTCTGTTACCGTTCCTTTCTGTTAGAAGAAGAGAGCTAAGGAAGAGGTGTTTACTTTAAAGAGATTTAAAGGCATGTACCTTTTAAAACATTACCAAATTTGTAACTTGAGGGTATCTAAAGCTCTGATTTGCTGCACTAAGATTGACAGAGAATGACATTTTGGTCACCTCTCTCAATGAAGCATGATAGCACTAAACAATGAATAAGTGAAGCATTGTCTGTGTATCTTTGAAAAGCCATCAGCATCTTGTCGTCCATATGAATTGACACATTCAGCCTCACATTCACTCAGTCCCTACTGACATGCCCAAAATTGCTTTAGAGTCTGAATGGTAGGCGGGAAATGGGCTCCAGTTTATTTCAGATATTGTATTTACACAAGATTGACCAATGCTCATAATAATGCAAAATTACCTTTTAATTACTAATAGAATTTAGTTGGGTTAATTGATTTACATGTTCGAATAGGTAATTTTTTTATAATCAGTTTCCTGTGATATGAGGAGAAAAATATTCATCTATAAAATCAAAATACTCTGTCCTAAATGTAATATTCACATGCCATGTATATTCTTTGACATAAGTAAAAAAAAAAGAAAAATGTTAAATCATTCAGATCAGTCAATGGGCAAAAACATAAAATCTATATGACTCTTTGGTATAGCTAAGGCTGCATTTTCCTTAATGATGAAAGAACATCTTCATCTGACAAAAAAGCAGGTCAACATAAATTCTGCATTTTGATATGCAAAACAAACACCTTTATTACAACTTCCTTATGTTCCGTGGTCGGGCACAGGTCCTGGGATAAGGACTCTGCTGAAAACCAGGCACTACTGGATGGCAAGTTGAGTGTGAGTTACCAGTGGGTGGTTTGGGGTGATGTACTAAGAACCCCCTGAGAAGCGTGCTGTTTCCCCATCAGATGGCACATTTGCTCACTCCTGCACCTGCGGCAGTGCCCTTCTCTTGTTCAACTAGAACCCAATCTGTGTATATTCTCCACTACAGAAAAAGCACTTTTTACAGGGATTCAGAGCAGTAGGACACCCAGTATTTGAGGACTGCCTAAAGCAAGACCAGTCTTTTTACTGAACCCTCATTCTGTCCCCTCTGGCTTTTCTGGGGAAAGACTGAAGGCCTGAAGCAATATTAGTCTAATCACAAGTAATCAACAGCAGAAAAATTTACATTACTGACTTTAAAACTCTGAATCAAACATAGTGAAGTCCTAAGAAAAAAGATTTCTTTTTACAAAACTCACACCGGAAAATGAGAGAAATAAAGAAAAAAGGAAAGAAATAGGTAGAAGTCTACTAGTTTTAAGATGAAATAGAATCAAACCAAAAATTAACAATTCTTTACAAGAATCCTATTTGCTACAGAGTTGCATCTCATGACTGTTTAATGTAGAAATACCTGAGTTACTGCAGCTCATACTGCTTAAGGGTGCAGAATACAGATGCATTTTTAAACTCATAAAACAACGTAAAAATCAAGTACACAGGAGGAATCAGACACATATAAAAATATCAATCTCCCTTCTCTCTTTTTCTCTTTCAACTACAGCATAGTGACACCGTGATATTTACCTTACAAAGTTATTCCCCATATGCTTTAAACATCAAAACCATGCCCAAGTCCACACATAGCATTTAAGAGGTTCAGGGTTTCAGGGGGAGGCTGAGCCAGCCCAGAGCAACAGGCACAAGGAGCTGAAGATGACTCATGAGTTTGGAGCAGAGTCATATAGCTTTAACCCCAGTCCTGGTCCTTACCAGCAAGGAGGGATCTCAGAGCCTCAGTTTCTCCCTTGCAGCATAGAGGGAACCTTGGTCTCTGCCTCCTGAGGCTCCTAAACTGAGAAGTTGCAGGTGCCCTCAAGCTCCTTTCCCACACTGAGGGCAGCTGGCAGATGAATCCTCCCCATCCCCAGGGTCTATCTGTGCCAGGTGGTGACCTCTCCCCAACCAGTTGTTCTATCAGCCATGCTGTAGGGTGACCTCGCTGTCCCCGGGGACTCTCCCCACTGAGCGGCCCAACACAGCATGCTACTTCCTGCAGCCTCTTCTGTGCACTGAGCCCTGGAGGAGATTGGGTTCACTGTACACAGTCTGTGCTGCCCTGGGGCTGTGTCCCTGTCCTCCTGTGTGCTGCCCAGTGCCTGGTAGAAGGGGGACACATGCAGAGATGCATCCAGGGTGGCAGAGGTGGCAGCCACTCACTGTGCTGGGCATGTTCTACTTCCATGCAGGTGGCAAAGTGGTGCAGTCACACCTGTATGCAGCAGCAGCTGAGCTGGAACCATGCTGCATCACTCTGCTGTTCTGTCACTGTGGTAAGTAGCTTCCCCAGTGTGACCTTAAGGCTCATTGTTTATAAAGTTGGGGACAACCAGTGATGGCCACCTCTTCCCAGGCTGTGCTGAGTGTGATCACATGGTGCAGAGCAGGCTGGGAGCTGTAAAGGACTGCACAAAGGAAGTGATGTTTTGACAGAAGAAGATGGCCTGCCAAGTGTTGCAAAGGGTCCTGGCCTTGGATTCAGGAAACTGGGGTGGTGACGCTGCTGATGGCACATGCATATCCCCTCGGCATGCCTGAGTTCACCTGACACTGGGGCAGCAGATCTGCTGCAGGCCTACAGCACCGTCTCCCCAGAAAAGTGTGCATGTGCACACACACGCACACCTGCACACACACACATGCACACACCTGCACTCAGCGCAAGAACAAAGAGGAGGAAGACCGCATGGGCCACACACTGGTCTCCTGGGTGGAAGGACTGGATATTAAATGGTATTCTCCATTCAGACTGAACTACCGATTTACTTATAAGCATTACCTTTGGCTTCATAATACATGCCTATAAAATGGGAAACTAGGTAATGTACTTAGTAGGTGAGTGTTCAGTGGATAGTATTTAACATGTTAATGTTTTTGTAAATATAAAATACTCTGCAAATTATACAACATTTAAATATCACTTCAATGAGAATAAAAGGTTTTGAAAGTCCCACCCAGAAGAGCTGGTCCACGTTCATGGCCTGGTCATGTCTTCCGGGCTGTCGCTCCCATTCGATTCCCTCTGCCTCTGTGTCTGTCTCACTCTCTCACACAGATTCACTTACATATAGGTGTGTAGCACAGTGACAACACATAAACATTGTTTTTCCACCTGAGTTCCTGGATACAGACTGGCCTTCATGACCTGTTTATGTGACAATTTATGTAACGTCTCTGCACACGGGAAGCTCAGCAGCTGCTCAAAGTTCCCTGGTCTGCGTGGACCATATTTTAACACCCAGTCGTTCTGCAGGGATATTAGTGATGTGGCCAGCCCCTTTCAATCTTGAAAACCTGGGCAGCTGTGGTGTGGCGTAACTTCCTAGCATCACTGCTGCCTGGCACGTGGACACACGTGGGCACTTTGGTAGGAGCTGCTGAGTGGCTTCTACGACAGGGGTATCTATGAACACATTTCCCGGGGCATCCGCTGGGACCTCTTCTTCCCTCATTCTCACAAGAGCTGGTCATCACCAGACATACAGACCTGCCCATCTGATGGGGCAAATGCCATCTGAATAGTGAGTAAATTTCTGTGCATAATCATTAGGGAGGCCGTAGATGTCTGACATTTACTGGCCATATGAATTGCTTCCCTTTGGAACTGCAGGAATATGTGCTTTGTCCCTATGGATAAATGAGAACTCTTTGTACCACTAGGATGCATACTACCCTTTCTCTGCCCATGAAGAATTTTCCAGTCTGGGGTTTGTCTTTTCAGCTTTTGACATTATTCTGGTTTTTGTTTTGACCAGGAAAAGTCAGCATTTTCCTCAGTGGCTTCTGGCTCTCTGGTCATTCAAAAGTAGTTCCTATTTCAAGATTATGGGTATAATAACTATCAGGGCTTTGTGTTTCTACATAGAGTCTTTGATTGTTCTGTAATTTTCCTCTTACTAAAAACATAAAATGAAAATTAATCAGATCTTTCTCCTATTATGTGGCCAGATACAAAAGGCCACAAAACATATAACTGTAATGATAGGAACAATCCACGATAGGTAAATTCACACACACAGAAAATGGAGTGGTTGTCAGGGACTGGGAGAGGCGGGATGGGGAGTGACAGCTTAATGGCTACAGAGTCGATGAAGCTGTTCGATCACTAGATGGTGGTAAGGGTTGCACCATATTAAAAATGTACTTAATGCCACTGAATGGTAATTTTGAAAATATTAAAACACTTTAATTTATACAAGGGATATTATTGAAAATAAAAGATGAAAAAATTTGAGGAGATGCAGGACACAGACAAAAACGAGGAGAAACAGAACGTCAAGGAAGGGCAAGAACAGATCTGGAGTGGGGACTGGTGAGGGTGTTTGTGGGAGCTCTGGAGCCAGGGCTCCCCTGGGTGCTGGTGTTTCTTCTAATTCTTTTGATGTTTCAGGAGCGGTTATGTCAGCTTGCTCTAGCTCTACCTCTGGATCTTGATCTTTCTCCTGATCTTTCTCTTGATCTTTCTGTTGCTCCTGCTCTGGATCTTGCATCTGCTCTACCTCTTGCTCTGGATCTTGGTCCCACTCTACCTCTTGCTCGGGCTTGGGCTCTGGATCTTGCTCTCGCTCTGCCTCTGGCAGTGGAGGTGGAGCTGGGGCTGGAACTCGAGTCGAACATGGCAGCAGCTCTTGGGAGAGTTGTTCAGCCTGGGCGGAAGCTGGAACTGGAGAGACAACAATTGAAAATATCAATGTGAGTTTCTATGTCTCGTCCAATGACACTGTCTTTCTAGAAGCACAAGTCCAGAGACCCAGCCTCAGGAAGTCTCCCTACACTGCAGAACACTGCATGATTGTTCTGAGTACTCAGTGCCCCTGTCCCCAGCCTGCTTCTGGAAACTCTGCTCTGTGTGGCCCAGCCCAGCCCCCTCCGCAAACACACACAGGCACCCACCCTCTTCCTCCTCACCCTCAGTCTCTGCCTCACTAGGCTCCAGGTGCTCCAGCTTCTCCAGCTGCGCCAGAAGAAGATCAGCCATGTGCTCCACCTCTGATCCTGGCATACTGGCATTTACATAGGCCCACAGAAACTTCAAAGAATGGAATTCAGGAGGCTCATGGAAATCATTGGAATAGAATTCCATCCAGATTTTTAAGACAGAGGACATGGCACTGCGGGAGACAGGTGGGCAATAGCATCAGAGGCCTGGCCTATCCCTCTATGCTGCCCTCCCAGGGCTCCCCTGAGTGAGCTGCAGTCTTTTACCCTCTGCCCCTGCCTGTCCATAGACCAGCCCGTCCAATGTCCACCCCAAGTATGGCAGTTCTGGCACAGATGGGCCTGGCAGCCAAGGAGGGACTGGCAAAAGCCTCCATGGGAGGAGCCTTCAACCACTGATGTGACCACATTTCCCTTCTTCAGGGAAACCTGACACCCTCTTCTGTCTGTGTCACTGCTCCGCCCCTGCTGGAATGACCTGTCCACCCCAGGAGGGTGCTGTCTGCTCTGGACGTTACTCTCTGGCACACAGGAGGTGTCCAGGAATATCTGATAAATGAGGAAACAGAGGGAGGCTCTGCTCCCCTGGCCTACCCAGGGCTCTTGGAAAAGCCCAAACTTGAGCTCACACGTGAATGTACTGCCCAAGTGTCTGCATGAAAATCTGCATCTCCTTTTCCCACTGACACCGATCTCTTGGCCCTGACCACACTCTGCGTCCCCAGCACCAGATGAGCCTGCCCATGGAGGCTCCAGCCCCGAGTGTGAGCGGAATGCTCTGCACACCTCCTGCTCTGGCTCAGCACGGGCTCTGAGGGTGTGGGCAGGGCTGGGTGGGAGGGGTAGGGATGGATTCTCTCTGGGCTCACTCTACTCTCCAGCCTCTCACACACCCTACGGTGCCTGGGACCCCATCCCCAGCCGTCTTGACTCCTTTCCCTGCAGGGAAAGCCTTGAGCCCTCAGCCCTGTAGCAGGAATCATAAGATGTGTGAGAGCCAGAGTTCTGCCAGCCCCCGACCCACAGGCCCCCGCAGACCACACGCAGTTGTGTGGAGATGGGAGCCCCTCCTTCTGCACCCAAACCCCACTTACCATTTTAGCTGCTCCAGCGATTCGCCATCCCCGTCACAATCAGAAATCATGTTTCCATATCTAGAGGAGGTCAGGAGTGTGTCACATCTACCACATGGTGGCACTACCTGCTTCTCATGTCTACTGTGACTGTCTCACCTCTGACTAGAATGGAAGCCCAGGAGGGCAGGGCATGTAGTCTCCTCGGTCTATTGGATTATGGTCAGTGCCCAGAAAGTGACTGCACATAGTGTGGCTTCACATATGTTTGTTGAAGGAATGAACCCCAACCAACTCCTCCCAAGAGAGCTGGGTGCACCTGAAGCTGCTCTGCCCGCCCCTGGTCTCCCTGCTTTGAACACACCCAGCGGCCTGCAGATAGAATCTCACATTTCCTGTAAAAATGTGAAAACAGTGAAGCCCAAGTCAACGAGGTCAGTGAGGGGGTGACAGAGACTTCCTCGTGGGGGGGCAGGAATCCTGAATGAGGACGACCCGTGGCCCCTCCAGCAGACCTTCCACAGGGCTGGACTCAGGAGCAGCACTTTCCATGGGGGACCCACTGGAGCTTGTTCCTGTTACCACCCACTGAACACAAGTGGAAACTGAGGCTCAGAGGGGTGTGGTGACAGTCCCAAGACTCACAGCTGGGAGGCGGCCTAGTGATACTGTGCAATCGACGACCAGAGTGCTCACCTGAGGAAAAGCAGGTGCAGCACATGCCGGGGACTGGCAAAGTTCCTGTACGTTGACAGAAACAGGTGGACATAAGATTGGTCACCACCCAAGACAGCAGGCACCAGGTGCTCCACCCGATTCTTCAGGTAGCGTGCCGGGACAGGCCACACCCTGTGGGTGGCATCCGAGCTCAATGAAGATGTGTCTTCACTCTAGGACAGGACAGGGGAGAGATACACAGTGACAGCACCGTGAACCCCAAGGAGGGAAGGGGCTGGAGGCCAGTCTTAACCCCAGGGAGGACATGAAAAGACAGCCTGAGGGCCCAGGGTTAATGTACAGGGTGGTGGTTGCCACCCCAGCAGTCCCCTTTCACCCTCCAGCCATGACCTGAGGTGTGAACACACCAGGACCAGCAGGTTTATAAATCCCGCACCCTCTGCCCCTGCCCAGGGAGGGTGTCCCATGTCCCCATTCCCCACACACTCAGGAGGAGGGGGTATGGTCACCCAGGGAGGCTCATAGTGCTGGCCTGACCTTGCCCAGACTCCTCTGGGCCACCTGACATTACCTTTGGGGACCTCCTCCCAGACGGCCACAGGGGTCGAGGGCGAGGGCTGAACCAGTGCCGGAAGCATTGGCCAAGCCTCTCAGCACAGGGGTTCCTGGGGCTACGGCCCCAGGACCTTGGGAAACAGCACAACATCTCACTCTGCCTGTGGCCAAGTGAGCTGGGGAAGGGGCTGTGTATAGAATGTGGGTGCCAGGTTACCGAGTTCCGAGTTCTGTTGGGGTCTGTTGTCAAGGAAGTGAAGTCAGTTCCTGATACCTCATTTCCTGGGCCCCTCCTTTGTGTACAAGACTGCAAGTGCCCCTCTGGGTACATGACTGCTGACCCTCCTTCCCCATTAACTCTGTCTATTGCCCACACTTCCACCAACACTGCCTGACCACACCCCTGTGCAAGGCCTGGGTGCAGCCAGCATCACAGCTCGGAGGAGATACACGTAGGTTCATCCCCAGCTCCTGCTTCTTATCACTTATGTGACCCTGGACAAGCCATTGTCACTCTCATGACCTCCCCAGTCTCCCCTTTTGCACACTGGGGATCATTCTAGCATCTTCCTCCTAGGGATGGCATCAGGCATGTGTGAGAAAACACCTCTGAAACCGATGGCCGGTGTCACATGCAGCTAATAAACAAGACTAGAGATAAAATCCATGACGGTGTGGAAGGTAGCATGGAATACGAATAAAGACAGGTCTGGTTCCTGTCATATAATCTTGAAAATGTCACTTTTGCTCTTGGTCTATTTTCCCTGTCTGCACCATGCGACAGTTGGAATTTCCTGCATTCACATACTGCTGTCCTCCATAAAACCTCACAATGGCTTCGTGTGTATTTAGGTTTGGTCTCAAGTGCCACATCTCTGTCTGTGTGGTTGGTGACTCCTCAGGGGCTCCCAGTGGTCCCCACCACCTGCTGCACACATCCTCACGTCATCCCCTGCCCTGCAGTGTGGACTGGACTTAGTGACTCACTTCTAACCAATACAGTATCAAAAGTGAGAAGGTGTCACTTTCTAAATGTCATTGTAACACGCCTGTCTCTAGAGTCTTGTGTTCTGTCTCCTCTGCCCTCTCTGTGTGTATCTACCATATGCCAAGCATGGTGCCGAGAGCTGGAGAAAGAGCTGATTCAGCTGCACCCTGGCTTGGGAGATGATCCCAGCATAAGGAAAATGAGAAGACGTGCTATTGGTTGGCTGCCATTCTAAGAGAGGAAAGGGTAAAGTGATCCAGGAGGCCATCAGAATATTCTAGATTAGGAAGCTCCCTGAAGATGGTAGGAAATGAACACCATGTGCAGAGAAGAACCAGAGGCGTTTGGTCCATTAAGATGACAGCAACATGTAACTGATGTGTAAAATGTAAGTAAGAAATATTATTCACAAATTCAAATCCTATTTTCAAAATCATTGAATGGCAGGGATAAATGCTCATGTTAAATGCAAACATAACTAGAATTGAGGAAGATTCCATTTTTGGAATAACTTTATATCTCCATTAGATGAAAGTATGCAGATATGTTCAGCAATTCCTTTCAAATTATATAAAATATCCATTTTTGACATAATCAGGATTCCACCCCCATACTTTGGCTTCACACCCCATTTTCTTTACACCAGACACACATCCATTGCTGTGATTTAGATCCATTGCTGTCAACACTATCCCAGCCCACAGCCTACTGGTCCTGGGAGACAGCAACTCTATCACTGTATTGTGTGCAGAATCCAGGAAGGGCCTAACACGGGGGCTCCATAAATACTCCCTGAAATGCTGCACTTGAGAAGAGGCTATGATTTTATTACCTGGTGCTCTGCCTACACATGTTATCACTCTGCATTATGTCATGAGCCTTAGTCCCCCTCACCTGACAGTCAGCAACCCAGGAGCAGAGTCTTCACCTCAGTCTGCCCCTATTCCAGGCCCCCAGCCCAGCACCTGGCAAGTAATAGGTGCCAAGTACTGATGAATGAATTATCTGGAAACATGTGAAACAGGATTCATCAAGAATACCCAGATGGAAGGTCACCATGAACATGCAGCTTGATAACCTGCCAGCCGTTTAATTCTGTCTGGCCACCACTTCCTTCAGCCGGGAACTGCCTGGGCACAAAGGTTTCTCAGAGTCACCATCCTGCCTTGACTTCTGCCGTTCACTTTAGCCTCCTTGATTGTCCTACTTACTGTGGGTTTCTTCACTCTCAGTCTCAGGGGACACCTCTGAACCCCTAAGGTAGCCCACTGGGTCTTCCTTCTCTGGCCAACACATTCCTCTTGCTTCTGTGCATGGCCTTGATAGCAGTGTCACAGGCAATCCCAGGAAAGTGACACCCCAGCATGCTGACCTTGGGCACCCACACTAGTCAAGGGAGCCTTCTCACCTCAACTCCTGCAGAATCCCCCTAGGAATAGGGGATGCAGATGTGTACACATGGGTAGGGAGGAAAGGGGGGTCTCATGACATCTTAGTTAGAAGATGATTACAAATTTCTTAAACATTAGTAGAAAATTGTGGTTCATTTGTCCTGGCATGCAACTGAATGATAAAAAATCTGTGAAAAATTCTGATACCAATGACCAAAAACATGATCCAAACAATATGACCATAGAGGTACTTTTCTTTTATGCTTAGGACTATTGTTTAAAAATGTGGTATTAAGGAGAATGTCAACAATATTGGGGTAGGCTCTGGAATGATGCTGAGTAGAAAATGGACAATAGATTACTTTTTTGAGAATTGAGAGAAGCTATTTTGCAGAAAGTTGCAAATGAGCTTGACTTTTAAAAATGAAGAGCATTAAAGCAAGTAAGTTTAGTGGAAAGTAGATGATATTTGGGGGAGGGGTGACGTGTTAAGTTACAAGAGGCAAAGAAATGGAAAGAACACATATTTTGCAAAGGGAAAAATCATTCCTGTAAAACATCAGAATTGGCGTTTTCTTGCTGTTCTTTTTGTGCCTATGTAGTATCTTCTTTCTGCTGTAACTTCCAACTTGGGTTCTAGGTACTCTGTGTATGTGTGTGTTTACAAGAGAGAAATTGATAAACCTTAGTAAGCCCTAGAAAATTCTAGAGGTCTGAAATAAACAGCTATTTTTCAAGTTTATGTTATTAAAAAGCAAAACAAAACAAAAACAGTGTCATCTGCTCCTATTAGGTAAATAAATATATGATCATATTGGAATCTTTGTGTGTGTGTGTGGCTGGCCAATATAGGGATCCACACCCTTGACCTTGGTGATACGAGGCTGTGCTCTAACCAGCTGAGCTACCAGCCAGCCTATACATGATCATATTGGAATAATATGCAACAGAGAGATACTCTGCTGCTATGGAGAATAAGCTGATTGCAAGGAAAAAAGACGCTCACAGATAAGGCAAGGGTAGGCTTTTTGTCCCCCATTGTGGAATAGTACAGGGAACAATGCAAATGTATTGAGGCTGGTAATTCCAAGTCATGGGAGGGAAATAAAAATGATGACTCTGGAAGAATAGTTTCAAATGTCAAGGAGTTTGAGGCAGGTGATCAATTTAGTGAAATGACAATTGCTTTAGGAGAGGCTGCTTCTTTGAAAGGATTGATGCATACAGCAAGGCAAGGGAGGTGACTGTGCTGCTAAGTTTTTAATATTGCTATGCGTTTTAACTTTAAATATATTTGTGACTTTGCATGTAGCTCTGAATTTTGAGTGTCACAATTATTTGAGAATCTTTTATTGATTTGATTACTATAGCTATCACTGTAATTTCATGAGGTTTTAGAACTACATTCCATTTCTAATTTTGGTTTTATTATTTCCAAGTGCCAAAAAACTTGAACACAGAACCACCTCTTATTCTATAATAAAAAGCAATGGAGACAAGTTATTCAGTTGAAAAAAATTACTTTTTTTCTTTTCAAAGATGACCGGTAAGGGGATCCTATCCCTTGATGTGGTGTTGTCAACACCACGCTCTCCAAAGTGAGCCAATCAGCCATCCCTCCATAGGGATCCGAACCCGTGGCCCTGGTGCTGTCAGCACCGCACTCTCCAAGTGCGCATGGGGCCGGCCCTGCTCCATGGTAGTTTTGGATGCTTCCCTCCTTTCTTCTCAGAATTTTCATTTTCCCATGTTCTCCTGGACAACTTCAACCCTGCTAACAATTAAAACCCATCACATCTGTCTGTCGTGGTGTGGATTGGCTCCCACGCAGAAGACTCAGGGCCTCTTTGAACTAGGATTTGCATTGACTTCAACTCAACCAAGCCGAGGCGCCGATCTTGTGATTGCACTTAGCATGTGCTACGAATGGAGAGAAATGAAGTGAAAAGTGCCTATGAGATGCGAAGTCAAACTTGTCACGTTCCTAGTCCCCTCTCTGGGCTTCTCTCCATCTTCAGCTCCACCTCACTGTTTACCCCTTAAAGAAGCCAGATGCTCTCTAATTCGTATGTCCACGAAACACTTGGTTTCAAATAACGGGTATTAAATGACTATTTGTTGGAAGTTCTGTACCCTAAATTTGTAGGTGTCCTTTATGTGACTGACGATGGCATGAATACCTAGTGTTAACAGTCTTTGGTGTGCTCAGCATTAAGGTACGTTAGGAATTGTCATGGAAACTTGTAAAATTTAAAAAAAAATCCAAATGCATGTCATCTGGCCTTGGAGTCCAGTTCTTCAGTACACACTCTGCTGATTTGGGCACCTCAGTCAAGAACCCAGTCAAAGAACCTCACAGAGTCACCCACAGGCCACGAAGCCACAGCACACGAGCAAGACTGTCCCGTGCTGCCCTGTTAACCATGAGCAGATGCCAAGGGCCGCAGATGTTTCAGCAAATCCTCTAGTTTCAGCAAATCCTCTAATATGAAACAGGCCAAAGCAAACAAACAAAAAAGGAAAAAGCAAATTGGAAGAAATAGAGATCATGCAAGGGAAACAGAAAATACCATTAACTTCCTCAGAGTTATAGGAGAGAAACTGTTGGACTTACTGACGAAGAACAGACATTGTTAAAGTAGAAGAGGGAGAAGATGAATCAAATAACCACGAGGTCATTTAGAAATTAAAAATATAACTGTTGAAATTTTTGTTTGTTTGTTTTGTGTGTGTGTGTGACAGGTAAGGGGGTTGCAACCCTAGGCGTGGTGTCGCCCGCACCGCGCTCAGCCAGTGAGCGCACCGGCCATCCCTATGTGGGATCCGAACCCGCGGCGGCGCCCCTGCGCTCCCAGCGCCGCTCTCTCCAGAGTTCGCCACGGGGCGGCCCATAAGTGTTGAAATTTAAATTAGAAAACAACTCACTAGAAAGATGAGAAAATAACACAAGGGAAGCCTGATTAGATCAAAAAGACAAAAGGATAACGAGAAAGATACAATTGGAAAAAAGCATAAAAAAGTAAAAGGAGTAAAAGGGAAAGAGAGAGAGAAACCGGAAGTGCGTGTCCGCAGAGCCAGTGTCTGAACAACACGCGCTCCAGGAAGAGCCGCGGAGATGGGCAGGAGGAGAGAACCGTGGGAGAAAGGAGGAAGGGACAGGTCCCGGAGGTCCCCAGAGGTCCCCACGTGGAGAGTGACGATGGGTCCACACGCCGCCCCGCACTGGGGAAGCACAGGGGACACCGTGTCAACTCTGGGTGTGGGGGTCCAGGGGACGGACCCTGCGGAGGAGCCTCAAGACGGAGACGACAGGGGAGTCCGGCCTTCAGCGTCTCGTGCAGAGTCGGTTCCAGTCTCCGCTTTTCCTCGTCAAACGTGAGTCCGACAAGGCGAGGACGGGCCTCTGGACGTTTAGCAGCCCAAGACCGTTTTCTTAGCAGTCTATGGGGGGGGGGCGTCTCCCACTACGGAGAAGACATAAACCCGGACAGGGGACAGGGCCCTGGTGACGGCCACGGGGGATCGTACCGACCCCGACTGCTCGGAGGCTGCAGTGTAGACATCGGCTCCCAGGAGGTGTCGTCCAGAGCACCACATGGGTCCCTGAGGCGTTCACCTGTGGTGACAGCAGCCGCCCTAACCGGGACAGTGCGCGTGCGCAGACGCCACCGCGCACAGAGGACACGCCGCCAGCGCCGGGCTGTCAGCCGCGTCCCCGCAGCCGTCGGAGCGCGGCGCTCAGAGCCGCCGACGGGAAGCCGCGGTCGCGGGGTGCGCTCTCCGTGGCGCCTCCTGGTGGCCCTGCCTGCAGCTGCCGCCCCCAGGCCGCCCGCTCGGGGACAGGAGCGCACGACCGGCCGCTCTCCACTCCCTGCTCCCGCCCCTCTGCGGCCGATGACAGCGGGTTCCAGCGACACGACGGATTCCCACGGGCGCTCCAGGTTGGTGCATGGGGGTCCGCGCTGACGAGGCGCCGAGCACAGCCGTGGGGGGGACCCGCGTGGGCTGTCGTCGGCCGACGGTCCTGGCGGTTCCTCGGCCCCAGGCTGGCAGGCACAGTCCGCCGCGTGACAGTCCTGACCACGGAGTAGTGTGCTATGAAAGCCACACGGTCACCACGAGCGACGGGTGAGAACAAAGAGCGCGGGGAGCGCTGATCACACGACACAGACCGGCGAGGAGTGAACTCGCGCAGTCGTCTGCACCAGACATTTTGACATTTTGACACTGGAAAAATTCCGGCTTGGTAAAGGCCTTTCCTATGGCCTGGCTACATCAGGATTTCAACCCAGGTCTGTCTGGAAAGCTTTCTTGCAATGTCCCTTTTACGAGAATTAACCAAAGTCATTCAGCTAGTTGTTATCAGAGCTGGATCATTCACTGACTAATCATTTATTCAAACCTTATATGTTGAATGCTGACTCTAAAGATGGTTTCCTTGCTCATAGAATTAATAGCAGAGTCCAATGATATGAGTACTCAATTTAGTGGTAATCTAATAAAGAAATGTAAAATGTTCAATGCAGAATTAGTTCATGTTTTAGAGCTATTCCGTTTGCTCCAGACATCTGCATGCAAGGAGACGACAGTTACTTAGAATGCCATTTAGGGGCCGAGCCCATGGCTCACTCGGGAGAGTGTGGCGTTGGGAGCGCGGCGACGCTTCCGCCGCGGGTTCGGATCCTATATAGGAATGGCCGGTGCACTCAGCCAGTGAGTGCACGTCACGCAAAAGACAAAAAAAAAAAAGGGGGGGGGGGCGAACTGCTCTGTGTGAAATGCATTGTTGACTCACTGAACTTAAACATTCTCATTTACTTGTCTTTGCTTCTTTAGCAGTTAGACCAAATGCTATCGTATTTTTTTGTCATTCTTATAGATTTTCAGATTATCTTCTAAAGCAGACCCATGGTGAGGTGTTGGTTATATGTGACTAGGCATGCCCTAAATTGAAGAGTTAAATTAAATTACTCTTTATGTAACACTTCTTTCCAAGTATTGAGTCTAATTTCTGCTACTTACTAAGCAACTCATCAGTGATTTTATTTTCAGTGCCTTAATCCATTTATTGTTTGTTTAAGGTCCTTTAAAAAACAAGTTTTACTGCTATTTTATAATCAGTTTGACTAAACAGCAAACACTGGGTTAATATTAAAATACTGTTTTTGGTATAATTTTATCTGCAGTGAAAGTTAATCTGACATGTTTGTGAGTTGATGACAAATGAGATGAAATGGTTAACAACTAGAGCATTTAGGCAAAATCTTAAGTGTATTTAAAATTAGCCATCTTATATTTATCTGAAATACTCTTTATTCTTTGAGACACCAACCAATATTTCCTTTAAAAGCACATCTGATCAATTTCAAAGTGAAGAAAAATAAAGCCAGAGCCAGTTTTTAAAATTATTCCCTCTTGTAATGTTCTGAGTGCCGGAATTTATTTTACAGTTCCAGCTAAGCAGCCTTCTGGAGTGAAAAGCAGGGGATGAATAGTGTCTAAATCTACTTTAGAAGATAGCTTGTTTATCAAGCTACACCTCATTTTCCTTTATCTGTCACTGTGTAAATAATAGGTAGAATTCCTTGGTTGGTTGTTTTCTGCGTGCACAGCATAAAGCTTATAGACAACCAGCTGTAGGAATTTTGATTCTTCCTTAGGGTTTTCTTTTTTTCCTAAGCTTCCTTCCCCATCTCACCTTCCTGTCTGCCACATGATCCAAATCGAATGATGTAGTAGATTAGAGTCTTCATGTCTATCTTTAAACTTATACATTTATTCTGAAAATGAAATATGGGTTTTTTGCAGGATGAAATAGAAATTACAGTGAAATAGACTTTTAGTTATACATTTTTTTTTTTTTTTAGATTTCTACATTTTGTTTGGCAACATTTTTCTGTAAACTTAATACGTAAACAAGGATTAACTCTGTCTAACAGCATTTATCAGAGAACTCAGCGTATTAGGGGTTTAAACAGTATAGAAATTTATTTCTCTCTCAAAAAGGAAGTTTAGCAGTAGGCATTCTATGGCCCTATGTTGTCTCCATGATCTTGAGAGACCAAAGCTCCTGCCTCCTCCTGCTCTGAAATTTTGATTCTGCCTTTAATTCTTAGGATCCCCTCACATTACCAGATGGCTGCTGGGGCTGCAGCTGTCTCGTGTACATTCCATGTTGCACGGAGGAGGGAAGCAAAGCAGGGAGGACAGAAGGAATGCATTTCCAGGTGAATTGGCAGTTTTCCGGGAAATTCCACATAGCATTATGTGTCATGAGCTTGAACTTTAATAGCATGGTCACACCTAGCTGAAAAGGAGATCGGGAAGTGTAGTCTTTTAATGTTAAGTTTAAAAAGGGGAGGGTGGATATTATGTTCAATTAGCAGTCACGGTCATTGTTCATGGACGTGATGATTACTTCTCTGGTTTTCAGTTTTCACATGTTTAAAATGGGCAGAAGTGCATCTTCCTCATGATGCTTTTATGAGGATTAAAGGGCATGCTGTATGGATGATATTCAGGCTTGGGACATAGTAAATATTAATATGGTTGCTTTTCTAATTCTCATTTCCCTTATTATTACTATACCATTAGGACAGCAGGAAGTCTCGAGGCTTTGTGGACTCTCATGATGATCCACAGTAACTTGTGAATTATTTCACTTTAGGGACTAGTATGTGCTTTGTTTTGCAATTGGTATCTACTTGCATGTTTCTTCTATAAGCCTTACACAGCCCTTCTAACATTATGCCCTATATATAACTGAAAACAGGGGATTAGTCACTCCTTGAAGTGGAAAAGGATTAGCCATAGAGGGTAATTAATCTATTTTGAAATTTTGGGGACTACAGATTTCACTGAAACCATCAGCCTGTCTAAAGAGCAGCTCTTTAGGGAAGAGCACTAAATGGGAGTCAGAAAAGAAGGGCAGCCTCAGGCAAGTCACTGGGCAGTGTCCCTGTTAATGGAAAGGGGGCTTGGCTGATCTCTGAGGTCCTTCTTACTTCTTAAATAATATGATTGAAGGAATCTCATTCTCTTCAGATCCTTTAAGCCACACATAGGTTTTTGTGGTGTTTGGTAACTTTTATATGTAGACTCACAGTGAGGGACTGATCTGGTGGTGCTGAAGGAGCTCCTAAAATTTACACCCTTGACTTTTGCTGCCTGACCTCTTTGTCTCTCTCTTAAATTCTAATAATTGCAGATTATTCAGATTTGAACTACTCCTGAGAGTGAAAAAGTTTAGTGATACACTATTACATTTTTTAATCAAACTTTTATTTTATTTAAAACGTTTTTTTCCATTTTGATTAATAATTTGTTAATTGAAACAGAATTATGAATTGAACCCAGATCTGATTCCTTCTTAATATTTTAACCAATGAGACTAAAAATCAAAGAAAAGAGAAGTCCAGGCATATCATTTTGTTTCACGTTGGCTCCCATGTTAGACCTGAGCAGGTCTGGCTGGGCTGGGTCTCCCCCTGTGACATTTTGGATCACAGCAACTCCACGCAGCCTGTAGAGGCATGGGGCTCCCGGGGAAGACAGAAGTGACTACCAGCTGGCTCTGGTTTCATGATCACCAGCTGTGGGGAGAAGGAGCCGAGAAGAGAATCCCTCCTCTCAGTGCTGCTAGGCTGTGTTGGGTGGTAGCTGCACAGGGGCACACACCTGGGAGACTGAAGGGAGGGGAACTGTTTGCTAGCTCAGTCTTGCATCAGAGCACTGGAGTCTAATTCCTACAAATGACCAGCAGCCCTGTGGTCTCCTTCTTTCTAATTCTGGGGTGTATCAGGCTTGGCAAGTATAACGATGGCAAGTACCTTGTTGTGTGGTAGGAGCTGACTCACAAGGCCATGGCAAGAGCTGGTGGGGATTGAGGGAGATGCATTTTGCTCTCACCTTGAGCATCAGAACCTGGTCTGTGCATCCGAATTCTCCTGGGTCCCAGGGCTCTCCTCATCCTGCAAAGTCCTTACCGATGTGTCAGTTGTTCCCTTTCTCACAGATAAAGCCAGTTGACTAAACATCCCAGTGTCTCTGCACATGGTCCCCAATGTCTCCTGTTTATCACAACAGCAGCCTGGAGGCTGAGGCCAGGGTAGGGCAGCGCCAGGTGAAGCGCCCCCCACTTACTAGCCACAGAACTATGAGCAGGTTTCTCATCCAAAATATGGGCATGGGGCAGTAAGTCTTTAAAGACATCCACACAGTGTCTTTCAGCCCACAAGCTTTTCTGAGATATGATTTTGCCACTTCCGCCTCAGAAGGTGGGGCCTGATCTCCTCCCCCTGAGTCTGGGCTGGCCGTCTTGATTCCCCTATAGCCAGTGGAATATGGGGGAGGGGCACTGCCTGGATTCCAAGGCTGGGGAAGGCCACACAGCTTCCACCTGGCTTGGAATATTCCCCGCACATTCCACCACAGGCAGCTGTGGGACTCCTGAGCTTTACTCCTACAATTTTGGTAGGAATTTTTATGAAATAACCTGCATATATATATATATATATATATACATTTTTGCATATATATATATTTTTTTCTTTCAAATGAGCAGTGTAATACTAATAACTAAGATCCCCCAAATAAAGTCAGCTAAATACCAGTTCTCTTATTTGTTACTTCTATGCCTTTGGGCAGATCATTTAAACTCTCAAAGACTTAGTTTCCTCATCTATAAAATAGGAATATTTGTAATTCCTTTTATATAGGTTTTGTGGGAGAGTTAAATGAAATCATAAATGTGAAGTATTAGAATATCTGGAGCAAGAGGTCATTAAAATACTATACTGTTACTATTATGAAAATAGACTTAGGTAACTAGCTAATTTAGCTTCCATTTATCTGTTGCTGCATAACAAACTATCCCAAATCTAATGGCTTGACACAACAACCATTTCATTAAGCTCACTAAACATGTTGGCAGAATTCTGGCAGGTCGTTAATGCTGATGGCTTGTCTCTGCTCCACAGTGTCTAGGGCATGAGTCGGGAAGACTCCAAAGGCTGGGGGTAGAGACCTGGGGCCTGGAATCATCTGGAGGCTCCTTCACTGACATGGCTAGTTTCTGGGCTGTGGGGACTTTAAGGCTGTGTGCACCTAGCCAGTTGACTAGAGATCCTACACGTGGTCTCTCCATGTGGCTTGGACTTCTCCCAGCATGACAACTGTGTTTGGAAGGGGAGCATTCAAAGAGCAGGTGTTCCAGGTGACCAAGGAGAAGCAGTGTGGCATTTGATGACCTCACTTCAGAAGTCACATAGCGTCACTTCTGCTGCATTCTATCAATTGAAGCACTCACAGGCCCACCCAGAGTCAAGGAAAGAGGACATAGACCATACGTCTTATTGGGAGGAATATCAAATAACTTGGGGCCATCTCTAATACTCTGTTTTCATTAAAGAAGTATGAAAGGTAACAAGGAATAAACATGATTTAGTTTGGAAATGGTTTTTCTGTAAATTACTCTCAAAAGAGTAATGCAGTTGTAACCTGTCACAATCTAATATGGGCAAGCAATTAAAGGTTTTTATCAGAGGCCTAAAAACACTGTAAATTTCATCCTAGCTTTTAATTTTGTTAATCTTGGACATTTATACTCTTAACTCTAGAATAAATCTTTTGTTTTTTTTAAAATCAACATTTATTTGTACATATTTGTGGGGTACAGTATGTTGATTCTGTACATGCACATACTGCACAATGGCAATGATTCATTGAGGGTAGGTAGCATAGTTTTGTACCCAGTAGTCCCCCCTACCCCACACCTCTGGTAACCATTATTCTACTCTGTACTTCTATGAGAACCAATTTTTTTTTTTTTAAGATTCTACATATGAGTGATAGCATGTGATAAAAGTTTAAAAATCATTGTGGTTCTAGGGAGGCATATTTTATTTTTCTCTTATAGAAGTTTCTTTTTCTTAGGTTTTTATGAGGATTAAATTGCCAATTTTTAAAATGCTTAGATCAGTACCAGGTATAACTCCATTATAAATGTTCATTAAATTTAAAAAAAGTCTGTAAATCCCTTTTAAAAACCATAAAGAAAAACATAGCAAAGTAAATTAAGTCAATATGTTTACTGATACTGTATCCTTAACATCATTACTATAATACTTTGTCAAAAGATTTGAACAATAAAACTTATAAATTTGTTTAAAATCAAAATTCATTGTGAACAAATAAATAAGGGATTCAAATTATTTACAAGACCAATGACTTACTTGCTTGATATGAAATAATAAACAGAAATAATTACAAACTCTCCAAATTGTCAGTGATGGAAAATGTGAAAAGGGTACAACTAAGTAGTCACAGAGGACAAACCATGACAATACTAGAGTCTTAAAATCGGTTTCTACATTTTGTCTGTTTTCTTTTTCTTTTTCATTTTCTGGTGGCTGGTTGGTAAGGGGATCTAAACCCTTGATCTTGGTGTTATCAACACTGTGCTCTAATGTTTGTTTTCTTATACTGCCACAGGCTACTAAAAATTTCCTTGAGAAACTTTAGTTGGCTATTTGTGTGTCTGGTGCTATTAACTCATAATTTTACATCAAATTCTCATAACATGACATGATTGAGGTTTAATCCTAAAAAAAAAAAAAAAAAAAAATTCAAAACACACAAAACAGGAAAAAAATATCACCGTAATCCGTTTTGGAACAAATAACCTATTAAAGAGAATAAATGTGTCTGGCAGAATTCTAGAGGTGACAGAAAACAAGAGGAAATAACATTTCTTAATGTTATTTAAATAGGCACACAGGAGACAGGGAGATGTCCTGGGACAGAGAATCAACAGGAACCCTACTCTTCCTGCACACAGAATAAGGCTTCATTAACAATAAAGGAACAGGTATCTTGGGACCCATTTATACAGGCTATTAACTATTATGAGCTGCTGGTATCCAAATTTATTTTAGTACTAGGCAACTGATTAAAAATAAATACAAATTCAAATTCCATTTATTAGCATGTGAAAGCAATGCTTAGCTTTCCAGATTCTAATTTAATACAAAGGTATTTTTCTATGGTCCCGATCACAGGAGGATACTGAAATCCATATACAATATTTCCTAGTCCTAAAACAAAGACCTTCATAATAAACCTGATTTGAATGGAAAAAAATGATGAATGGCCTTTTATCTTGACCTGACAAAACCAAACAAGTTTTACAAAGAACTAAATTTTTATTCAAACTTAAATAATGATACAAACATGCATCCATCTTTAAAAAAGGAGGGGAGGGAATCACATACACCAACCTCTTGCCCTAAATTCATGCATCTTACCACTTTTTATATTACTTATTTTGAAAAAACATGAGGAGCAATGGTTATCCACTAGTAATTTTTCACTATCTCATTTATAATTAATGATTAAAAAATTAACATTCGAACTATTTGAGGAAACTTCACATTTGACTACAAATATTTAGAATGTTAGAGGGGATAATCTAGTGCAACATACTTTTTTATAGAACAAGAAAATAAGGTACAGTGAGGCTAAGTAATTTGGCTAAGGTAAACATAGCAATATTTTGACCACATAAATTGTTCAAAATACTGTTATACCGTAAAATCAGTATAATGATACCGATCTTCTAAGGATGTTGTGAGAATTCAATGGGTGTAGGTTGATCTGATATTATTTCAGACTGTTACATTTACTTGCAGACTGTTTTAAAAAGTTATGGTTTATTCACTTATATAATGATCTGATGGGGATATTATTTCCACTTATTACAGAGTATTAAGTGATTATGCTTTTTGTGCCACACTCTGTGGAGAATAAAGATGATACAGTGTGATCTATATCCACAAGTATCTAGTAAAAGCCACTGGAGATAAGAAATGGCAAAAAAATTTGAGAGATTGATGAGAAAGCCAAAGATAGAATCATGATTCTTAAAAACATGGTGATATTTTAAGTGGAAATAATTTGATAAGGCCAGGGTTTCTCGACCTTGGCACTGACAGCATTTTAAGCTGGATCTCTGTTGTGAGGGGCTGTGCACTGCAGGACATTTGGTAGCACCCCTAACCTCTACCCAGTAGATACCAGTAGCACCCCCCAGTTGTAACAACCAAAAATGTCTCCACAGACACTGTCAACTGTCCTGAGGAGGGCAAAATCGCCCCTGGTTGAAAGTCACTGGATAAGTTGAAAATCATGGGATAAGGCAGACGACTATACTTTATGTTGATTTTCAAGATAATGATACATCCTAAATATCACCTAGAGGCAAAACAAACCGGGAGCTTTAGTATTCTTTTAAAGATAGCTTCAGATCTAAGGCACTGAGCATTAGGATACTTAAGTAAAAGAATAAAATCACATGTTCAGTATCAAGATGTGGCTTTGGTTTTGACTTTATCGTTTTCTGCCACTAACTGCAAAAGAGTCCAAAGAAATATGAAGAGTTCTAGATCCATGTTCCTAATGAGAGACAGGTATCTTTCATTATATTAAGGTTTCTCAGATTAGAAAATCTCCCCCTCCCCTCCAAGAAATCCTAGTACTTCCTTTCCTACTGTCTTGAAGTATAACTTGCCGTTTTGCTAAAGCACAAATTTAATCAAGTACAATTCCAGGCTGCTGTGCAGAATCAAGCTATCCAATGGCCTAGGAATATTAAAACAATCAGGTTTTGTTTTGTTCTCTGTATATGAATTTTGAGTGCAAAAAAATTGTTATAAAACCATTCTCGAATTTAATACTTTCCAATATTCTTAAGAATACCAAAGGCTTATTGTACTGGAGACTGTTAAAACATTAGTTCAAAGACCAAATAATTGAGGTGGCAAGCAAACATTACATCTACATAATATACAAAGGGAAAGAACTGACTTCCTCTGTCTCATGCCCCTTCCTCTGGATTCTCTCTTCTCTACCTTTCACACCTGCTGAAGTATGAAACTCTGAACAACTGCTTGGTAATGGCAGCACCTCATTAATCATGTGGGGCATAGGGCATATGTAAGTACTCTGGAAGAAGACACTAAGAGAGAAAGATGGAAAGGAGTGTTTGAGAATCATTGGCCAAACGTGAGTTGGCTCAG
This sequence comes from Cynocephalus volans, assembly GCF_027409185.1. Classification (NCBI taxonomy): domain Eukaryota; kingdom Metazoa; phylum Chordata; class Mammalia; order Dermoptera; family Cynocephalidae; genus Cynocephalus; species Cynocephalus volans. The sequence continues at coordinate 156,520,033 of NC_084467.1, read as the reverse complement.
GATCGAACTTAAAAAGAATTAGGCCCACAGAGGCATAGTCCATGAGACAGGCCTGCCATTAGTGCCTTCTCCGCTTCTAGGAACCTACAGGCTCTGAATTAAAAGCAAACAAAAAAAATGGACTGGACAATTGATGAACCTGAAAATCATAATTACCAAGAGGAGTTGCTCATTTTGAAATTAAGAAAAAGTTGCTTCACTTCAAAAGTTACCAGGTCATCTCAATTTCTCATACTCAACAAACTTTTGTTTCTTCAACATTGTGGAAGAAGAGAGAGGTCTGTGTTTTTACAAAGGGATGCCCACAGGCTGAAAAGTTCTATTCATATTGTTTTGTTTTGATTCTGTGTATAGTGGTATCTGCAACATTAGAAATTTGGACATAATTTGCTAAATCTTAATTTACATACTGAGCAGTATTTTCTTTAACAAAGTCTAATTGGAATGGCAATTTACGGTACATGAAAATTTAATTTAAAATGTTAGAGATACAGAGAAATCTGATTTATAGAGAAGACAACTTATTTTTAGTTGGAAAAAACTGCAATTCCAAACTATTTTGCATTTAATGCAATAATTTACATATATTACAATATTCATGATACATGATAAATACTGAAATTCTATTTGAAAAATGTTCATTGCAAAATAAATTAGAACTTTAAGAAAATGGTGCCTCACATTTTAAAGAATGTTCTCATTTTAAAAAGGTAAACGTAGCAATTTGACAAGCAATATTAAACACATTACTAATAAACTCAGATTCCTTTAATATTCCTTGAGTAATTCTAAATAGTAAAGGTAAATACCATATATAAAGAGTCTTCAAAAAATTTATGGAAAGATTCATATTATCTTTCAATTCTTTATTTTTCCAAGAACTTTCTGAGGTACCTTTGTATATGCCAATAAATTTCTAAATATATTTTTTAAAAATGAGCACCCTGCATTTAAGGTACATGATTAATTTGACAAAGAATTCTTTAGTTATTACAGGCAACATGCTGCCACAGCTACAGAGGAAAAGAGTTCTGAAACAACTGATGCTCTCTGACCCTTTTCATTTTTCAATTTGTGTTTCAAGGCAAAGTTTAGAGATGACATTTTCTACTTGTCCCTACAAATATCTTTTCACTAAAGTATTATTTTACTTGGGTGACAAATCATCTTTGTTTCTACACAATGGAAATTAACCACCCCCCCTAAAAAGAGACTAACCAATCAAGGCCCCAATTATAAAAATACCCAAATAAAATACAGGATCACACATGTAACACACCCAAATTTCTAGTGCTTTAAAATGTACAGAGACCTCCAACTCTCAGCATGGTGGAATGAGAAGAAGGTTGACAAATCCTCCCTCAAACAACAACTATAAAGCTGGACAAAACCATCAGCAGCAATCATTTTAGCAGTCTGCCATTTAACCAAAGGCCCACACTTCATCAGAACTACTGAGCTTCAGGTGGGAACAGAGGAGTCTACGCCGTCCTTGCCACGGCTGCTCCCAACTCCATCCCCAAGCTTCTTCAGCCCAGTAATTCCATCAGGGCAGGGGAGGCTGTGAAGACTAGCAGCTTTGTCACCTCTGCCAGAGGGGCTCAAGTTAAGCCTGAATAAGCAAACCTGATTGGGGCGAGCAGCAGACGAACAGACTAGCCAGGAATTTAACAGGGAGTTCCAGCAGCAGAGGTGGCTTAATCCCACATATTTTGAGTTGACTAGGGATTGTGTGCACTGCTGCAGAGACCAGAGAGGAACCACATATCCCTGACTAATGGAGCCTGCGAGCATATGCAAGTGAGAAATGAGAGGTCCCAATAGGAAGAAAAAGCCAGAGCAGCCCGAAGGTGAATATGTTTCCCAGTTCACACACAGATCCATCAGGAGAGACTGGAAGCCTCACTGGCTGGCTTAAGGTGTTTCAGCATAGCTTCGGACTAATCTTTGGCTGATCTCTAAGCTATGCAGACACAGGGGCAACCACTAGGAAGACAAACTTACAAAAACAAGGGAAAAATAGCAAGCAGAAGTGTCCCAGCTGCACTTTGTGGGGGATACAGACATCAACGGTTTAGCACAGGCAAGTTACAAAACAAACAAACAACAACAACAACAATCAATTGATACCACCAATGGAGGGGGAAAGTCAGAAACTATAGTTCCTACAACATATCATCTAAAATGTTCAGTATTCCACAGTAAGTTACGAGTCATGCAAGAAACAAAAACGTGATCCATAAGAAGGCTGTCATTAGAAACTGTCTCTAAGTGTCTTTAAGGTACTGTATTTAGCAAAGATTTCAAACTAGCTTTTATAAATATGCTTAAAAACAAAAGAAAACTATGTTTAAAGAATTAGATGGCCATCAATATAGAACCTCAGTAAAAGGATATAAATTATTCTTTAAAAGAATCAAATGGAAATCCTGGAAACGAAAAGTATAACAACTGAAATGGAAATATCACTAGAGGGTCTCAATAGTAAATCTGAGATAGCAGAGAAAGAATCAGTGAATTTGAAGACAGATCCATAGTAATTATTTTTATCTGAAGAATACACAAAAAAAAGACTGAAGAAAAGCAAACAGAGCCTCAGACACCTATAAGACAATATCAAGTACACCAAAATATGTGTAGTAAGAGCCTCAGAAGGTGAGGAAAAGTGAAAGAAAAGGCAGAAAATATATTTGAAGAAATAATGGCCAAAAATTTACCAAATTTGATGAAAAATATCAATTTACAGAACGAAGCTATTCAGTTAACTCTACATAAAACAAACAAAAGAGATATACACCCAGACACATCACAGACAAACAGCTGAAAGGCAGAAAAGTCTTGAAAGTAGCAAGGGAGAAATGCATCAAGTACAATTAGTGGTTGATTTCTCATCAGAAACAAAGGAGGCCAGAGCTCAACGGAATAATTCATTAAAAGTGCTGGGAAGGGAGGGAGAAGCTTGACAATTAAAAATTCTATATCCTGGGCCGAGCCCGTGGCGCACTCGGGAGAGTGCAGTGCTGGGGAGCGTGGGGACGCTCCTGCCGCGGGTTCGGATCCTACATAGGACTGGCCGGTGCACTCACTGGCTGAGTGCCAGTCACGGGAAAAAAAAAAAAAGAAAAGAAAAAAGAAAAAAAAATTCTATATCCTGCAAAACTTTCCTTTAAAAATAAAAGCAAAAAAAAAAAAAAAAGCCTCTATGAGGTAAAGAAAAATGGAGAGAATTTTTTTGTTATCAGACTTGCCTTACAAAAAATACTAAAGTCCTTCAGGCTGAAGGGAAATGATACCAGTAGGCCTCACACCACTTTCACAGAGGAGGTCCACAAGAGCCACCACAACAATTTTTACCTCTGCAAGGACAGCTTGCCACCACAGTAGCAGCCACAACCACCATAAAGATAGCCCGCCGCATATTCTACCACATGGACACGAGGAGAATCACCAGAGGAGCCTGAAAAAGAGGGGGGAATCTTTCTTGTCACAGTGTACTACAGAGTAATGGAAGAAACAACTGTTGTACCAGATAACTAGAAATCAATGTGGAAACACTAGAAAAAAGAAAGAGAGAGAGAGAGAGAGAGAGAGAGAGAGAGAGAGAAAGAAAGGAAGAAAGAAAGAAAGAGAAAAGAAAACTTGGAAATGGAATATAGTAATTATCAAGTACCAAACCCTACAGAACAGGAAGCCTTTGAAACTATTGAAAAGGAATTCTGAGTAACAATATTAAAGAAACTCAATGAGATAAAAGAAGACTCAGTTAGACAACACAATAAAAAGAAAAAAAAAATCCAGGAGGAAATTTACAAAGAGATTAATGTAGCAGAATTCCTGGAACTGAAGGATTCATCCAATGAAATAAACACAACTGAGAGCTTAAGCAGCAGATCAGAGCAAGCAGAAGGAAGAATTTCTGATCTCAAAGATGGTCTTTACAAAATAACCCAGGTAGCCAAAAAAAAAAAAAAAGGAAAAAATAATTTTAAAAATGAAGAAAGTCTAAGAGCTAGCAGACAACATTGAGCACACAAACATCCAAATCATGGGTGTTCCAGAAGAGGAGGAGAAAGGTAAAGGCATTGAAAATCTAATTGAAATAATAATAAAAAATTTCATATGAATAAGGAGAGACACAGACCTTAAGATCTAGGAAGCTCAAAGATCCCCAAACAGATTCAACCCAAAAAGATTCTCTTTAAGACACATTATAGTCAAACAGGCAAAGCTCAAAGAGAAAGACAGAATCCTAAAAGCAGCAAAAAAAAAAAAAAAAAGCATCAAGTCACTTACAAGGGAGTCTCCAACAGACTAACAGCAGATTTCTCATCTGAAACTCTGCAGGCAAGAAGACAATGGGATGACATATTCAAAATACTAAATAATAATAATAATATAATAATAATAATAATAATAGTAATAGTAATAATAATAATAATAACCTGCTAGCCAAGATTACTATATACTCAGCAAGGTTATCCTCCAGAAATGAGAGAGAAATAGTGTATTTCCCATACAAACTAAAACTACAGGAGTTCATCCCCACATGCCCACTCCTGCAAGAAATTTTCAATAGAGTCCTGCATCTGGAATCTGAAAAACCATAATTGCTACCACAAATACACAAGAAAGAAAAAACCCACTGGTAAAACACATATACAAATGAGAAAGAGAATAAATGAAATATTACCACCTCAAAAAACCAACAAACATTGAAGACAAACAATAAAAGGGGAAGAAAAGAACAAAAGATATTTAAAACGTCCAAACAGAAAGTGATAAAATGCCAGGAGTAAGACAATACTCCTCAATAACAACCCTAAATGTAAAGGGATTAAACTCCCCACTCAAAAGATGCTGACTGATGGATTGGATTAGAAAACTAGACCCAACTACATGATGTCTCCAAGAGACTCACCTCACCTGAAAAGATGCTCACAGACAAATGGTGAGGGGATGGAAAAAGATATAGTATGCAAATAGGACCAAAAATGAGCAGGAATAGCTATTCTTATTTCAGATAAAATAGACTTTAAACCGAAAACCACAAAAAGACATAAAGAAGGCCACTATATAATGATAAAGGGATCCATCCTGCAAGAAGACATACCAAACATATATATGCAGCTAACACCAGAGCACTCAGATATATAAAGCAAATATTATTAAACCTGAAGAAAGATATAGACCCCAGCACTGCACAGATCATTCAGGCAATAAATCAATGGAGAAACACAGGATTTAAACTTCACTTTACACCAATTGGACCTGGCAGATATCTATAGAAAATTTCATCTAACAACTACAAAATATACATTCTTCTCATCAGCACATGGAACATTCTCCAGGATAGACCACTTGTTACGTTACAAATCAAGTCTCAGCAAATTTTTAAAAATTGGAATCATCTCAAGCATCTTTTCAGACCACAATGGATTAAAACTAGAAATTAACAACAAGCAAAACTGACCTCCTACAGTAAGGTCAGCTAAACAAGCTATCGGGCCCATACCCCGAAAATGTTGGTTCACATCCTTCCCATACTAATTAAACCCACAACTTTTTTCACCACCCTTACAACCCTATTCGCAAGTACCATACTCACAATATTAAGCTCCCACTGACTACTAGCCTGAACCGGACGCTAGCCCTCATCCCTATTTTAACAAAAAAGACCAACCCACGATCAACAGAAGCAGCCACCAAATATTTCCTCACACAAACAACGGTGTCTATACTCCTAATAATAGCCATCCTAATCAACTCAACAAACTCAGGACAATGAACAATCACAAACACAGACAACCCCCTAGCGACCTCGCTACTGACACTAGCATTAACTATAAAACTAGGCCTATTCCCCTTTCACTTCTGAGTTCTAGAAGTCACACAAGGAGTCCCCCTAACATCAGGCATAGTCCTACTGACATGACAAAAACTAGCCCCCATCTCAATTATATTTCAAATAGCGCCACTGCTTAATCCCTATATCATCCTAATCACCGCCACCCCATCTATTCTAGTAGGGGGCTGACGGGGACTCAACCAGACGCAACTACGAAAAATTATAGCCTACTCATCAATCTCACACATAGGCTGGACCACAGCCGTCCTTATCTACAATCCCCCTACCTTGGTTCTCAACCTACTAATCTATGTTCTGCTTACACTTACTACCTTTAGCATACTAAATTTAAACACCAACCACACAGCCTCCTCTTTAACAATCCTATGAAACAAAGCCCCACTAATTGCCCTCGCAATCCCCCTTACCCTACTATCACTAGGAGGACTCCCCCCTCTAACAGGATTTCTACCCAAATGAACTATCATCCAAGAAATAATAAAAAAGGGCAACACCGTTCTACCAACATTCATAACTATCGCAACATTACTTAACCTATACTTCTACATACGACTAATCTACTCTACAGCCCTCACCATATTCCCAACAACCAACAACACAAAAACAAAATGACAATTCGAAAACACAAAACAAACACCCCTCCTGCCAACACTAATAATTTTGTCTGCACTCCTCCTCCCCCTCGCCTCTATACCCTCCATCTTAAACTAGAAATTTAGGTTAGAACAGGCCAAGAGCCTTCAAAGCCCTAAGCAAGTATCCCTACTTAATTTCTGGCCTTAAGGACTGCAAGATTATACTCCTACATCAACTGAATGCAAATCAACCACTTTAATTAAGCTAAGCCCTCACTAGACTGGCAGGTTCCAACCCCGCGAAAAATTAGTTAACAGCTAATCACCCTAAACAACTGGCTTCAATCGACTTCTCCCACCTCCAGGAAAAAAGGCGGGAGAAGCCCCGGCAGGATTGAAGCTGCTCTTCTGAATTTGCATTCAACGTGACTAATCCCCTCAAGGCTTGATGAAGAGGGGGCTCGACCCCTATGCCTAGATTTACAGTCTAACGCCTATTCGGCCACTTCATCCCCGTACCCATGTTCATCAGCCATTGACTGTTTTCAACAAACCACAAAGACATGGGCACACTTTACCTCCTATTCGGTGCCTGGGCTGGAATAGTAGGCACGGCCCTGAGCCGCCTTATTTGAACTGAACTTGGCCGGCCGGAGCCCTTTTAGGTGATGATCAGCTCTATAACGTTATCGTGACTGCCCACGCATTCGTGATAATCTTCTTTACAGTTATACCCATTGTGATTGGGGGCTTTGGCAGCTGACTAGTTCCTCTTATAATCGGAGCCCCCGACATAGCATTTCCCCGAATAAACCACAGGAGCTTCTGACTCCTCCCCCGTCGTTCCTGCTCCTACTCGCCTCCTCAGTAGTGGAAGCCGGTGCCGGAAGCGCTGAACGGTTCACCCGCCCCTAGCCGGAAACCTGGCCCACGCCGGAGCTTCGTCTTCCTGTTCACAACTGGAGGCTTGACAGGAATGTACGAGCCAAGTCATCGCTAGACATCGTACTACACGACACGTACTACGTAGTAGCTCATTTCCACTATGTACTGTCTATGGGAGCAGTGTTCGCCATCATGGGAGGTTTCGTCCACTGATTCCCTCTATTCTCGGGCTACACCCTCAACACCACCTGAGCTAAAATTCACTCCACAGTTATGTTTGTAGGCGTGAAGCTAACGTTCTTTCCACAACATTTCCTGGGCCTGTCGGGAATGCCACGACGATACTCCAGCTACCCGGATGCACACACCACGTGAAACACAGTCTCGTCCATGGGGTCGTTTATCTCTTTAACAGCAGTTATGCTAATAGTTTTCATGACGTGAGAGGCTTTCGCTTCAAAACGAGCGGTCTCAACAGTAGAACTTGTCACCACAAACCTAGAATGACTTCCCGGCTGCCCCCTACTTCCCACACATTCTAGGAAGCAACATACGTGAAGACTCAACGAGAAAGGGAGGAGTTGAACCTCCCAAGAATGGTTTCAAGCCACCCCATAGCCCCGATGACTTTCCCTACAGACGAGACATTAGTAAACACATTACATGACTTCGTCAGAGTTGATTTATAGGCCTAAATCCTTTACGTCTCTGTGGCACACCCACTGCAGCTAGGACTTCTAGACGCTTCCTCCCCCACCGTAGAGGAACTGCTGTATTTCCACGACCACACCCTCATAATCGTGTCCCTGATCAGCTCCTTGGTCCTTTATATTATTTCCCTGATATTAACCACAAAACTCACCCACATGAGCACTATAAACGCCCAAATGGTGGAAACCGTATGAACTACTGTACCCGCCGTTATCCTGCCTTCAGTTGCCCTCCCATCACTACGATCCTCTACATAACAGATGAAATTAACAAGCCCTCCTAACCGTCAAGGCCATAGGTCACCAATCCCATACTGATCTCATCCGAGGACGCTCTGCACTGTGAACCGTGCCCTCGCTAGGTCTTAGAACGGATGCCACTCCAGGACGCCTGAACCGGACAACCCTGTCAGCAGCACGGCCAGGTCTACTCTACGGCCAGTGTTCGGAAACCTGCGGCTCAAACCACAGCTTCGTGCCCACCGTACTTGAACTCGTCCCACTCAAACATTTTGAGACTTGATCCATCGTGAAGCTAAACAGCATTAACCTTTTAAGTTAAAGAATGGAAGCACCAACCTTCCCACAATGAAATGCCACAGCTAGATACCTCAACATGGCCCATCTCTATTATATTTATAATCCTAACACTTTTCGTCGTACTCCAACTAAAATTCTCAAAATTTACCTACCCCCACAACCCCACAGAAAAATCCACCAAACTACCAAAACACACAAATCCATGAGAAAAAAAATGAACGAAAACCTACTCACTTCTTTTACAACCCCCACATGGATAGGCTTACCCATCGTAACCCTCATCACCCTCCTGCCCAGCACAATATATCCTCTCCCCCCGCCTCATCAACAATCGCTGAACATCTCTACAAATATGATTCATCCAACTTGCCCTAAAACAGCTAATGACAATCCACAGCACTAAAGGACAATCATGATCCCTAATACTAACTTCGCTAATCCTATTTATTGGCTCAACAAACCTACTAGGCCTGCTACCCCACTCATTCACACCCACCTCCCAACTATCCCTAAACTTGGGCATAGCAATTCCCCTGCGGGCTGGAACAGTAATCCTAGGTCTCCGCAATAAAACAAAGGAATCTTTAGCCCATCTCCTGCCCCAAGGCACACCTACACCTCTCATCCCTATACTTGTAATTATTGAAACCATCAGCCTTTTCATCCAACCCTTAGCCCTGGCCATACAATTAACAGCTAACATCACAGCCGGCCATCTACTTATACACCTCGTCGGAAATGCTACATCACTACTAATTTCCCTAAACCCTCCAACGGTCCCAATTATCCTCGCCCTTCTCACCCTACTCACCATCCTCGAACTCGCCATAGCCCTAATCCAAGCCTACGTATTTACCCTCCTAGTAAGCCTCTACCTACACGACAACACCTAAGGACCCACCAAACTCACGCCTACCACATAGTCAACCCCAGCCCCTGGCCACTCACAGCAGCCCTAGCTGCCTTACTCATAACATCCGGCCTAACAATATGACTTCACTTCAACTCCAGCACCCTACTGGCCCTAGGACTACTAACTAACCTACTAACCATGTACCAGTGATGACGAGATGTAGTACGAGAAGGCACCTTCCAAGGCCACCACACAACCACCGTACAAACAGGATTAGGATACGGAATAATCCTCTTTATTACATCCGAAGTCTTCTTTTTCGCCGGATTCTTTTGAGCCTTCTACCACTCAAGCCTAGCCCCAACCCCCAACCTAGGAGGTTGCTGGCCACCAGCAGGCATCTGCCCCCTTAATCCCATAGAAGTTCCACTGCTTAACACACTGGTACTGTTAGCCTCTGGAGTATCTATCACTTGGGCCCACCACAGCCTCATAGAAGGAAACCGCAAACACAAAATCCAAGCCCTTCTCATCACAATCTCCCTGGGCATTTACTTCACACTTCTCCAAATCTCAGAATACCTCGAAGCTCCTTTCACCATTTCCAATGGCGTCTACGGATCAACATTCTTTGTAGCAACAGGCTTCCACGGCCTCCATGTAATAATTGGATCTACCTTCCTCACCATCTACCTCCTACGCCAACTAAAATTTCATTTCACATCCAAACACTATTTTGGCTTCGAAGCAGCAGCCTGGTATTGACACTTCGCAGATGTAATCTGTCTGTTCTTATACATTTCCATTTACTGATGAGGATCCTATTCTTTCAGTATCAGCTAGTACAATTGACTTCCAATCAATTAGATCTGGTCACAACCCAGAAAAGAATAATCAATCTAACACTAACCCTCTTTGTCAACTCAACACTAGCACTCCTGCTCATCACCATCGCCCTCTGACTCCCCCAAATGTACACCTACGCAGAAAAACTAAGCCCATACGAATGCGGATTCGATCCCGTAGGATCTGCCCGCTTGCCATTCTCTATAAAATTCTTCCTGGTAGCCATTACATTCCTTCTATTTGACCTAGAAATCACCCTGCTACTATCACTCCTGTGAGTCACCCAAGTAAATGGCCTCAAACTAATACTTACCATTGCACTTATTCTGATCCTCACATTAGCACTAAGCCTGGCCTACGAATGATCCCAAAAAGGCCTAGAATGAGCCGAATATGGTAGTTACTTTAACCATAACAACTGGTTTCGACCCATTAAATTACAACATCTCGTAACTACTAAATGCCTCCAATTTACATTAACATTATCCTGGCGTACGCCACATCCCTTGTAGGGCTGCTAATATATCGGTCCCACTTCATATCTTCCCTATTATGCTTGGAGGGCATAATATTATCCCTATTCGTCCTAGCCACCACTCTAGCCCTAAACCTACACTTCACCTTATTCTATATCCTTCCCATCACTCTCCTAATCTTTGCAGGCTGCAAAACCGCCGTAGGCCTAGCACTCCTAGTAATGATCTCTGACACTTACGGCCTAGACCACATACAAAACCTTAATCTTCTACAGTGCTAAAACTCATCATCCCCACAATCATACTTATCCCCACCACATGATACTCCAACAATAACATAATCTGAATTAACTCAACAATTCATAGCCTGCTAATTAGTCTCATCACCCTTCTCTTCCTAAATCACAACAATGAAAACAGCACAACCATATCACCAAACTTCTTCTCAGACCCCCTATCATCCCCCCTCCTAATATTAATAACCTGACTCCTTCCCCTAATAATCATAGCAAGCCAACATCACCTCTCCAAAGAAACACTCACCCAAAAAAAACTATACATCACAATACTAACCTCACTACAAATTCTACTAATCATGACATTCACTGCCACAGAACTAATTATGTTTTACATTATATTCGAAGCAACACTGATCCCAACCTTAATTATCATCACCCGATGAGGTAACCAACCAGAACGACTAAATGCAGGACTCTACTTCTTATTTTACACCCTCTTCGGCTCCATACCCCTACTTATTGCACTAGTCTATATCCACAACTCCACCGGCTCCCTAAACCTACTACTACTCCAACACTGAACCCAAACACCCCTACCCCATGATCCAACACCCTACTATGAATGGCATGCATAATTGCCTTTATAGTAAAGATACCACTCTACGGACTTCATCTCTCACTATCAAAGGCACACGTAGAAGCCCCCATCATCGTATCCATAGTCCTTGCAGCCGTCCTCCTAAAATTAGGAGGATACAGAATAATACGAATTACTATCATTCTAAACCCTCCTACGGGCTCCGCAACCTATCCCTTTCTTATCCTCTCCCTATGAGGAATAGTCATGACAAGCTCCATCTGCCTGCGCCAAACAGACCTAAAATCCCTCATCGCATATTCATCTGTTAGCCACATGGCCCTTGTAATTGTAGCCATCCTAATCCAAACGCCCTGAGGATTCACAGGGGCCACAACCCTGATAATTGCCCATGGACTTACACCATCCCTACTCTTCTGCCTCACGAACTCCAACTACAAACGCACCCACAGCCGGACTGTAATTCTAGCCCGTGGACTACAAATACTCCTTCCCCTAATAGCGACATGATGACTGGTGGCCTCCCTAACAAATTTAGCCCTCCCACCAACCATCAATCTAACCGGAGAACTATTCGTAGTAATAACAGCATTCTCATGATCAAACATCACGATCATCCTCATAGGATTTAATATACTGATTACAGCTCTGTACACCCTGTACATACTAATCACAACACAACGAGGCACCCTCACACACCACATTACCAATATTAAACCAACCCTTACACGAGAAAATTCCCTAATACTAATGCACATCATCCCACTTCTACTCCTATCCCTCAACCCCAAGACAGCTCTAGGACCCCTTTACTGTAAATATAGTTTAAACAAAACATTAGGCTGTGAACCTGACAACAGAGACTCAAAACCCCTTATTTACCAAGAAAGACCCCAAGAACTGCTAATTCTTATAACCATACCTAAAATTATGGCTTTCTTACTTTTAAAGGATAGAAGGAATCCATTGACCTTAGGAACCAAAAATTTGGCGCAACTTCATATAAAAGTAATAAACCTATCCCTATCCCTATCCCTAACGATAACCTCACTTGCCATTCTCACCATTCCCACCCCTACCAGCATACACAAACACTACCCACACCACGTAAAAACCTCGACCCAACTTGCCTCCCTAATCAATCTCACACCTGCCCTCACATTTATCCACTCCGGACAGGATATAATCACCTCCAACTGACACTGAATCACTATCCAAACACTAGAACTATCCCTCAGCTTCAAACTAGACTCCTTCTCCATAATTTTTACCCCAACAGCCCTCTTCGTCACATGATCCATTATAGAATTCTCCCTATGGTATATACAATCGGACCCCAACATCAACAAATTCTTTAAATCTTTACTTATTTTCCTTATCATAATACTAATTCTGGTCTCTGCCAACAACCTATTTCAACTCTTTATCAGATAAGAAGGAGTGGGCATCATACCTTTCCTCCTAATTGGGTGATGACATGGCCAAACAGACACAAACACAGCAGCTCTGCAAGCAATCATCTACAATCGCATCGGCGACATCGGCTTCATCCTAGCTATAGCATGATTCTTTGTCCACTCAAATACATGAAACCTTCAACAACTATTTATTCTCAACATGGACCCGAATTCCCTACCACTAGTGGGTCTCCTCCTCACCGCAACAGGCAAATCCGCCCTATTCAGCCTACACCCATGGCTACCCTCTGCAATAGAAGGCCCCACACCCGTCTCAGCTCTACTTCACTCCAGCACGATAGTCGTAGCAGGGATCTTTCTACTAATCTGATTCCACCCCCTAATAGAAAACAACAAAGCAATCCAAACACTAGCACTATGCCTAGGCGCCCTTACCACACAATTTACAGCAATCTGTGGCCTAACACAAAACGACATTAAAAAAATTATCACATTCTCCACCTTGAGCCAACTAGGCCTAATGATAGTAAGAATCGGCATCAACCAACAACACCTAGCATTGCTCCACATCTGCATGCACGCATTCTTCAAGGCCATACTATTCATATGCCCCGGCTCTATCATCCACAACCTAAACAACGAACAAGACATCCGAAAAATAGGAGGCCTGCATAAGACCATACCCCTTACAACAGCCTCCCTAATCGTTGGAAACCTTGCCCTCACGGGCATGCCATTCCTAACAGGCTTTTACTCCAAAGACCCAATCATCGAGACCATTAATACGTCGCACACCAACGCCTGAGCCCCTACAATCACACTCATCACCACTATCCTCACAGCTGCCTACAGCACCTGATTTATTTTTCTTACATTACTAGGACAACCCCGCTTCCCAACCCTAATAACCATTAATGAAAACAACCCTAACCTCACCAACTCAACCAAACGTCTAATGATTGGTAGCATTTTCGCCGGTTTCATTATCTCACAGTATTCCCCCGACGAACATTCCCCAAATAACCATACCCCCCTACCTGAAGCTGTCTGCCCTCCTCATCACTATCCTAGGCCTTATCCTAGCACTAGAACTGTGCCTAAACTCACCCAGCCTAGTCCCTAAACCACCAGTGAAGGCTTATTCAATTTTAAGTTATTCTGGACTGTGCAATAATCCTCTTTGGTTGTCCCTGGTTTTATGGTTTTTGTGAGAATGAAGGAAAATGATACAAATAAGAAGCAGAGTAATACTGAGAGAGGCAGAAGCCTCTCTCTCTCGCAAGTGGAATTATTCTAGGAGCAGGATTCAGAGCCAGAAGTGTACTCCCAGAAATTCTCTGAAAATTTAAGGAGGGATTTGACTTCCCTCTATATGTGGGATGCGGCTCAAGTCTTTTTATTCAGATACGGAAGTATAAGGACTGGTAAGAACTATTTGGCAGACAGATGCTACAAACTATACAAATACAATAAAATGTGAAAATAACACATTTTTAATTACCTCCACATAATAATTCCTGATACAAAACAATGTTAAGTCCAAAACAGGAAATACTAAAATGATGTACTTGAATATAACATTTGTATTCATTAAAAATATACAATAGATTGACAAATATGCTTATCCTTCAAATGTAATGCTCTAAATATAGCAAATTTAAAAATATGAACTAAATCTCTGTTCTAGTTTCCCAAATCAATGTAATTTTTAAAAATTATTTAATGATATATTTGATTATAGTATGCTGTAATGTGTATTCCAAACCTAACGAAATTCTGTTAAATAAATGAAGATTGGTTAATTTGAGTTCTACATTTATGAAGCAATGATATTTGATGAAGGTCTGATAATGAACAAATATGATGCTTTTCAAGCTTTCTAAAAATTGCTATGATAACACAAGTCATGTCAACCACTGAAGAGAGGATATTGGTTTTAACATAACAGCAAAACACCCCAGCTAAATTATTCTAAGTAAAAACTTTTTTAAAATGTGTAGATAATTACAGTAGGCTGAATGATGTCCCTAAAATTCATGTGTTGAAATCTTAACCCTCGGTAATTCAGAATGTGACTGTACTTAGAGAAAGGGCCTTTCAAGGGCTAATCAAGGTAAAATGAGGTCATATGGGAAAACCCTAATGGTATATGTCTGGTGTCCTTATAAGAGAAGGAGATTAGGACACAGACACACACAAACAGAAAACCATGTGAAGACAGATGGAGAAGACAGCCGTCTATGAGCCAAGAAGAGAGGCCAGAAGAAACAATCTTCTTAATATCTTGATCTCAGACTTCCAGTCTCCAGAACTGTGAAAAAATAAATGTGTGTTGTTCAAGCCACCTGGTCTGTGATACTTTGTTATGGCAGCTCTAGGAAACTAATACAGTGATAGTAAGGTTGTGTAGGTCATAGTAAGACAGGATTATCCCATATGATGTTTAATACTTTACACCTGTTTAAAATATAATCTATTTTCTTCCATGCAAATTTCAACATTAGCATGGATAAATTAATTCAATGAGGACCTCTTGAGTTAGGGAAGGATCACGTTAGGCTTGTAAAATTTAATCATTAGGCCATAAATCAAAATATTCTGTTGTATTTATATAATTATTATATGTATCCTATGCTTAAAGTGGTTTTTAAAATTTGTTTGTTTTTTAAGAAAGGAGTTGGGAGATGAGGTGGGTAACAATATAATTTTGAAATTATGTAGGTAATTCTATTCCTATTTGTGAATAGTGATCCAATAATAAAGTAGAAACTTCACTTTTAACTTTTTAAATATTCAATATTACAGTCTTTCATGATATAGATTATTTGATCAGTAATACTAATTTTCCTAGGGGAAAAAAAAGTCACTGTCTAATCATTAATACACACTGACTTGACACAGCCATTTCAGAAAAACTTGTAGTATAGGTATACAGGTAGTGTGCAGAAGTGTCTTAGGCTGCAATACAGTATCCATTGGAACATGTTTACAGCACCTTTGCCTTTTTAAACCCAGCAGAGCAGAATCCACAAGCCCTTCAAAACATAGGACAACTAAATTCATTAAGTTAAAGATCACATGTTCATATCTTAGTAGTGTACATATAAGTATAAAGCAAAAAGGTCGATCTTGCATATTTCAATAGTACTGATACAGCATTAAACAAATAAATAATTAACTTGAAAACGGGCTGTAAGATTAAAAGGTGGCAAACAGTTTGAAGTATATAAAGCACAACAATTGACGATTACAACAAAATTATACATTGATTTGGTAAATTAAACTGAGAATGTCAACTATTTTTTAAAATAACCTTTTCTTTAAAAGGTAGAAAAAATATTTGCAGAGACCTTTCACATGTAACTTTGATAGAGTGTCCTGGTTCAGCTGCAATCACCCACTCACAATTCAAAGAATCTTTATAATAACCTGGCCGTCCTGGTGAGAGAATCACTCCACTGGGTGCTGAAAAAGGCCACCACATGGAGCTGAAAAACAAGATCAGAGAACAAACAGGAACAACACTTTTAGAATAAGTTGCAGGAATTATTCTTACACTAACTATTATTTTTAAATGAGTCTCTGCATAAGCTAATTAAATGCTAGTTAATACTATTTTTGAAAGTAAAATGCATCTGGTCAATTACTTCTGTTATTAAATGATTATTTTCCCAAAAGATGTAATTCACTTTAAAATACGACATAGCTACACTTAGCATATTAGATAATAAACTGATCATCCTCAAGTCTCCAAATGATATCCTTTAAATGTATTCTCTTGTCTCCATCATCATCTTCATCTTCAAAGCTTGAAAAAATATATAAGTTGTTAGTTTTAGTTTCTTTCTCTTTCATTTTCTGATTATGTCATCAAATCCTGCTAATGCATCCCACACCCTGTCTAAAACTTTGAGTTCCTTTTTTCAGAATGGCTACTACAATTTAGGCCTTTATTGATTCAGTATGTTATTTCTCATCTGTTAATTTATCTCTTGCTTCAGTTCAGCTGTCAGAATAATGTCCTCCAAATTATAGTTTCATTATACTATTTCCTGGACATGCATTCCCTTTCCTAGACATGTATTTTGATCTCTTTTCTTTACAACATCAAATTTAAATTCTCTCCTTACCATTTCAAGTATTTCACCCTCTATTTTTCCCTAAACTTACACACAATTCAAACCACAATGATAGCATTATAGTTCCAAGTTAAGAACTGATGAGATCATTTTACTGTAAGCATCTCATTTTGGAGATGAGTAAACAAAGTTGCAGAGAGAGCAACTTGCTAAAGTTCACATGGCTTGAAAGTCTCAAAAGCAAGTTCAAGACAACTTTTGCAAAACAGAACCTCAAAACTGTTCTTCCATTATTTCCTGTATTGGTAAACAAAACCATCTTCCATCTACTTGCATAAACCAGAAAGCTAGAAGTATTCATTTTTCACACTTCCGTTATTCTTTCCATTTTCTCCCATATCCAACCCAATCTCAAGCTCACTTTTCTTAGCTTTGCAGCTTCCATCTTTGTTTAAATTACCATAATCTTATTCCTGGAGTATAAAAACACCCTCTAACTGGTCTTTGCATCTACACTAACTGTCCTCCACACCGTAGTCAGAGTGATTTTTTTTTTCAATCCACACATCTTACTGTGCCCTTCAATGGCTTCTTTCTGTGTTGACAAATAAGGCCCTGCAAAATCTAGCTACCGTCTGCTCTGTAGCCTAAACTCGGAACTTCTCGCCTTCACTCTGCTGCCCAGCTACATTAGCCTGCTCTATGTTCAAGAAGTACAAACAGAAAAAAAGAATTGAGCAAAGGGTATTTGAGATATTACAATTATTAGAAAAGAAAAAAAAAGATTACCTGTATATTAGATCAACTTTTCAGCACATTAGAGACTATTCCCAATGATCACTTCATATTTTTATGTTTTTAAATATTTCAATTTAAACTCTCTCCTATGTGTTTACATTTTTCTTTTCTAACTTGTTTCTTTCTGTTTTACGGAATTTCTAAAATTTGTTGCTCTAGACACTATTTTTACTTTTATTTATTTTTCAAATAACTTGATATAAACCAAATAAAATAGTAAATATTTATAAATTGGCCTAAGAATTAAGTATTACTATAAAATGTACATTTGTATAAAATATATTCTATGTGAAATCGACAAAAGTTATTTGTATGAGATAAAACTTTCATAAAAAACTAAATTTTTTTCTTTAGTAGAATTTAATTTTGTTTCTTAAAAAGCTTTCAAAGTAGGCCAGTTTCATGAGGATTATTTACTCTTCCTAGTTATGATGATTCATAATTAGGTTTCCTGTGGGGTTATGTATTTCAAAAATAAAATTATGTGCATAATAGTTACTTAAATTACCATATTTTAAAAGACAGAGGTAAGGATTTTTGTGAGAGAAAGCCCTGAAAATATGGAGCATTTCTGACAGAAATCTTTATTAGGTCATCAATTCATATTGTTCCAGGAAAGTGTTTGTGCATTCAGGCTAATCATCATTAAAAGAGGTAATTCGTCATAAAATTAAAAATTGAGTAATGTGCCATAAAAGATTAAATATAAAGTATGGAGAGACATTTTGACTGGCTCCTCAGTCCAAGGGCCCTGCCTGAGGGAGGCAGGGTGAGGAGGGGGCATTAAAGCTGTGGTCACTATCTGTGTCCTGAAAAGGCTTTCCTGAGTGGTGACACTTCTAAAAACTTGGTCTTCTACTTAGCTAGCAACATTTTCTGAAGTAGTTTCTTTCTCCCACTATAGGGTTGGAATACTCCAAAATTATTATTCCAAAAATATAGGAGCAGACTCCCCATAAGATAGGAAGCCTAAGAAGTGAGAGACACATGCTCATATGAGTCACTCGGAGAAAGCCTTACGATCAAAGTCACTATCAGACACGTGGCAGGAAAATGTGCACATGGAGAAGCCATGGTGTAGCCACAGAAGAGCATCGAGTGGACAAAGTGCAGGAAAAAAGGAGAGACCAAGAGTAGAGAAATATTCAAGATGAAAAAAAAAACTGCCGTAGAAATCTGCCCAAAGTAGATATCAGTATAAACATACACACATATATAAATGTGAGCTTTACAACAAATACCTAATAATAATATTAACAGAGATTGTGTTTGTAAAGAGAAATCTGTCTGCAATATGAATAACAGTACAAGCAGAAAGACAAGTTAGTTGTCTAAGCCTTACAATTTTGCTATTTCTATGTTTTGCCTATGTTATTTAATTAATAATTTTCTTTAAATATTCACACTTTTATTTTAACTTAAAAGACATCTCTTGACTTGTCATAAGCAAAAATATCCATTAAATTAGAGATTTCATGTACTAGTTATTTTTTCCCCAAATACCTGAAAATAAATATGTATCTATTGAAATTTAAGACATGCTTATACATTTAACACCTGAAATAGGCTTGCATATCTCCAGGTGTAAAGGTACTACCCTTTAGGAAAGATTTCTCTAAAAGACAATAACTATCTCTGGCTGAAAAAGAAACTTGAAATACATAGAAAGCAGAAAGAAGACCAAGACCATAATTAGGTATTCTTAAAGTCCCATTAATTCATTCATTTATCATCTATTCATTCATTTTTCAGTTATTTAATACACAATATGTGTCAGGTATGTGTCCTGTAGCATTTGTACTATTTCTACTAATTAGCATTGAATGTTTACTATGTGTGAGGCACTGTGCTGAGAAGTCACCTGGATTATATAATACTCAAAATAATCCAGCAAGTTTGGTACATTATTATAGATATAAATACCAATGCATAAATAATTTAAATAATTTGCATTTGAGCTACCAAGGATTTGAACTGAGGAAGTTTGACTCTAGAACCCTCTTTTCTAAAGTCATTAAGATACTCTTCCTTTCCTCATAATGCTCATGGTGCAAAAAGACAAAAGTGTAAACAAAAGCAAAAATGCCATATGTTCTATAACGAAGATATGTCCACGGTATAAGGGGCCTGAATAGGGCATGAATAAAGTTTTCATAAAAGATATTCTGTTTAATTTGAGTCTTCAGGGATGAGTTTCTATTCATGAGTTCACCAGGAGGAAAGGGAGAGAGGACATTGTAAATTGAAGCCACAACATGTTGGAAGGCATAGAGAGTTCAGTTGGCACAATGCTTTTGAGTAGTACCGGTACCTTTATTGGGAAACCAAGAAGTGATGGAAGACGAATGAAGAAGAGGAGAAAAGTGCTGGGCATTCTACACACTGTGTTCTGGAAAATGAACCAAAAACAACTGAAAAAATTGTAGACAAAAGATACATATACATATATAGACAAAGAATAAGATTTTCATTTAAATGGAACTTGCACGTAAAAAGGATTAGGGGCAATGCACCTGGAGTTTGGAAGATCACTTAGGAGATTGTTACAATTACCTATAAAAGGCATAATCAGATTCCAGAATAAATTGTACCTGGGAGGGGCTGAATATGAGGGATATTTAGGAAGTAGACTCAAAAGCATTTAGTGATGACATGGAAGGAGTGAGCAAGAGGATGGAGTCTAAACTGCTCCGTGGGCCTCTGGCAAGTGCAAAGTAAAAAACACAAAACAGGAAGTCTTACGTGGAAAGCTAATGGGATTCGGCGCTGAGGCTGAAGGGTCTGTGAAATATCACCAGGAGAAATAGAAAATAAAATATGGAGTTCTTGGCTATCTTAGGAGTCATTTTCAACACAGGGTGGTGTTAAAGCTTCATTGTACATGGAAGGTAAAAGTGAATAGAGGGCGGGGGGAAAGGATGGTTGAATATGCAAACTTTTGAAAAAATTTTCTTAACTTAATAAAATTAAGTAGGTATTGACAAATGCCAGTATATCGCTATATTTGGGCAAAGGCTGGGGTGAACTATTTCTATTTGGGTCTTCCTCTGTCTGATGTGTGTGAATTGGGATAATTGTAGCTTGTAAAATAAATTCCTAGATTTTAGTGGTGTAACAAAATAATTCATTTTCCACAGCCCTCAGCTTGACTGAACTTTAGACAGGATTCTTCCTGATTCTAGAGGCCCCTCTCTGCCTCTTTTCATAGAGCATTTGCTTTAGAAAATTTGTGAATTCTTTCTCTGCCATTTTGAGGTGTAAATCTCCCACTCTCGTGCTAGTTTTACATCCCAGGAATGTCTTTCTCAATGACCTGGAAGTCATCCCTCTGAAATGTAATCAATCACCCCTATTTCCCAGTTTCTGTGGGAGGGTAGGGATCCAGTTTCAATAAGCTCATGGTAACCACAAATAACCTAATCATATTGGCCAACCTCCCTCCTAACATCCTCCTGTGTCACTTTTCTACTAGCTCACTCCAGTGCTTAAAAACCCTCCTTCCCTTTCAGAGTAGTTGAGTTCAATCATTCTTCCCTATTGCATTAATCTTAAATAAAGTCTTTCTTGCTTGTTTAACTCTGCTGGTGAAATTTTTCTTTGACATATTCATGAAACAGTACAAAGAGGTGAACCTATTGGCAGAATAGTCTTCTTCCATCTAATCGCTCAAGACGTAAGACAGCAAAGCTGCTGCTATTTTTAACATATGACTTCCTACATTGCCTTGGAGGATATTTCCAGTTCAACTAGCTTTTCTGAACGGCTAGCCATTTTTGCCATACCAGCTAAGACAGTTATAGCACTTGGCAGTTTAGAGTGTGCTTCATATACATCATTTAATTTGGCTCTTTTAATTATCTTGTGGCATAAAAATGCTGTTTTTTTTTTCTTTTGCCGGTATTGCAGATGAAGAAAAATCACGAAACATATGACCCAATCAGGAACACAGACTTAGGTAGTGGTAGAGCTGAGACTCTAATTCGAATAATTAGATTCCAAGTTAGAAACTATTTCTGTGATAGATTTATTGAATTACCTTTCCAGGAAGGACATTTATTTAAGCACTTCTTACTCTCCTTGCCACAGGTTTAGTGAAAACAGAGATAGATGGAAGGTTAAGGGGATAGACTATTCAGTCCAAAGAGTTTTAATATAAATTTGAGGTTCTAAACACCCCATTTTAAGTGCTTCCCTTATAGTAATTTATTTATGATTTATTTATTAATTTAATAAACATTTATTTAGTTTTCACTACACATAAAATACTGTGCTAGCTGATAAAATGTTTTTAAAAATCTATATGACATCATACCTGCCCTCAAGAGACATAGACTTTCTATAAGAAAAACACAGCTAACATACTTGAGTTGGGTAGGTTGCCTGGAAATATAGAGGAGGGACAGATAGCATCCCAGGGAAATTTGGAAAACGTTCCTGATGGAAATGTTGCCAGAGGAGAGCTTAGATTAAAAAACGAATAGAATATATGATTAGAGGGAGAGGGATAGAATGAGCAAAGGCAGGAAGTGAGAAATACTAATCTCTATGGGGTCAAGTGGTTTTTTATTGCTACAATTTATAGTTAGTGGGAGAGTAATAAGGAGCAGTTCATGGAGACCTTTTGGTTTTCTGAAGTGATTACTGCTTGCAAAGATTTTCTAAATTTGGGGACCCCCGGGGAACATGTTAAAATGCAGATTCCTAGAATGCATCTCTAGTAGTTGTAAGGTAGGACCCAGAAATCTGCTCAGTTAACAAAACTCCCCACCTGATCCTTCAGATCTTTTATTATTTAGGCCTGAAAACCACACTGATAAAATTTAAGAGGATGTGGGTGGTCTGTAGCTTCAAGATTCTTCTGGATAATCTCTCAGGTTTATGGGATAAGGAGGTGATTTGGGTATGTTTGTGAAATACAGGTTGCTGCCTCTCTTGCCCTCTTTTGTAGCAATGAAGACAGAGCCCATGAGAAATATAAAGTTGACATAGTTCATTTATCCACTTTTATTTTTATAAGTCCTGAAGACAGTCTGTTATAAATAATTTTATATTGGAATGCTGCCTCTTTTCTGTGTTACTTTAAGCGGAATGGACAAATTCAAAATACTCAGTGTTTTAAGACATGTATGAAAGAATCAGAAATACTTCAGACTGTATTCAAATAAGATTATCTTGAACAAAAATGCCAAGCACTTCTGCTGTTCTGCAGCAGAAGATGCTCTTCCATCTAAGAAGTGCCACTTAGGTGCTCAGAAGACAGTTGGAGACTATGACAGCTGGGTTTTCATCGCAAAGCATTTGCAGTAAGTGAATTAAAGAAGCGAGCATTCTAGCATTTTGGTCTGATAGATGACCTTTGTGTGGAGTTGTGGCTGATAAAACCTAGATGCCACCTCAGGGATTATCAGACAATGATAATTCCATTTATTTCCTTTTTTTAAAAAAAATTTGCTTTATGGTTCTGGGTGTGATAAGTAATAACCAACTCTCTCTAACCTCAGCACACTGGAAAATGATTCAAAGAAAATTATGGGTAACAAATCAGGCCTGTATCTAGGATAAAAAAAGAAAGGTAGAAACACAGGAAGTCAAGGAGCATAATTACAGAGAAAGACTAGGCACAGTTCTGCACCTCCTTCCAGTTCCATAATCTCTTCTTCCCCTTCCCCATACCCACGTCCATGGACTTTAGGAGCAAAACCCTGAAGATGGCTATTAAATTAGTTTGCCTTATTAGTTATCCAGCAGATCTGGAATTTAATACTACTTAAAAAAGTAACTAAAAGAGGGGTTTATTTTTAGATTTGAATATGTATATGTATGTGAACATGCATTCTGTCTATGGAAACCACAAATCAATTCTGATTTATACATCAGATTGTTACTCTCCTTGCTCACTCAAAAGAACTCTGCAAAGAAAATGTAATGTCTGAAAACAAGAAGGGCTTCCTTTCCTCTGAGGCTAACTGAGAGTCAAGAAAAAACTCCTCATCCTCAAAGGGAAAGTTCATCAGGCATGAAAGTCCAGCCTTGTCTCCAAGCAGTTCTCCAGGAACTTCAGTCCCATCCTATTCACTCAAAGAATTCGCTCAGATTTCCCGTTAGGGAGTAGGGAGGCTCATAAGCCGTCGTGACACGGGGAGTCCTCTGCTGAGGGCCAGGAAGTCCCTGCTCGAGTGAGCATTTTATGTAACGTTCTGACATGAGCAGAGCAAAAACCGATGATCCCTCCCTCCTTCCTTCCTTCCTTCTTTTCTCTCTTTATTTCTCTCTTCCTTAATTACTGCCTTCAAATATGCACTGCCAAATCTTCCTCTCTTTAAAAAACATGTTTGGCAGATCCTCTTCCTTATCACTTTCAGTATTAAAAACCTTCGTCCAGTCTAAATTTAAATATTTCTCTCATTCCCTCCAGCCACCTACCAAGATGCCTCTTTGTGTAGTGGCCAGAGAGACACGCAGGATGGGGAGGAGCGAGCGGAGGACATCTGGTGCTTGCTGATGCACTCGCCAATCACCTCAGCACTTGCAGTTGAGGTAAGGTCTCCTCTTTCCCACTTGTGATGGTTAACTTTAGGTGTTAACGTGACTGTATTGAAATGTACCTCGAAACCTGGGAATGCATTATTTTGGGGTGTGTCCATGCAAGTGTTTCCAGAGGAGATTAACATGTGTGCCTGGGTGGACTGAGTGGGGAAGATCTGCCCTCCGTATGAGCAGGCACCATTCAATCCACAGGGGACCCAGAGAGAGCAAAAACAGATGAAAAGGTTGACTCTCTATCTGTTGGAGCTGGAATATACTCTTCTCTCCTGTCCATGGACACCAGAACTCCAGGGTCTTCAGCCTTTGGGTTCCAGGACTCACACCAGCAGCAGTTCCCAGCTCTCAGGTCTTTGGCCTCGGACTGAGAATTTTATCATTGGCTTACCTGGTTCTGAAGCTGTTGGACTTAAACTGAGCTATGCTACCAGCATCCCAGGGTCTCCAGCTCGTGGAGGACATATCACCGGACTTCTCAGCCTTCATAACTGCATGATCCAATTCCCCTAATAAATTCCCTCTCATATATCTAAGTGCATAGTCTATTAGTTCTGTCTCTCTGGAGAGCCCTGAGTAATATAACACCTCATCCCCTTTCTTTCCCTTTTAGGTCCCTTTTTCTGTGGTGAGTTAGGGCTGGGGTGAGGTAGATCGTGCTGACATAGTTCTTTCCTGGCTGTTGCTGTTTCCCTTGCTGAGAAACAGTGCCTTCCACTTGTCAGGTATTAAAAATGTATGTTCTCCCACGAGCAGAATGAACGAGTTGTTTGGAAAGGCCAAGTGTGGAGAGGGGTGGCCTCTCACTCTACATTTTCCTCATACAAGAGAATTTCAGCCTTTCTTAGTCACCTCCCTGCTCCCACCACGGGCAGTACATCCTATGGTCTCTTGTTGCATTTCCTTTACCTGGTGGCCAAGCCTTAGCACCTTCTTTGGTATTCACTTGATGCATAAGAAACTCACATTCTTCTTGACTAGCCAGATTGTTTGAACTAGACATCTCTCCTTCTCTCCATCCTGTTTGCTTTTCACCAATTTATTTTTCCTTATTCAACAGGCATGAAAGGGAGATCACCAAGTCTGCCGAGTAAGCAAATATCCACTTGGGGATTCTAGACTCTCTTTCACACAGGCACCTCCATTCTCTATGAGCCCTTCTCCTCTACTTGGCTTGAAGATAAGGAGACTAACATCCTTCTTCCCATAGGGAGATGAATAAAATGCTGAACAACTCTTGACTCCAACAGTTACAGATCGATCGATAGATAGAACAATAGATAGAAAGATTTATAGATCTCCTTTACTTTCCTTTTGCTGCTTATACAAATTGGGAATGGCATGACTGAAGTTATGACTGAGATAGAAGAGTCAGGTAAGACACACTTAAGCTCCTGAGGGGCTCTCTGGACTTCAATTATTGATGGAGGGAAACATTAATACTTTTTTCTTTTTAGATGGGGGTGGTCTAAGTTGCCAAGTCCAAAGCAGCAGGAAAACCTGTCTCTACACCTTTTTAGTCACGCATTTTTTCCTATAGTTTTCCTTATCAAGAAGGCTGCAATGATAACAATTTTTGAAATTATTGTGAGGCTCCACTAGAAAGGTGTGAATTTTCTTTGTCAGTCTTCACTCTGTATTTGAATTAAATCATCAGCTTTGAGCCAATATCGTTCACCTGACTCTTCCAATGTATTTCATTAAATGTAATCCTCTTTATCTATAAAGCAGTCCAGTGAATGTGTTACATCCTAATCATATTCAAGAACATGATCATGTAATCCAGAAGGCCAATATTTCATTTCCATTTTTGTTGGGGAGATTGCCTAAGTTCAATGGGGGCGTTGCTGGCTACAGTGTAATGGGCATGGGAGGCAGAGAGCCAGGTAAAAAGGAAGACAGAAGAAGTTAGCATATATGCATCAGAGCCTTCTGACACCCAGAGGAGAAATGATTATGAAGAAACTAATGGGTAAGCACAGGTGAACTGAAATATAAGCCATTTCTAAATTTACATTACACATCACAGCATCTGCATGAGATTTGGGAGGGAAAGGCAAGGTACTACTTAAGGGAATACTACTGGGACCAAGTCTTTATAGAGAAGAGTGGTATAGCACTTTGGCTGCTATGTTGAGAATAGAACTGCACAGGAAAAAGGGCAGAAGCAGTGAGACCAAACAGGAGGATTTTGCAGTAATTAAAGCCAGAGAAAATGGTTGCTGGATCAGAATGTTAGCGGTAGAGACAGTAAGAAGTAGTTGGGTTCTGAACATATTTCAAAGGTAGACCTAACCATTTTTTTT
Organism: Cynocephalus volans; assembly: GCF_027409185.1. Lineage (NCBI taxonomy): Eukaryota > Metazoa > Chordata > Mammalia > Dermoptera > Cynocephalidae > Cynocephalus > Cynocephalus volans. The sequence continues at coordinate 156,493,304 of NC_084467.1, read as the reverse complement.
TTTCTGATGCATTGTGCATGGTTTTGATAGAAAGAAAGGAGTAAGGAATGACTCAGAGTTCCGGCCTGAGTTATGGAAACAATGAAGTTGTTATTAATAATGATGCAGAAACTCTGTGACAGTCATTGGTTTGGAGTGAACTGGGGGAGACCAGATCAGTTTTGGACAGGTTAAGTTTGCAATGCCTATTAAACATCTAAGTAGAGATGTTGAGTAGGAAGTTGAATATATGAGTCTGGAAATCAGGGTAGAGAACTAGGCTGGAGTTGTACATTTGAGAGACAGCAGCATATATATGTTATTTAAAGTTAGAAACTGGATGAAAATCATGAACAGAATGAGTGAAATAGAGTGGAGAAAATATTCAAGATCTAGCTCTGGGACACTCAAACAGAGATCACAGAGATGAAGAGAAGCCAGGAAGAGATTCCTAAATGAGCCTGAGTAGTATATTTACTAAAATTAAATTTAATAAAATATATAATTTTTAGACTTGTCTAACTTATTTTTCCATGAACAGTGAAATAATTTTATACCTTGAAACTATTGAGAAAAATTTGATTTTAAAAAGTAATAACATGGATTTCAAATTTTATAACTAAACAATAAATACATTTTAACCCAACTCTCTTTCTTGGTCTGCAAATAAACTTCTGATCTTTTAGTCTTCATGAGTATAGTTCAATAGCATTTCTTTTTTTAAAAAATGACATTGATCAGTGAATAATAAATGCTCATACTCAGGAACTGTTTCCTTCTGTGGCTGCAATAGAGATAGAAGACTTAATTTATGTCCAATTGTCTTTATGTTTAAAACAGATAATTCTAGATGACTTAGTGCTCACTGCTTGACACCTAGAAAAAGAACTTTCCTGTTTTATCCTAAGTCTCATGACATTGTATCTCTTTCAAGTTCTTTTGGGATGTGTTGGCTGGTTTATTACAGGCAAACATAAAAGTGAACATTTATATAGAAGAAATGCAACTCACAGAGTAATTTGAAAAGATATGCAAAAAAATTTTATCTCTTTTTTAAACAAGATTTTTTTGTTTTTTGTTGTTTTTGGTGGCTGGCTGGTACAGGGAAATGCTTATTTTTGTATAAAGTAGAAAATGTGTTTACCAAGCTTCCAACAAGACAGAATTTCAACTGAAAACCATTAGAAAGGGAGGAACCAATCTTTCCTGGTGTCAGAGTACAGTGGAGTGGGTCTTCTTTTAACGTGAGAGTTACATAAGGGGCAGAGAGGCTGAATACAGGTGAGCAAAAGTACACCTGTATACTGGGACTGGGAAAGAGAAAATAGTAGGGGAGAGAAGAAAAGCTTAGTGATGAGAGAACTGTGTGTGTAAATATAGGGAAAGAGAGGAGAAGAGAAATGATAATGATGATGATAAGTTTTACATGTAACAGCTAGGTTGAATGGTGGGGAAGATAATTGAAAAATTTTCTGTCTATTTAACTGTGCAAAATTTGGAATGATGACATATAGATGGCAGAATAGATGATATGCAGCGTGGCTCCTCCCAACACTGATCAACTTACAACTGTTAATATTAATATTAATATCAACTTACAACTATTAATATTAAACAATTATTAAAAACTGCCATCTTGAGATCACTGGAGCTCAGGGAAAGAGTAGGAGAGACCTGTGGAGTTCATGAAGGTGTGCATGGCTATGGCAAGAGGGAGGAGGGATCACTCTAACCATTCCAAGCCCTGGCTGCTTACAGGGCTGGCATGGTACAAGGCAAGCAGCAGCTGGAAGCACACAGAGCAGTTACCAAGAGATTAACAATCCACAGCAATAACCTTTGCATGGAGCTTGGAGTCTTCAGGAGAGAAGGGTGCTTCAGGGTGCACCATCCCATTTCCCAGGAGAGCGAAGCTACTAGCAAGCTTCGCCTGGATGCACATAATAGTGAGGAGCCACAGAGGGGAGGATGGAACACCCCAGAGGTTGGTGAGTCTTGACAAGGGACTCATACATGGCCTGTCCCAAAGAAAGCTTCTAGAGTACCAGGGAAGTGGGGTGGTTGAACCACCAGGGGTGCAGCACAGGCAACTGATCTGCTTTTAGATCAGTGGAGACCAGTCAGGGCAATAGAACTGCGAAAGGTGCAATTTGTGAGAAAGACTTAGTCCTGGGCTGGAATTTCCACACAGTCCCGTTGTGTTTGTGGTAACCTCACAAGATCCAGAAGTGACTACAAGGCTGACAATTAAAATATGATCTACACACAGAAAGATTTCCCCAGTTTGAGAAACAGCAGCAAAACAGCAATTTAGCTCAAGTACAGAGCTCAAGTCCCAGTTCCCCAATTTGGAAGCTTCCCCCAAATTGGGAATTAACTATAGGACAGCAAATCAGTTCTAGTGTAGAGTTTAAGTGGTGGTGGTTACTATTAATCATCACAGTATGGAAGGGGAAAAAAACAAAACAAAACAAACAAAAAAATCCCACAGACCAGAGATAAAATGCTGATATTAACTAGTAAAGGTCTAATACCACCAAAGAACACCTATAAAACCTAGAAGAGGAAGACATTTCCTCAAATGGCTAGGCATTAACATAAAGATAAAAAGATTGAGAAAGAACAGAGAAATATGATACCACCAAAGGAAACAAATTACCAGCAATGGATCCCAAGGAACAGTGAATTTATGAAATGTCTTACAAAGAATTCAGAATAGCCTTTTAAGAATGTTTATGGAGTCACAAAAAAATACAGATAGAAAATTAAATGATATTTGGAAAATAACTCAGGAGGAGAACAAGAAACATGACAAGGAATAGAATTGATTAAAAAAAACAGAAATTCTAGAAATAAAGAATACATTCTCTGAAATGAAAAACTCAATAGAAAGCTGCAACAGCAGACTTGATCAGAAGAAAGAATTAGTGAGCTCAAATGTGGGACATATGAAATTATCCAATTATGGGAGCAAAAAGAAAAGAAAATAAGGAAAAATGAAAAAGGAATGCAGCAATTATGGGAATCCCTCAAGAAAAATAACCTCTGCATAATTGGCATACTAGAATGAAACAAAAAAGGTAGAGACGTACAAAACATCTTTAAAGAAATAATGACTGAAAAATTTTCAAATATCAAGAAAGATGATAGTATCTAGGTACTGGAAGCTCAGAGATCACCAATCAAATTCAATCCAAAGAGGAACACCGCAAGGAATATCATAATCAAATTATTAAAAACCACAAGCAATGAGAGAATACTGAAAGTAGTGAGAGAAAATATACACATAACATTTAATGGAGCCCCAATATGTCTCTCACGGGACTTCTCAGTAAAAACTGTACAGGCTAGAAGAGAATGGATGGTGTATTCAAATTGCTAAAGGAAAAATACTGTCAGTGAAGAATTTTGTAGCCAGCAAAACTAATTTTCAAGCATAAAGGAAAATAAAGTCTTTCCCTGACAAACAAAAAATAAGGGAATACATCAATAGCAGACCTGCCTTACAATAAATGCTAAAGGGAGTTTTCAATCTGAAAGAATAGCAAAAAAGAAAAGAAGGAGGGAGGTAGGGAGAGAGAGAGAGAGAGAGAGAGAAGAAAATTTTAAAAGTAAATCAATAAAACCAAAAACAACAAACAAAAAGAATAGAGAAAAAAAAATTCAGAGGTACAAAACTCACTGGTAAAGTAAGTACACAGACAACCTCAGAATACTCCAATGTAGTAAGGATGGTGAATAAATCACATACATCTTTAGTATGAAGACTAAAGGACAAACCTAACAAGGAAATAACAAATACAACAGCCATGTAAGAGATAGGGAATATTAAAAGATGTAATTTGAAACAACAAAATGTCAAAAAGCATTGTGTGCGGGGCAGGAATGATGTCCTAGCATAGAGTTGGCTCTGTTTTTTTTTTTCTTTTTTCTTAGATGTTGAAGTTACGTTGTTAATCTGAAATAATCTTTTATAACTATAATGTGTATTTTGTGAGACTCATGATAACCATAACACAAAAACTTGAGACACACTAAAATTAAATAGCAAGAAATTAAAATATACTGCTAGAAAAAAACACTGAACCACAAAGACAGTAAGACCAGAAAAAAGAACAACAAAAAAAAAGAACTACAAAGCAACCTGAAAAAATATAACAATATGGCAGTAGCAAGCATATAAATAACAATAACAGCTCTCTATATAAATAACAACTAAATGTAAGTGAATTAAGTTCCTCAATTAAAAGACACAAAGTGGCTCAATGGATTATAAAACAAAAACCAACAATACGCTGCTTATAAGAAACTCACTTCTGGAGTTCCGGTCAAGATGGCAGAATAAATGGTCCCCAGTGTCACTCTCTCATACAAATCAACCAATTTACAACTATACAAATGTAACAACCACCAAGCTGGGGCCGCTGGAGCTCAGGGGAAGAGGAGGAGAGACCTACAGAGTCCATGAAGAGGAAGAAACCATGATGAGAGAAAGTAAAAACTACTTGGAGCATTTCAGGCCACAGCCACTTTAAGGCTGGAGCTGCTGAGCACATGGAGCAGGAGCCAGCAGAAGCTGCAGCTGTGCCATTTGGATGGAGTTGCTTGGAGGCAGCAGGGGAGAAGCTGGCCTTGGTGGCCCCTGGGACAGCAAGACCACTAATAGGTTTCCAGTGGACTCACTCAGGAGTGAGGAGCCAGAGCAGCTGCAAAAGGGGAGCCATTCAGAGGCCAGTGAGTCACAGCAAGGGACTGGCACAGGGACTGTGCCATGGGAAGTGTTTGAAGCATGGGCAGTGGGAGAAACAGGTGGTGAGGGAGACAGGTCCACCAGGAGAACAATGAGACACAGCAAGGACAGCCGATCCACCCCGCAATCAGCACAGGAACACTCAGATGAGACTGGTTGGGAATGCAGAATTGCATAGAGTGCAGTTTGATGAAAAGACTCAGGCCCAGATCAGAGTTTCTACACAACCCAGGTGCACCGGGTCTCTGGAGAGCTAGAAGTACCTCTAAGGTCAACCATTAAACCCTGAAATGCACAAAAAAAATCCTCCCTAGGGATACAGTAGCAAAGCAACAATTTAGCTCAAACACAGAGCTCAAGTACTGGTTCTCACAGGAAGTTCCCCCATTTTAAAAGTAAGCAAAGGACAAAAAATTATTTCCAGCCCAGGCACACCACCAGTGCCTCAGGGCCCACCACAGGACCTGAGACATGGAGCCAGGGATCAAACCACCCACCCACAACTATGCACACTGCGAGCAGCTCGGGGTCCACCCAGGGACCTAAACTTGTAGCTGAGGACTGGACCCCTGCCCACATCCAGGCACACTACCAGCACCTCAGGGACCTGCCCAGGGGCCTAGGGCATCAAGCTGGAGACAGTACCCCTTACCCACAACCAGGCACACTACCAGCACCTTGGTGAACCACCCAGGGCATCGAGCCAGGGACCAGACCCCCACCCACAACTAGGCACACCACCGGCACCAAGAAGCATGCCAAAAACATCACCTCCATGTGGGTAGCCCACCACAGTAATCACAGCTGCCATGAAAGTGGCTGGACATCACAACCACTACACAGATGGTCTGCCTGCCACTGGAGTGTTGACACAAGGACAGTCACCAGCAGAGACCAAAGAAAAGAATGGAATGTCTCTCTCCACAAAGCCCATTCCAGAGTGACAGGAGGAGCATTTACTCTATGATAATATTGGGGGACCTGAACACACCTTTCAGCATTGGACAGATCATCTAGGCAACAAATCAACAGAATAACCATTACTCTTTCAGAGGGAGAGAAGAAATCTGGGGTTATCAGTGGTGGCAGAGAGGGGAATAGGGAGAAATCAGACAAGGGGCATAAAGAATAAGTACAATTTGTAACAATAAATATACTAGCAATATTGATTTGATCAACATGTTGACATTGAATCCCCAAAATATGTATAATCAATTATGATTCAATTAAAAAAATGTTTTTAATTAAAATAAAAATAAATAATAATTCCTAAAAAAAAAATAAAATAAATTCAGTGTGGTTAGAACACACACACACACACAAAAGAAACTCACTTCCTCTATAAAGACATACATTGTCTCAAAGTAAAGGAATGGAGAAGATATTTCATGCAAATGGAAGCCAAAAAGAGGAGGAACAGCTATATTCATATCAGATAAAATAGACTTATAGCCAAGGAAAGCAAAAAAAAAAAAAAAGATAAGGAAGGTCATTATATGATGATAAAGAGATCAATTCAACAAGAGGATATAACAATTCTAAATGTGCACACACTCAACAACAGAGCACTAAGATATATAAAGCAATTATTATCACACCTAATGGGAGAGATAGAGTCCAATACTATAGTAGTTAAGAACTCTGGTATTCCACTTTCAGCAAAGGACATACCATCCAGACAGAAAATTAGCCTAGAAACATCAGAACTAATCTCTCCTCTAGGCTGATTGGATCTCATGGACATTTACAGAACATTCTATCCAACAGCTGCAGAATACACATTCTTTGCAGCAATACATGGAACATTCTCTAGAACAGACCATATGTTAGGTCACAAAACAAGTCTCAACAAGTTTAAAAAAACTGAAATTCTATCAACTATTTTCTGACCACAACAGAGTAAAACTAGAAATCAACAACAAAAGGAACCCTGGAAACTGTACAACATGCTCCTAAACAATGAATGGGTCAAAGAAAAAAATCAAAACGGAAATTAAAAAATTCCTGGAGGCAAATGAAAATGAAAACACTGTATAGAAGTTTTGCATCCAACTTAAAGAAAATCAGAGTAAAAATCTGTCATTTATCAGTGCTTCTTGAATACTTAGTAACAGTTCCTGAGTCTGCCTGAATCAAATCATACTAGACAATTGAGCTATATTAGCAAGTAAATTGTTAGCAAAATTCTAGTGCCAAATGGTTAAAAAAATGATAAACATGAGCAGAATGTCATTAACAGAAAGGGAAAAGGACATTGTAAAGACTATTCTTAGTTTGAATAACGATTTAGCGGAGAATGCACAATTCAAGATAGAATGTTTCAGCTAGACTCTAGGTGCTAGAGGAATGGATTTAAGCAGTGTTACACAACTTCAAAAAAAGGAGGAACTCAAGGAACTTCTTTATGAAGTAACTACTCTGGAAAATGGTTGTTAAGTAGGTCCAAAAGATACTGAATTTCTTGAGATAGAGTGTGCTTTTTGAGGAGAGAGGTTGGTGGACGACATATGGCTTCTGAACGCGCCCTGAGGGATTCATTACTGATCTTGGATTTCCACTATGGGTTCAAGACATTTCTATCTAGGAAGCTGCCATTTTCTAATGTTGATGAAAGGACTGTATACGAGAATGGAAACACTGTTGTCAGTTGTCAATAATGTCATTCTTGTATTGCTTATTATTATTGGTGTTGGTGTTATTAAGCAGAGAGATATTTACTTGGAACCATGTCTCTATAAAACGTGGGAAAACACACCTGACCCTTAAGCGGATAACCTGTTTCATCTAGCCTACCTAGTTCATTGCCATTACTTCCTTGCTCCTGTAAGCATTTGAGGTCATGATTCATACTGCCTTGGGCATTAGGTGCTATTGGTGAATTCCGATCCATCACTACTGCCATCTAGTGGCAGTTGGCTTAGCCATCATGGAGGACATAAACACCCAGATGAAGTTCAGCAGAGTGCGAATGCTGGAAAGAAATGTTCTGGCTACGTATCAAACTCATCGAAAAGGTTAAAAGCAAGATATCCACCGATGTATAAAAAGATTGGAAGATGAGAAGCACCTGCAACAAGTTCGTGGAGAGCGACTTATAGACAACTTACCAAATAATCACAGACTAAATCCCCAATACGAAGGGGTCTCATGAATCTGATGAAGCAAATCAGAGTGGAGAAAAAAAAGTTAATTATGGCTGTACTTAAGAAAGAAGGCCAGATAATGATGATGATATAATGATGCTCGGATTATTTGAAGTACGGATGATGAGGCAGCTGGCCTTCTTGGCCGGCCTCTCGGAGTTGGCCCTCAGATGGGTTTCCCAAAGCTCAACAGGTAATCTTTCTGATGAGTCAAATATTAAACCCTAAGATTTGCCTTCTATGTAATAGTGTTGGTCACAAGGAAAATTCCGGTGACTAGACATCCTCTGGGATTTTACTGGTTGGTTAAAGTTTCTAGGATTTGAGGGTCAAGGATGGCTCCAGTTTGCACTGCTTAGCATAGTAAAGAAAATCTAGTGGCCCAGTGCTCCCTTGAAAAAAATAAATAAATAAAATTATCTTACGTATGTTTCAGGAGACGCAAACACACATGCTTAGATGAAGAGAGAAATGAAAATATAATTATGTCATGAACTTTTCCCTTTTCCAAATTTCTTAGCACTTAACACTGGTAGAAGAGACTTTAAAGGACCTGAGATAGATGAGCCTAGCAAATGCTCTCAGAGGCCCCAGAAAGGAATTTTGATCATACTACAGGAACAAAAATGTAGGTTTAGGGTTTGGGAAGAAAATTCCAAGGGAGAAGTTTCTTATGAGGAAACTGCATTTCAGGAGGGCTAAACTTAGTGAGGAGGTTCACAGATACCCGATGTGGGGTGTGGACTGTGCAGAACAGAAAAATGAGCGAATGTGGGGGCAGCAGGGCTGTGAGGGGAGTGCAGGGCAAGAGAGGGAAAGCTGTTTAAGCAGCTTCTGTGAGTGGGAAATTTTGGCAGAGAGAGAGGTAGAGGATTGTTAGGAAGTTTTCTATGTGACATATTATGAAAGTCCCTATGCCCGCCCATTAAAGGGATCTACAATAATCATCTGCAATATTCTTCATGGCTTTAGGATGTTTCTTTGCAGGAGACACATGCAGAGACTGGCTGCCGATAAACCCAGTCACATTCAGGTTGTACTCTTAGTGTGGGTGGAGGAGTCACCAACTGTCATTAAACTGAGTTAAGATGACAGTTTGTGGGATTCAAAGTGAAATAATTTCAATGCTGACTGCAGTAACTAATGCATTGTGTTTTCCATTAGCAGAACTGAAAGATCGCAAGGTTTTAAAAGGCATCTAATCTTTCTTCCTCATGGTGAGATTGAATCAGCCCGTTCTAGAGAAAGAAGTTCAAATTTTCAGATAGCCCAAATCTGTCCTTAGTTAATGCATCAGTGTTGAACTTCAGGTCAGTATATAAAATGTATAACCCAATTCTGTACAACAATTGTATTTAAGCTATCTAAAGTGAATCTAAATTCAGCTGTGAGATCACAGAATGGGAACACATTATGATATCATTTCTTCCTTTTGTCTGACAATCCTTATTTAACAACTATGGTGGATGAAAAGTTTCCTTTCACTTTTCTCAAAGATTTTCTACAGTTTTAGGATTGAGGACTGATTACCAGGAGTGGATCACTAATTTGCCAGTGTTTTGTGTGAAGCAAATAAAATACATGTAGAGAGTTAGTTGGATTAATCTATTAAACAGACCATGTAAATGTGCACATTTAAAAATTTCTTCTATATGAAATGTTTAATATAAAGATAATTAAAAAGTTTTAGAGAAAGTATTAAGTATGTGTTAGAGGCTGTGATAGTGTCCTAAAAGATGAACTATGAGAAATAATGAGCAAAATTATTTTATCAAAATATGGAATGTTTAGAGAACAGGCAGAGAGGGCTCCCAGCCACAGTTCTCTATGTAAGTGGGAGTGGCTGTGTGACAGCTTGAGGATTGGTAGGAAGAGGGGGAAGATTGAAAAAAATTTAGGAAAAGAAAAATAAGCTTTCCTCAGCTAGACTCAGGCTTTCGTTGTTGTTCCCTAGCAGAACTGAGGCAAAACTAAAGGAAATCAATACAAACCTTAATTAGAGTCTAAGAAATCAAATCCACTCAAGTTAGTTATAACAGGAATGGACTGCAGTCTGCTTTGTTGGGTGGAAACCGGCTCAGCATGGCCTGGGACACTGTGGGTAACCTGGAACATGCCACTCTAAGATTGCTTCTGGCCTACTCTGATCTTGCCTTCCTTGGCTCCAAAGTCATCCTTAGTGATGCGCCCTCATTGGTACTGAATCCACAAACAGCTAGGTAAGCCAACTGCATGCCATTTTACTCAATGACACACATTTTCCTTTTCTTTAGAAACTTCCTAAAAGTTCTCTTTGGGATGTTTGGAGGGCCTACCGGCCTGTGCCTACCACATTAGAGTTCTGAATATTTTGTCTTACTTATTTTTAAAAATTAAATACCACTCATTTTTCTCAGACAGTAGAAAAATCTCACTGAAATTCCTCCTTCTAACTAAGCAGTGATTCATAAAATTATCTGTTGATATCAGGCTTATTTTTATCTCCCCATGCAGCTAGGCATGAGGCAGCTCCAAAACCAACACCCGAGTTAGGCAAGCGAGGAAATTCAACAATTACCTGGAGGTAGTCTCTGTGTCTGTCCACTGAGATTGAAAACAACTTCCAGTGCAGAGGAGAGAGAGGCTCATATGTCATTTCCCAGCTGAAATGGCTCCCCACCAGCCATGGGATAACTTTGAAACTACTTAATGTTATTTGCAAAGCATTTAAAAATGCTCTGGACCCCTCCAGCTCTGTCCTCCACTCTAGTCACACTGAACTCGTGCTGTTCCTTCTGTCTGAAACAAACTTTTCTCCTATCTCCTACTTTTCTTTCAAATACTAATAAAGGCTTTCCTGACTGGTTTCCCAAGTCTGGGTCAAGAACTATGTTAAAAGAATGAATGGGCTCAGGCACAAAGTATGATGGAAAAATTGAACATTACTTTTCTTTTTTCTCTTTTTATTTCAGTTCTTTATAGTGCAACTCCATTATTATTATTATTATTTAAAAAAAATTCTCATTGTTGTAATTATTGTCAGAGGAACCCGTACTGAATTCATAACATTTCAAGTTTGGAAAAGAACACTAAAGTCATCTAGTTGTGCCCCCTGATATTAAAAATGAGAAAGTGATGAGAAGTCAGGAGGGAGGTGCTAACAAAAGGGGCCACCAAGAAAACATAGTTACCTGCTCTGGGATTACTTCATTATGAGACATTATGAAAATATTCAATCTAATGAAAGTCACCAATTTATAGGTAATGTTTGTATTCTATAATTACGTTTGCTATACTTTAGAAAAACTGTACAGATGGTCCCTGGTTTTCAGTGGTTCAAGTTAAGATTTTTTGACTCTACAAGTCGTATGAAAACTATGCGCATTCATTAGAAACCGTACACTTTAAGTACTCATACAACCATTGTTTTTCACTTTTGGTACAGTTTTTAATGAATTACATGAGATATTCAACACTGTTTAAAAATGAGCATTGTGTTGGATGATTTTGCACAACTGTAGGCTAATGTAGGAGTTCTAAGCATGTTTAAGGTAGGCTAGGCTAGGATGTTCAGTAGTGTAGGTGTATTAAATACAGTTTCAACTAAGAATATCTTCAACTTAGAATATTTCAACTTTATTGGGGCATAATCCCATCATAAGTCAAGAAGCATCTATATATTAAAAATTCTCAATTTATCAGTTAGAAATTGAGATAACAAAAGTTTCCATTGTCAGTTTGAGCACAGGTAAGCAGAAAAACTGGGGAAGCAAGAAGAAACGATTTTTTTTTAAATGATCTCCCAGTTATTATGTGTGATCAACTAAAGGGTGTTTCATGGTTCTACTTTATTTATTTCTTAGTAAAAGTTCAACTGTGTGCTTTTACAGAAATAGATATGTATTCTTAGATACTAGAGTAGAAGGAGAAATTAGAATTTAGAATGTCGTTCCTACTGTGGCAATTCTAAATAAAGCCCCTCCCCTTATATTTCCATAGATTCTAAATTGATACACTACATAATTGATATGTTGTATTTTTAAGTAGAATTAACCTTCCTTCCTACCAACAAAATTTGAGATTTTATCTGAGTGTACATATATAAAAATATATATTTCCAAACATTGTATATATATCACACACATATGTATTGTCCTGAAATTTCTTGGCTATATTTTATGGAGAAAATAAACATTAAAAATAAATTTAGCAAACAATGCCTACAAAAATTACACATTTTAAATATATATATGCTGTTTTAGCATAAGTTTATTTATTATAATTAATAATTATTGACACATTTTTAAAAATTAAATAAATGTGTACCATGAATATTAAAATGCCAAGAAAAATACAAATGGAAACTGTAAACTAAACTGTAACTATGAAGTGTGCTAAAGATTTTACACATGCAACCCATATTTACCATTTATTAACGTACATCATTTAGTAAGAGCTCTTTTCGGGCTGGCTGGTTATTGGTTATCTCATTTGGTTAGAGCATGGTGCTGATAACAGCAAGGTCAAGGGTTCTGATCCCCATTCTGGTAAGCCACCAAAAAACAAAACAAAACAAAACAAAACAAAACAAAACAAAACAAAAGAGCTCTATCTATCTATCTATCTATTTATTTATTTTTTGGCAGCTGGCCTGAATGGAGATCCAAACCTTTGACCTTGGTGTTATAACACCAAGCTCTAACCAACTGAACAAACCGGCCAGCCCAAGAGCTCTTTTCAAAAGGGCATAAAAAAAATTTTAACATGAAAAATTAACTATATACATATAATGTGTAAGGCTAGCTAATATTTCAAGATAAAGATTACAAAAGTCCTGGTAGAACAATGCTTCTCCTGTTATGGTTTCTAGTGCACAATGATGATGGGGTTGTATTTCACACTCACCTCCACATCTTGGAATTGGTCCGCTCCACATTACTTTTCCATCCATAAGGATACATGTGATTGTTTCTGTTCCCTGGGTTTTAATGAATCCTTCTTCACAAATAACCGAAATTGAACTTCCTAATTGAAAGCTGTCCCCAAACCGTCGTGCATTGATTGGTATTCCAGGATCAGGGCATTCATTATGTCCAAATGCTTTAGCATTGACAAACAAACAAAAACACACAAACAGGTAGCATGGGCACGGGAGAGACTCTTTCATGTTTTGGATGAGAAAAAGTGAGGTTTAGATGTGTTTACTTCAAGAAAAGCTTTTTGTTTATTTATATTTTAAAAATTTGGAGGCTCTCCTCTGACTGTACATGTTTGACTGAGGGAGGATGTAATGGGTGTGATTTCTTTAAAATATTAATTACACTTAACATTATCAAATTTTAAAATAGAATTGTTTCTGCTTATTTTTGGAGATCATTAGGCTTAGCCTATGCAAAAATTTCCAATATAAGCTGGTAAGAATTCCAATTAAAATGAATACAGAGCAAGTTAACTCTATCTCACTGGAAACTTTTCTTCTGATTCACTCTGTTGGGAATGAAGAGATAATTTCATTGTGAGAATTAAAATGAAATGTTTCAATCTAGTGTGAAAGTCTTTCAATTACTTTATAATTTTCCATGACATTTGCTTTCTGCTATCTAGGAAAAGAGAAGAGAATTAACTCTTTTGCAATTATTATGTTCTAGGCATTGTGATATCTTACTATCTGATTTAACATTTAGAACAGCCTAATGAGGAAAATATCACCATCTACTGTAAAGAGTAATGTTAGACTCAGAAAAAGTTAAGTAGGTTGCTTCAGGTCATAGAAATAGGAATTGATAGGATGGAAATGTATCCCCCAGCCTGGCTATCACTTTTTTCTCAACAACCTGCTGTATCTTGGGTTGTTTGTCTCATCTTTCAGGAGAATGTGAGTTCTTGAGCTAAGGGCCACTATCTTATTTTACCTTGTTTCTCCTACTGTGTATATTTAATCCAGTCACAGCAAACAGCAGAAGAGTAATAACAATGTGTTTATTTTATTTTTCATAGATTATAGATTACATGAACCACCCAAATTTTTCACTTTATTCAGAATACCTGCATGACCAAATGTAAACAGAAGAATATTTAAAGTAGCAAAGTCTAAACGTGTAAAATATATTCTATGAGGTGTTTACAATTTAATTTTGTATTCATACTTCATGAGTACATATAGTTATTTTAAATTTTCTTACTAATCACTTGGGTGATATTCATAAATTGCATAATTTTATTATCCATTCTCCTCATTTTTAAGTTAAGCAGTAAAAAAGAATATTAAGGTAAATTCTAAAATACATACAATATATTTCGTAGGTACGTTTATTTATAATCATTACTTTTTCTTGTTCTTAAAAAAAAAAAACTCAATTTTGATGAAGCTTGTTTGCTCCAATATACAGGAGTACTTTTAAAAGGTCATGGAAAAAATAGAATTAAAAAATAGTACAAATCTCTCTATGACATTTTGAAGTACCCTCATATAGTGTTTGACTGATATTTTTTCAGAAAAAAATAAATCTCAGTAGTAAGCATTAAATATAAGAATTTGCATATGATCAATTAAATTATTTACTATACAAACAGAACAAGAAACACAGAAGCATATCTACATAATACCCTGAAGTTACCATATTCATTAATGTTAAAAATATTATGCATTTAAGACAAAGTAAAAATGTAAATAAATAGATGCATATAAATATCTATCTTTATACACATATATAAAATATTTCAAATGGATTTTCAGATAAAGCAGCCATTTTATACAGCAAGTCTCTATGACACATGTCACATCTAATTTATCTTTAATGATGTGCAATCACATGTTGACAACTTATTAGTGACAGTATTCACCACTAGTGTCACTTTGAAAAGACAATAACTGTTCTTTGTTACTAATTGCCTAAGCTCAGCATTGAATAGGCAAGAGTGGAGCAACGTGGAACTTCTTTTTAACAAAGGACTTGAAATCAAATCCTATTGTTCTATGACACAAATATTAACCATTAATGTTAGTCAATATCTGACAGAGGATGGAAGCTTCAAGGAAAAGTGATAAAAATCATTAGTATTCTATGGCTTCGGATAGATCTTTTGCAAACAGAAGTACTAGTATGTAAGTATATTAACCCAGTAAGATTTGTTCTTCTTTCTGTGATTCATCTTTTTGCTACAGTTATAAGCATTTTTTTGGATAAATAATATTCAGTCTTTTGAAATATGAAAAGGCTGAAATATGAAATATTCAACCTTTTGAAAAAAGAATATGGGTGATAGACAATAGCTAAAAAACACCAAAGCCATCACAAATCTAGAGAAATATAACACAACAACGTAATACGTCAAGGTAATAGTTCAAAAGCTAGCTAAAAAATAGTAGCTAATGTTTATTGAGCATTTACGAGGTACCATAGACTCTGTGCTAAATTATTTATACGCATCTCCTAATTTTTTCCTTACAACAACCCAATGTATTTTTACTGATGTAGACACTGTGGCTCTGTTATAAAAAATAAAAACGCACCAAAGCCAAGATCGGAAGTTGTATGGTTTAACTTTAAAACCGATGTTCTTAATCACTAAGGTATTTTTTCCCCACAGTGGCTTTGCTATAAGTCAGTTCACTGCCCCAAAGATAACGATCTTCTTCACTGTGATGCTTCTGTATCCTTGTGGCTTTTTTCTTTGGAATTATGACTCTGTGCTGTCATTATTTGTTTAGTCTTCTGTTGGCTTGAAGGAAATATCTATTTCCCTTTTATGCTTGCATGAAAATAACAGAGCAAAGTATGGATGTATAGTAGGTTTGAGTTTATACTGATTTAATATAATAAGCTAATATTTGGGCTTATATAATAATGATATTTGAAATATATTTCTTTAATACGAAGCCTCTCACAAAGAGAAATGACACAATAGAGAGTAAAGTGAATATGAAAGTTGAAAATCAAGGATAGATGACCATCCTTGCCACAAACACGTCTATGGCTTGATCAAGTTTCCTTATCTGCGAAACAAGAAAACAGGTTTGTATGATCCCTTTCCAGCTCTAATTTGTATAAATATATTACATAGAAAAACACATAAAAAATAACTTACTCTTGTAGGTGACGTTAAAGCCACGTCCTGACATGGAATGGTCAGCTTGAAATGCTAATCGCAGTATATGACTGTTACTTGTAAGATGAGAGGGCACCTCAGCCCCAGTAAAGGTCCCAAGAGTTGGGGAGTCTGGAGAGTCACCATCTTTAACAGCGAGGAAGTCAAACCGGGATTCCAGATCAAAGTCATTGAAAGAAAGATGCATCCGGCTCCCTGGATCAGAGATATTTGTCCAGATGCAATTTAAATTATTTCCATACCCTTCTGGGTAATCAGGAGAAAGAACTGTTCCCATGGGTGCAGTGAAGTTAGAGAGGCAAGGAACTGATGAAATAGAAAGATTATCAAATACGTAAATTTTAAAAGTAATATTTTACCTTATTTTGTCATATTCCGCAATGAGGATAATCAATTATCAGTTTGATAAAATAATATTCAACGATGTAAATTATCTTATAAAACTGAAAGAAAATGTGACCATTTCTGCATATTAGAAGAGACAACTAGCACTTTGGATGAACTTAAGACGATATACTTAAATATGCACAAAAATATAATTGAAGGAATAGCAGGATTCCCCCCCCCCCCACATTTATCATGTTGTATTACAGTGCGATGAAAAGTTTTAGTTTCTGTGCTTAAAGAAATATATCGGAGAAAAGCATAGAGGTTCCCTTGGAAAGCAATAAGGCTCATGAACTGATTGCAAACAAAAAATGTTATGTGGATATTAACAAAATTAGGATCCTGTAGCTCAGAGAAAACTCAGGGTAGAGGTGTTGACTAGGTGAGTTTCATTCTCAACATGGCCATGAGGTGTTCTGATAGTTTATGACACAAATTAAGGAGATCAATTAATTTTTTTTTTTTTTTTTTTTGCTTTTAAAAACATCTGATTTAAAGCTTCACATCGATTACTTGGAAAGCAGGAAAAGGATAGAGAAACAAACAAAAAAATAACCTTAAAAAAATCAAAGTTAAAAATTTGATATGTTTTCTTCCAGTGTTTTCTATTACGTGTGTTTTTAAAATTGAATTCATATAATTTTGAACCAAATTCTATTTTCCTTATATTTAATATGTGAGTTTTTCAAGTCATTAAGAATAATTTATATTCATCATTTAAAACCACTCATCCCATTCATTTATATGAATGTGAAAAAATTAATCTGACTCTTCTTCTGTATGACATTTAGAATTGATTTTTAAAAAATTTTTGAAATATAAGTAACATTAACCTTCTATTTGAAGAAAGCTTTTATTGGTGTTAGTTATTGCCTTGGGATCTATTTTCAAAAAAAAAAAAAAAAAGAAATTAGAATGACACAGAGCATGAACTGTAAGCCTCAAAACATTTTGCTAAATTTCTGCTTAGAAAAGTTACATCAAATTGTACTGAAACAGAAACATATTACAGAATACAACATCCCTGCCAGCATAAAATCTTATGATTATTCTACTTTTCTTAACTTGACTTAAAAAAAATGGCATCTCGTTTTAATTTGCATTTCTTTGACTACTAGTGAAGTTGAAGATTTCTCATATGCTTATTAAACATTTTTACTTTCTCTTTTTTGGAATTATATGCTCATGAACCTTAATCATTTAAGATTATGACCTCTTAGTTTATGATATTCATTCAACTGTTTCCCATTATTTTGTTATTTTAATAATATTTTGGTATGAAGAATTTGTTTTGAGTATTAAAAATAATCCTTTGCAATTTTATATATTGCTTTTAAGGTCAGATATCTAGCTTTTTACTTATCCATGAAAATATAAAGACATAGATATAGATATTTCTTTATATATAATTTTTATCATTTTAAAAATATTTGTACCTTAAATTTGTTTTTTTCTGTGTGGAATGATTATAAGAGTTAAAACCAGGGCTTGCAAATTGACAGCCATTGGGCTAAATCCAGATTGCAAATGTGTATGGTTTGATTATTTTTTACTTCTGTCTCCCCCAAAATTTGAAATCACATATTTAAAACCATCATATCTCACATCTGAGGGAAAGAAGACAGTATTTGTAGTTCAAGCTTCTCTTGAAAAGTTAATGTACCCCAGTTCACTACCATTTCCAAAATGGATGCACATATACTTACTTCTGCTCCCTTTACACTCTTCTACCTGCCTGCATCCTGTAATCATTTGATTCATTAACCCTTGGACTAAATTATAAGTCAAAAAACTCTTTCTATAAAGGAGCAGGTTGGAAATGTTTTGGCTTTGGAAGCCATCTGATCTCTTTTACAACTACTTAATTCTGTCATTGTAACAGGAAGGCAGCCATGGACAATTGGTAAATAAAAGTGCATTGTTAGGTTCCAATAAAACTGTATTTACAACTCCAGGCAGCAGGCTGGATTTGGCCCATAGACTCAGTTTGCCAACTCTTGATCTCAATAATCCCCTCCTAGAACAAGAGCTGACCAAAGTCACCACCTTAATCACCCTTATCAGAAAGATAGATAGGCATTTCTACCATACTTTAAATCCTTAATTATATCAGATGCAGTTTTTATGTAACTTCCTTCGACTTGGTGTTACACTTTTGTTAGTACCACACTAATTTTATAACTTTATATTTTGCTTTACCATCTACATAAAATACTTTGTATAAAATTCTCATATCTATTTTTTTTTATACTTAGCTATATAAAATTATAGTAGGTCAAGTTCCCCAATGAACTATGCTAGGTTTTTGGTTAAAACTGAAAAGCAACTTTTTGTATAATTCACATATTTAATATAGTGTCTTCTCATTTCAGGAACATGGCATCTATCTCTACTTTATTCTCATAAGATTTTCTTTTCTTATTAAATTTTATAATTTTATTTTTATAAGTTATTTGGACTTATGGGTCAATTATTTATATGTATTTTATATTTTTTTAAGTAAAAAAAAAAAAAAATTGGCATCTGGCCAGAATGGGGTTCTCAAGCCTTAACATTGGTGTTATAACATCATATTCTAACCAACTGAGCTAACCAGCCAACCCTATAATTTTTTTCTGAATAAATTCTCTTTCAAATACATTTTCAAATTAAGTATTGCTTGTATATATGAATACTATTAATTGCTACCTACATTTTTATTATATATCAGGATACTGTGCTTAATTGTTTTTAAAGTAATAAGAAATGTTTTGTAGATTTTCAAGAAGTTTTTAAAATTAGTTTTAGCCAGCAATAGTTTAAATACTTACATTAAATGCATTTTGGAATCTATTAAAATGCTTTTAAAAATATTTTCATTTTTGATGTGATATATTATATTAATAGATTCTCCAGTAGTATACCAACATTGTCTTCCTGGGAGAACACTTAGAATTAAAGGTCTCTAATCAAAGTCTTTTGTAGTATTGATAAGCTTTAGATGATGTGAATAGAATCAAATCAGACTTTCCTAAAGTATTTTATTTTCTCAGTACAAGAACTTCATAAGGTGATCTTGGTTAGGGATGAGCTCTGGCTATAAACTAAAAGGGTTCTATTAAGGGTGTCTGTGCACTCTTCTTCTCATAGGCTTCCTGAAGAGCAAACAAATATACTGTAATTAGAGAAATTTCTCCCAGATGTTAAAAATACCTACTTTGTTGTAATGAAGACAAAATTTAATTGAATCTAAAAATGCATTGATAAGTAATACAAATTATATTTTTGTTGTAGTTAAACCAGAATGTATTAATGTATTTGGGGAAATATATCCTATTAACCCAAGCATGTTGTATATTATAAACATTAATGAGTTTTAGTTTGTGCAATATAAATAAATGGTACCTCATGCATTAGTGTGAGTATCTACAAACAAAACTAAGTTAATTAATTATACATAGAATGTAAGCTTTAAATATTTAAGTGTTTTTGGTTATAAATAAGCATATACTATCTTGTAAAAATAAATGAGTCAATTAGAATTAGTTCAGATGTAGAATTCCCATAAGAACTATGCTATTTATAAAGTATAAAATGCCACCAAATAAAGTGTGCTAAGAACACATGTAATATACATTTTGCAATTACCAAGTAAACTACATTAACTTTATTTAAATCTATAATGAAATTTATAAAATTTGGTATAAGCACACTTGTTAAAGATAGTATCACAAACTGTTACTCATTCAAAAATAATTACATGGCTCCAGCTCTTTGCAATTAATTACAAAAGCAATTATATGCAAGGACAGGGTAACATACGCTGTCTGGAAGCAAAGCATTTGGTACTCACAGATACAGATGGGTATGTTTGCAGACCATTGGTTATTCTCTTGACAAACAATGGATTTCTCTCCAATTAATTCAAACCCAAACTGGCATTCAAACCTTAAAACATCACGATTAGAAAACCCATCGCCTTCTCTAATTCCATATAAGGGTGTACCAGGATCGCCACAGCTTTCTTTTTCAATTTCTGCAAAAAATAAGGAAAAAGTCACCTTCAAGGGTTGCAGACATATGATACCCATGCCTTAACTTTAGTAGATATACTCTCCTGCAGAGATATTTCAGAGCAAAAGATGAATTTATTCTCCAAACTTAATTTTTTTTTCTTTTGTCAGTCTTATAGACATGATTCAATGAAGTGATCTTTAGAGAACATTTAGCATATTTCTCTCACTCTATAGATGGGAAATCTGAGGTCATCAGAGCTAATGAGGTTACCAGCAGCCATATACCTCACAGATCAATTACTACAAGACCTCAGATTGTCTGTCTGTGCTATATACAAGTGTACATACATACATACATACATAACTTACGTAATATATATATTCCCCCAAATCCCAAAGACTTTTCGTATTCTTGCAATCTGTATATAACACAGTAAATCCTTAGATTGTGACCAGGACACGAGGGAACATTTTCTGTCTGTGCTCCTATACCAATCAATGGATGCCTGTAACTCCACATTCATTGTGCTGTCTGGTGCTTATTGGTTAAATTACTTCCCCAGCTAGATTTAAAAAAAAAAAAAAAAAAAGGGAAAAAGGCCAAAAAACAGAGAAAACAAAACAAAACAAAAAATCTGTTCAAGGGCAGGAATCAATTTTTCATTCCAAATTACCCAGCTATGTTCCTTGATAAGTGTTTATTGAGTGAATTGAAGGAGACTGAAAAAAAAATTCTTTTAAAATCACCATTAAAACACCTTTTTGAGGCATAGCCAAAGAAACTCCAAATATTTGGGATCACCCTTGGGAAGCTATGAATGTCAGCAGTATATGTTTGTGATGGTTGTTTGATGTTTAAGTCACATGAAATTCCATTAATACATTTGTCTTTAAATAAACAATAGAAAAAATAAACATTCAAAAACTAAAACTCAAATGAAGTTATAGCTTCTCCTGACATTGTAACATTTACACATTCCTGCTTCCTCTGTAATCCGCCAACACCAACTTGGTGTCTATCTGTCTTCTCAGTTTTTTCCCCCATGCTTTTATAATTATGCATGGACATATACAATATGTAATACAATAAACATCTGTATTTGTATGAATATAAACAGTCTCCCCACAAAAAACTATGTGGTACTGTTTCATATATTTACCATACTTTAACTTTTTTTATACTGCCAATATTATTCTCTAACTTGGTCTTTTTAAACCAAACAATATGTTTTAGAGATATTTTTGAACACCCTTTTACCCTTAGCAGAAACCATAGGTGGTTTTAATGATGATTTCTTTAAAACACTGGATTTGGTTTGATATTTTATTTAGACATTTTTAATTTATGTGGTAAGTGGCATTGGTCTATGACATTTTTCTTGTTCTGTTCCCATCTAGTTTTAATATCAAGGAAAGAGGTTGGTAATTTTTCATATTTTAATAGTCTTTAGGTTAGTTTGCATAAAAGGAAAATTTTGATTCTTGAATGTTAGAACTCTCCCAAAAAAGCTGGCTGAGTCTGGTATAATTTTGAGGTAGCCAACTGATTATTATTTCAATTTCTTTTAAGGTTATTTTCCTAGTCAAGTGTTTTTTTTGTTTGTTTTGTTTGTTTTTGGTTTTGTTTTTTGGACCACTATGTATTGGCAATTAACATACACTAGAGAAGTGATGACATTGTCTCATCACTTAGTGGTTAGTAGTTGAGTAGTAGTATATTGTTACAGGATTTAAAATATCGTCATTACAAATATGTCATAAATCTTTCTCGCTCCTAATGGTATTTATTTTTGTTAACCCTCCCAATTTTCTTTATTCGTATTGTACCTACAAAGGGTTGTCAAATTTTAATAAATGTTCACAGAACCAGCTTTTGCTTTTGCTGATGAATCTATTGCTTTGATCTTAAACATCTTTTCTTTATCTTTTTAGATTCCATCTTCAAGTCTCTTTTACATAGTTTATTGTTCTTTTCTACGATCTTGAGTTGATATCTTAGGACTTTCTATTAGTTTGTTTATTTTCGGTCTTTCTTGTTTCCTAAAAATAAAACAAATTTAGGTTGCTAACTTTTCTTTAGGGTACTGCTTTGATATGGAGAGCTTTTATTGTTCACTTTTAAATAGTTTGTAGTTTCCATTTTGATTTCTTCTTTAACTCATAAATAATTTCACTGTTTTTAAATTTATGGGTTGGGGCTATCATCTTGTTGCTGATTTCTAACATTATTGCTTTAGTATTCAGTATATGCATATCCAGGTCTCACAGTGGATAAATCAGTAAATTATATTCAATTCAATTTGTTATATTTGTCAAGTTAAAATTGTTTATGCTCTTAATTATTTTTTGTCTACTTGCACAGACACTTTCTAACAGAAGTGTGTTAAAGTTTCAAACTGAATGTGGATTTTACCACATTTCCTTACAGGTGTATAAAGTTCACTCCACACATTTTTAAACCATCATTCAGTTATTCCATTTATGCAGCAAACATTTACTTGAGAACTTTATATTTATATGTCCTAAATGCTGTTCTAGGTATTTGAGATACACCAATGAATAAACAGACAATGATGCCTGCTCTATAGGAGTATACATATATTCATGGGTTACAAACAGTAAACAATAAATAAATAACATCTTACTTTAGAAAGTGATGCATGCTGTGGGGGTAAAAAACTTACATAGGGAATAGTGGTAGTAAGGTGCTGGATGATGGGGGGTGACACTGTTGCTAGGCTAGGCTCACCAAGTTTTATTACACTTATACCTTCTTATGTAAATTGTTTCTGTTATTGAAAGAATAGATCTTTCTTCATCTGAAAATGTCTTCATTTTGTTCTCACCATCAAATGATAGTTGGTAAGGTATAGAACTTTAATTAAAAATTATTTTCCCTCAGTATTTTGAAGATGATTTTCCCTGGTCTTTCTTTTATCCATTCAGTATTCCTGATGAGAAATATGATATAAAGCTGATTTTAATTCTCTTGTAATGAATGTGTTCCTTGCTGCCTCTCCTCCTTTCCTGTAAGAGTTAGAATTCCTCTTTAGACTTGCTCTTTTAAATGTATTGGTTTTTAAATCTATTTTTTCTACTAGGTGCTTGACAAATTTCTTTTGTCAAATAACTTTTTTTTTTCTGTTCAAGGAAATTGTTACTATTATTTCTTTAAAAATGTTGTTTCTTATATGCTCTTACCTCCTTGGAACTCATTTACTTTGAATGTTGGAAATTGGGGATTTAGCCTTCATGTTGCTTAATGTCTCAGTTTCATTTTTTAATTCACTGCTCTGCATTCTAGAAAATTCCATAATCATAATATATTCACACATATGTGTATTTATATACATTCGTATATTATAATTTCCAGTTTACTAATTCACTGTGCAGTTTAACCAATCTCCACAAACCTATGTATTGAAAAATTGTGTTGTCATTTCCTAAATATTTAATAACTATTTACATATTGTTTCACAACCTCCTGTTATTTTTTCTTAAATACAATTTCCCCCTTTATTTTTGTGAGGATATCTAAGATAATTATTTAGTCATTGCTGTTTTAACTGTTTCCTTGGGTATAAGGAGCAGCGTACTGAGTGAGTAGCAGAGTGAATTTTCTTCTGAAGTAGAGTATTTGGAAATATATTCAGTGAATCATGATGGTTGTTCAACTTATGATGAAAAGGTACAGGAGGAAGTAGCTTAGAGGACTACTGTTGTATCTGAGCAAGTTGTCAAATAAATGTTTTCATTTGCTTACTTCTCTACAGCTATGTAGGTCTTGCAAACCCTGTGTTTGCCTCTAACCTCTTCTACCTTCAGGGTATTTGCTCTAATATCAGAATACTGTTGTACTTCTGGGCGTAAGTTCTTCCTTGTATTGATTGGTGGTGTGGTCTACTTTTATGGTCTTCATCCTGACTTGGAGAGGCTTGTCTCTTGATAAATGCATTGGATTTCCATTTCATATCTGGGCATTTGGCACTATAGCTGAAATATTTCTCTGTGGCGATTTCTGCAGTTTCTCAGTATCACCAGTGACTTCCTTCCTGAAGGTTTCTGGCCCCAGTGTACAATGGCTTCCTATGTAGAAGCTGCAGCAACAGTCTCCCATGGTGACATTGGTTTATGAAATTCTCAGTTTACATCTATTTTCCATATATACCTTTATATGTTTATTTATATTTATTCATCTCAGGGATCCTCTACAGTCTCGTAAAAACTGAGATTTTTCTCTTCTAATGCTTAAGCATTACTACATATTTTTTTATGTTTCCTAACATCTTTGTGTGATGGTTGAGAGTGAGTGCTTAATCTACTATTTCAAAGCCACATTTTTCTTTGCTCCTTTAATACATCATTCTTTAAAATGAAGGATATATATTTTAAAAAGGTGTAATTTTGAAGGTGAAATACTTCTCACATAGACTGAAAAACAATATGCAATAAGTAAAATAAACATACACCTATTATGGATCACTGGCTTTGAAATTTTTTTCTACCCAGGAGGCAAGACTGATATGTGAACAAATAAATAATATGCAATATATAAGGGCTATAGTAGAGAAATGCACAAAGAACAATTATAAATAACAGCTGTCATTTATTGAGCATTGAAACTGTACTAGTACTATGAAAATATGTTTTTAATATTTTTTATATAGCTTAATTTTCTTAACAGTCCTATGAAGGAACTATTTTCACCTCCATTTTTGGATGAGAAATCTGAAGTTAAAGGAAGTTAAGTAATTTGCCCAATTTCACACGTCTTATAAATCGGAGAGTTTAGGTCTGTCTAAATTCAGTCTTAATCACCATGTTGTGGTGGAGGAATTTTCATTCACTAGCTACCAGTTTATGAAACCTTTATTTAGTTTCTAGTATGTATCAAAAGTAATACCAGGCACTAGGGATATAAAGACAAGATGTGGCCTCTGTCCTTAACTGAAGGCATGAAGGAGATATTAGCAACATCTCTGTGGAGCTGGAGGCTGGCAAACAGGTAAAGTCCTCACAGTGGAGGTGAGCAACACTTGACCTACCTTCAGAGTTGTCCCGCTGAGTAAACTGGGAAAGACAAAAGAGGAAAGGATATCCCAGGTAGAGGAAGCATGATCAAAGAAGGCATGACGTTCTTGCCCTTCCCTTCCTTAGGCAGTGGCACAATTGGAGTTAGGTGGCAGTGACGATGGCACCAGGAGTTGAAGAGACAGTAGGGTCGAGTAGGTCGGGGTCTGGCTGAGAGCCCAACAAGTAGAAGAAGGACCAAGGAGGCATCCAGTGAAGATGGTAGATTAAGTACACGTGGAGGGTGGTGCGAATCTGAAACATGCTGAAGAGAAGGGTAGCCAGACGTCTCACTGTCAAAACGGGTATTTACAAATGTGGAAATGGAAGGCTACAAAGGATCCTAAGGAGTCGAACTGCTGTTGGAGAAACTGGTGTGAACTCATGTTTAAAATGTAGATGTAGATAAATATGAATGTGTGTATGCATGTATATCATATGTTACACATATGCACATATTATATATGCACACATATTTTCTATCTCTATCCACTGAGAATACTAAAAGCATGAATCCCTATAGCTACCGGCACAGAGAACCCAGGTCTTGGTTTCTACATAGCATCCTTTGCTAAAAGGAACCAAAGAGGCTGATTCCATGGCTGGGCAAGGAAAAGGACAAGATGAGTCTGGAACACCTTGCTATGTCAACAAACAAACAAACAAAAACAAGGAAGTACAGTTGTCCCTCTCCATATCCATGGGTTCCACACTGGTGGATTCAGCCAACACAGATCAAAAAATATTCAGAAAAAAATTGTGTCTATATTGAGCACACATAAACTTTTTTTGTTTTTGCCATTATTCCCTAAGCAATACAGTATAGCAAGTATTTACACAGCATTTACATTGTACTAGGTATTATAAATAATCTAGAGATGATTTGAAAGAGAGGATGTGTGCAGGTTAATGAAAATGCTACGCCATTTTACCATTTTATGTCAAGGACTTGTGCCTCCATGGATTTTGGTATCCAGGGAAGATCCTGAAATCAATTCCCATGATACTGAGGAACTACTGTGCTTACAGAATGATGATGGGTATAACCAAAAGAACAAAAAGGCCCACTTGAAGGGGCTCCACCTTCACATTCTAGGGCAGTTTAACCACCCAAACAACAGTTACAATGACAGCTTACAACCCACCAAATAAAATTTAAATGCATAAATCCATACTTATATAAATAAATGAATAAATAGTAGGGACAGAAAGGAAAACTTTCCATGTGGAATGACAGTTAATAAATACAGAATGAGTGAAAAAAGTCAACATTTGGCAGCCATCGTGGTGGTGTTGATTCTGGTGTTGCAAATGTTTGGTAAAAAACAAATATTATCTATCCATAAAATTCATACCAATCACAACGATGAAAATGGTTATGTTACCATGGAAAAACCTGGAAGACACCAGTTTTAGTAGGTGATCAATTATCACATAACCAGTGTGGAATTCATTGACATCATTGGCCCCTGATGAGATGCACTGAGGAGATAAGCATCACTTTTGTGGTCTTCTTGTCATGAATGCAGGGCCTAATTCGAGTTATGAGAAAAGACTGGACGGACCCAGATTCAGGGATATACGACAGAATGAAAGTCCCGTACTCTTTAACGCTATTGAGGTCATGACAGGGAAATATTGAGGAACTCATCTAGATGGAAGGAAATGAAAGAGACATAACAACAATGCAAGGCAAGTTCTTGGGTTGAATCCTGGACAAGGAAGGAAAAAGAGGCATTTTTTTGGATACATAGTGACATTTGAATGGCATCTTTTCATTATTTGGCAGTGTTATATTAACAGTGATGTTCTCATTTGGGTGGTTGTTTTGTGGTTATGTAAAAGAGAATCTTGTTTTGGTGAAATTCAAACCAAGTATTTAGAAGTGATGAGCATTATGTCTGCAACTTGTTCGCAAATGGTTCAGTGGTGGTTTTAAAACATGTTTTGCAAATTCTTTGATGCTCCTCCTATCAAAAAGTGAAATCAAATTCCCCTCCCTTTGATTATTGGCCAATATTGATTAGCTCTTCATGAACAGAATATGACAGAAGTGACATTTATAACCACTTCTTTCAGCTCCTCTCCTCAGGCCACCAGTTGTCTCAGGCTCCTGCAGCTTTGAGGAATGGAGCAAACACTGGCACAATCACTTTTATCTTGTCCATCGCAGCAAACACTATTGTAGTTCCAGTACCCAGATTTGACCCCACAGGATAACAAGAAGCTTGATTTTTCCCAAAAGCTTCCCTGAAAGGCTAGATAACAACCTGGCATTGTGGGGAATGTCGGAATTATGAAGTTTGACCCCTAAGGGACAGGAGATGGGAAGGAGACCAGTATGTAAGGTGCTCACCCCTCTCCCAAAAGAGGTGGTTCCAACACACAGCTAGTCCACAAGGCCCACATAACCAAACATTCAGCTGTGTTTCTTGTGAGGCTGTGGCCAGCTCAGTAACATACCCATGTTATATTGGGTTCCCTATTTCCCTTTTTATAATTCTTGCTGTCTTGTAATTATCACCCTCTCCCAAACCTCCTAATAAAGGATTAGTCCATAACCTTCACCTCAGCCTCTGTTTTCTAGGGAACGATAGAGAAGTCAAGTGAGTTATCAGTGACAAACAAATTAATAGACAAGGTAGGGTACTGGAGGAGTATTTCAATGTTGTAAACATAGATGTAATTTCCAGAAAGAGAAGAATATTAACCGCCATTACTGAGTAGCTATTATTTGACAGTGTGCTGCTAAATACTGTAATTATTTTAACTTATGTAATTCTTATTGCAACTCTGTTAGCTAGGCAGTATTATCCAGCTCGATAGATTAAAAAAAATGAGGTTCTGAAAGGCTAGCCGAAGTTAAATACATAGAAATAGCTCAATTGAGATTCTACTCAACATTTATCACACTCTTTTCAAATTCCCACTTTCAAATTCCCACACTCTTTTGCACTGTTTCATGCTGCTTGGGAGAAAAAGTGGAGAAAACACTGTGGGCCAAGTGCTGGAGTAACTGAGGAAAACAGAAGGATAACTTGAGTCCAGTACTGGAAGGGAAAGAATGGTAACATTATTTTTAAGAGAGGTTTTTGTCTTTAATGCATTAATGCACTAATCTCAGCTCTGCACAGCATGAAGGTGATTTTAGAATTATTCAGAACTCTTCAAATTCCTTACCATGAAAGGCCCTTCATGATCTTAACATTTCCTGCCTCTTCAGTCCTGTCTCTCACCATTTTCCCACAAGCAACCTAAATGTCAGACATGTTGGGACACTTGCCACTATCCACACCTCCATGCCCTAAGGCATGCCATTATCTACCTGGAAAGAAATTTCTCCCATTATGTAAAACCTGGAAAAATTCCTATTTATCTCTCAAGGTCAACCTATACCTTTCCCATGAAGACTTTGCTGAGCTTGCAAGCACAATTAGTTGCTAATTTCTCTGGGCTTCTATAGGTCTTGGAACATACCTTTGTTGGTGCATATATTTTATTATAATTTCTTATTTACTCATCTGTCTCTTCCTGTGGGCTTTTATTCACTTTTGCATTTCAAGTGTTTATGTACATGGTGATAACAAACGTTTATAAATCATTTACATGTCAGGCAAAGTTCTAAGCTTTCATATTTAATCCTGACACAGCCCTATGAGGATTCAAAAAGGTAAAGTAAATTGTCTAAGACTACACAGATTGTAAGTGGCAGAGCTGGGATGCAAACCCAGTCAGTGTCATTACAGATAATGAGTTTTTGAGCACTATTCTCTCTCTCAGAGGCTAATATTCAAGAAATAGTTGTGGAACATATAAAGAAGGAAAAAAGGCAATAGAGATCATACAAAAGTATGTGATTCTATTCATAAATAATATAAGCAATCACAAAATCCCATAGTTCTAGAGAAGCCACATTTATAGAAAATCATAGGGTGATACATATTCCAGTTGTCTTCTGAATAATTTAAAATTTATAGTCGTCCAGTATTGAAGGATATGAATTCTGGATATCTTCTGTTTAACCAACCATCAAGAACCTTTCTCCACTCTTGTCTGTCCTACCTTTTGCCCCACCTCCTCCAGGGTGAGGTAAAAGGTGACCCACACAGACTCATAATAATCAGGATCCTGTGCTACCTGGCTTTCTGTAGGTAGGGAGATGGGAGAATGTCAGGCAACAGGCAGCACTTTAGCAGGGGGATGAGGAGGTCAGGGGGAGAGTGCAGTAGGATAATTCCAACTCCTTCTCCACCTGATAACTATGTGATGGCTTTGTCCCTTTATTGAAAGCCAAGTTTAGGTCATGCAGCCCTCTCCATACAGCTGTCTTCCAAGTGCTGTGGTTAGCATCCCTGCATTCCTAAAGGTGATAATGGCTCCCTGCTGTCACTAGCTAGTGCTATTGTACAACCCTTTGTTAGTTTCCTTGAGCTCTACCCACACACACCTAGTAAGAATGTGCCATTTGTTTCCTGCAGAGTCCCTTACTGATAAAATATAATTTTCCACCAAAATCCCAATTCAACAAAAAAAGAATTTAGTTAGCATCCCACTGATATTTTATTTTATTATCTTATAATAATTTTGTCTCTCAGCATATAAAATGGCGTTTGGATTTCTCTAGCAAATGTTGCCTCCACTGGGAGTTAGCTAAATATCTGTGCATCACCCACAACTAAATCTGGAAGATACAAAGTGAGAACACATCCCCAGAGTCAAAGATTAGCAGCCATGGCGTAGCACCTGGTTCTGCTTTTTTGTCTTCCCTGCTGTGGAGGCAAAGAAATCAGAAGCAGGGGAAGAGGTGCTGAAGTAAAATGAGGATGGGAGGTCAGAGGAGATATTACGCAGAAAACTCGGAATGATCCCATGCAGTGAGTTGAAAGCAGTATTGGCAATGTAGGTTTAAACAGCAGTGACTGAAATTTGTAGAAACAGGGCTCTTTCGACACCTTTTTTTAGTAACTGAGTAACTTTGATCCTTGATGCCTAAAGTAATAAACCCTAATTTTAAATGCAATCAGATTTCCAGCCAAAGCATAGCATCTGGCCTTAAAGTGACATAGAACTACTCATTGATCAATCTCTGACTTGACAACAGTTGACACTGTAATTCAAATACTTCACAGAGGAACAGTGTAGGTTAAAAGAAAGTGATCTGTAAAACTTGCAGTGTTGGTGATTCTTAATGTTAAAAAGCCTCTTGAGAATTTCATTACCTCAGCAATGGGCTTACAAAGGTTGTGAAATATAGAATCTGCAGCTAGAAAAGACCTTGTGAGTTAAACTAGGTCTCACTTTCAAGCATCTCAGACAAATGAGACTATAGTCAACACTTAAAGAGGTTTTGAGAAGGAAATCCATAACTGACCAAGGAAAGTAATGGAGGACATATCTGCAGTAATAAATGTGTGAAGCATTTTACAATCATGATGGAAACACTAACGTTTTAAATGCCTTGGATTAGGTATGCAACAGGCTGAACAGAAGTGACTCCATTTTATTAAACTTCTAAATTAAAAAGTTTTTTTTCTTACTCTTGTAACCCATACCACATAGCTTGCAGCTGGACATTAGAATACAATGGTTCTTGTTCACATGATTTCTAGAACATAATGACTTTTGCTCACATTGTACACAGAATAACTATAGAAGAAATTATTAACCCAAGTGGCCATTCTTTACTAGTTTAATAACTAGATCTTTTTGAGGTCAACAGGAGCTGAGTCCATGACCTGACTTCATAGAGGATGGTTACCATGGATCAGCTCCCACCCCAGAAGTTCCTTGATGTTTAACTGAAATTTTATGATTATGCCTGCACGTCTCTGCTCAGGTCACCGTGAATCAGTCCCCTACCACCTGTCCCTATAAAACCCTTTGGCAAGCCTGGGAAAAGTGGAGATGGTCTTTGAGACATAAGTCCACAATTTCTCTGGGCTGCCAGCTTCCTTATTAAAGGCTAAAATTCCTTACACCAACACTCATTCTCAATTATTGGCTACTAAGCAATGAGCAAACAGACCTATGGGGTTTCAGTAACAAGTACAATTTAATAAAAAAAAAAAAAAAAAAAAAAGATGCAAATGGTGGAAAAGATATCCTAAGACAAGGTTTACCTTTTTGCACAGACCTGTATAAGAACATCTGCAGGTGGTAGTTGCATCACACAGTCTTTTGAGATACAGCAAATAAAGGTCACCTAAAAAATACTCAATTCTGAATCATGTTTTACCTTAAAAAATTTATTGAATACCTTAATATGGTTAGTAAAATTAGAAACTTTGTTTTTAATTTTTAAAATTTATTGAAACATATTTATGGGGTACAGAGTCACATTTAAATATATCATAGAATGTGTGATTATCAAATCAGGGTAATTAGCATATTCATCATTGAGAAATTTAATCATCTTTTTTGTGATGTGAATATTTGATCTCCTTCCTTCTAGTCATTGGATAGCATGCAGTAAGTTACTGTTAACAATAGATGCCTGGCTCAACTGTACACCAACAGGACTTATTTTTCCTATCTTGCTGTAATTTTGTGTCCATTAACCAGCCAATCACTACCTCCCCTTTCCTCTTTTGCCCCCCTCTCTCTAGTAACACAGTTTTTTCTCCTTCTAAAAGTCCAAATTATGGGCCAGCCCCATGGATCACTTGGCGAGTGTGGCACTGGTAGCACTGAGGCCATGGGTTCGGATCCTGTATAGGGATGGCCGGTGTGCTCGTGGTGCAGACCACACCATGCCAGGGGGTTGTGATCCCCTTACCGGTCAAAAAAAAAAAAAGATAAAAGTTCAACTTCTTATTTATTTATTTGTTATTTATCTGTGATAAAATAATGTGTCTTTCTTTTGTTCTAAATATGATGTTACTTGACATATCATTAATTTGGAGTTGTTTTTATGTTGTATTAATGTATTTATGACAAACCATTTATATTCTGTCACCTTGGTGTCCAGATCACAAATTTTAGAGAATGACTGGAGGAACTGCAGGTATTGTCTGTGGACACAGACAGCAAGTTTGCCAGCCTTCATAGGAATGGAACCTATGAATTTGGATCTTTTAACATTTTGTTCCAACTTAGTAATAATCAGATTTTCTTCTGACTGTGAGTTTCCTGGGGTTTTATGCAATAATTAAAACTCCATCTTCTTTCTTTTTCTCTCAAGAGAACATGTTGGAATGCAAGAGTGTGGAACTAAGATTATTTTTATGGATAGGACTAAGTATTCTCTAACTTAATTAAAAAGAAATAAATTTACAAATATAGGTACTTCAAGTATTATTAGTAACATGTTTATTGAACACAATACTTTCGAACACACCAAAGTGTGGTAAGTTCTCTACCTTATAAATTTATTTCATACTGAAAACAACTTAATGAGATGTGGTTGGAATCAGTCTCTTAAAGAAAAACATGCTTCTTGATGATAATAAGTGCTTTAGTTCAGGGAATTGAAAGGCTAGTATCATCAACTTAAAAGTATGCTCAGTTCATTTCAGTTCAATATTTACTGAACATTCACTGCGTGTAAGGAATTGTGCTAAAACTGTGACCACTGAAGGAGTTAGGACATGCCATCCCAGAATATGCCACTTTGGTGTATTGACTATTTTGAGCTAAAGGCACCTGAGAAACAGCAGATGCAGAAGGGATTTTGACCTCCCCTTTCATATCTAAAAACAGGCCATAAAATTTCCTGTGAGAAAGACATACCACGAAGAGAAGAATATCCTTATCACTGGAGAGTAGGAGCTGATACTGAAATGAATTGGTAAAACAAATTTACTAAAATACCTCTTATCTGCCACTAGTTTTCCTCAGTATATGTCTTAGTCACTTCCCCAGTATTTACTGCCCCTAGCCCAAACCACTTTGTCTTATCATATCTTCACAAATTTATCATTTCTTTGTCTGAAATGTGTATAAGCTTTTTGCTCTGGTCACTGCTGCAGATCCTCATTTCTTGAGGATTCTCAAGTACGTGCCAAATTTTAATAAAGCTTTTATGTTTTTCTCCTGTTGATTTGTCTTATGTCCATTTAATTCCTAGGCCCAGCCAGAGATCCCAAGAGGGTAGAGGAGAAATTTTGTCAGGATATATTTTTAAATTCCTTGGCACACATTTTTTGTTGTTGTTGTTGTTGTTGTTATTGCTTTTGGCTACTGGCCAGTATGGGGATCCAAGGCCCTGACCTTGGCATTATAACACCATGCTCTAACTAGCTGAAGTAACTGGTCAGCTTCCTTGACACACATTCTTAAGAGAAAAAAGTGGACAGTACTCTGGTAAACACCTTTGCTACAAAATGCAAGTGTTTTAAAACTGAGATGATTTCAGTTTAGTGCATTTCCTATGAATTCTGACTTGGGGGTATGTTATGGTTTAGAATATTAAAGATGACACATCAAGTGATAAGCAAATCCTCCTCTCAGGCTTGCCCTGAGGTAGTATCCTTAAACTCCACTCATTGATTATGTACTTAAATTCTGTCAAAGAAACTCTCTCACATTTGCCTTCACTTTGGAACCAGGTACTGCATCTGTGACAAATGTGGCAGGATGATTGAGTTTAGCAAACCCAGAAATATGCTCAAGGTCACTTTCATTATAAAAAATTTGGATTAGTAGATGCCATCATCCAATAAGTCAGCTAATTATAGATAACTTCATTATGAATTTTTCAGATACGATGACCTTTCTCATTTATACATTCATTCATTTATTCATCTACTCATTCAATCATCTATTATCATCCAAGAAAAATGTCTTAGAATTGTACTATGTCCTAAATGTTGGGAATATAAAGGTGAGTAAGACTTAATCTATTATTTTCTACTAGAAAAAGCCAAGCATACAAATATATAAATGTAAGATAAATAACATATTTTTAGAATAAGATGTAGTAAAGGCAAAGAAAAGAAAATGAACAATTCTGCTTAGGAGTGAAAAAGCAAAAAAAGATTGAATAAAGAAAAACATGGTCTAAAATTTGGCAGATTTACATGGATATGTGTTTATTGGGGGTAGGGTGGTGGTAGTTTGTAACATTTCAGGAAGAGGGAGCTGTTTGACCAAAGGAATGAGTGTGAATGAAAACATGCATTTGGAGAAATTTAAGTAGCTTAATATGGATGGAGCTTGGGTGCAAAGAAATGAGATAAGAAATTAGGTTGGGGAGAAGTGGGGCTATCCTTGCGTGCGTGTGAAGGGCCTTTGACTTTATTCTAAGCAGAGAGAAACCTTTGATAAAGCACTCTGCCACTGCACACAGAACAAATATTTCATACATAGCAACAGTCACACTAATTTTGTGTAAAATGAGCTAAACATGATTTAGAGCCGATTAAAGAGACATGATACTACTTCCTTAGGAGCTCATAGTCTAATAACAGAGCAGTAAAATAAAAGTATCAGGAAAACTGCCTTTTATAAGAAGACTCAACACATCATTGTTCACTAGCAACCTCACTTATCCTGTCTATTTTTTAAACATTTTCCTTAGAAATACCTTGAATGAAAGAACAAAGTGAAATATAGATTTTTGTCTAAAACTCTGCAGCTACCTGTTTAAAAGAGTTTGCAAGCAAGGATAGATCAATATTTTTTGAACTAAAATAGCAATCAAAGTAAATGGATTTTTCTTTCAAAAGAACCATATCTACTAGCAGCCCAGGAGCCGCCATCAAAAACTTCAAAACATTAATGCTTTTACTGTATTTACCAAATGGTAAAAGGACTTATAATTGAGATATAACTTTGTGAATCTATAAAGCAAGTAAAAAGAATCTACTACTCTTTCTTATGATGTAAAAGCCAGATTTCAACAAATGAGCAGAATATGCATTTTGCTTTAAAAATAATCATGTTAATACAGTGTTAGCCCTTTATGGAATTAAGTCCTTGGACTATCAACACGACCCCTTTCAATCTAATAAACAAATACTGTGATCCCATATGTGCTGAGCTAGTCATTGGTGGAGGCACGAGTGGAGGGGCAGGGTGGTCCTAGATGAATTGGACTAGGGGTTTGCTCAAGCCAATAAATATAACAATCAAGCATTCTGGAGCACTGGTGATGGATGTGAAAACAACACATTAATAAAATAGCAGATTAGTAGGTATTTCCCATTTCAAGTTAGGTCTCTAAGGGCTATTGTGATAACCACTTCTCCATTGTCTTTGTATGTCTTTCAGGCTCCTGTGGACTCTGTGTCCAGTAAAAATCTATTTTCAGCAGAGGACTCTATATCAATCATCTATACTTTAGTTTCAATTTGAATTATCGTGTAACTTCTTGCAATTTTCTGCTTTTTAGCTCTTCTCAAATTCAAAAAGAATGACAATAATTTTAAAAGAATATCAAGTTGTATTTGGGGTATACTGTTTGCAAACTGTGGAGAATAGATAAAAAGTCAAGTGTTTGGTTTTATGCATTCAACAACATATTAAATGCAATACATAGTATTTTGGACTGTGAAGGTTAAAAAGTTCACTAAAGTACAGATTCTGTACATAAAGACAGAAAAATTATTATTTATATACTACAGATACAAATAATTTAAACATAAGACAATTTGTGACAAGTCCAGTGCTATTTATTCAAGGTGTTTTAGAAATTCGGAGGAAGAAATGATTATTTCCATGCTGGAAGTGTGGGAGTATAGGGACTATAAGAGACTGTTTCAAAGAAGTTGAATTTCATATGGTCCCTAATGAATGAAAACAAGTTTTGTAGATGGAAATTAGTAAATACACTACAGAAGGATAAAAAGGCATATCAAAATGTGAGAAGGAAAAACCTTTCAAGATATGAGTGTAAAAGAAAATTATTCCCAAAAGGCTGAGAATTTCTTACATCTGGACAGAGTGTAAGCATGTAGAAGACACTAAAAATTTTGGAGTAAAGAAGTAACAGAACTAAAACTAACCTGGAATCTATGAGAGTAGCAGATTCAAGAAAGGGCTTGGAGTTAGCTATTGGAATAATTCAAGAAAAGCAAAATAAAGGAAATTAGAATCGTGACCAAAACAGAGGTGATAAATTCTGGTAAAAAACAAATAATAAAACTTGCAACTTATTTGAAGTGGGAAGCGCAGAAGGAAGATTAAAAGTTAAAAACGAATATGAACATATTTCCCAAAGTAACATAAGTTCCATGGATTGTTAAAAGGGATTCTTTTTTTACTTTTTAATCTGAAGGACTAAATACACACACGGACAATGGCCAGACCATATATAACAATAGAACTCTGACCCACGTAAGAAGTTCAGGGAGCCAACGTCCAACTTTTGTAGCAATCCAGAGCAAGGATGGTCAGATGTGGTTAAGGATAACAAATTTCCTTCATTTTCCTCCTCAATTCCAATTCAGGATCAATTAAGAAAGCCGAACGTGCTGCCCAAACTGATTAGATAAAGATGCTCCAGCTACCCTACCTCCAGTTTCCCCACACCAACAACCTGTAAACAGAGCATAACTGGAGTCATTCCTTCTTTTTTAACTATAAAGTTTTCCCACTCCCCTGACTGCCTTTGAGTCTCTGCCAAAGACAAGTGATGGGGGCTGGCTCCCTTGCTGGAGCAATTTCTAAATAAGTAGCCTTGGTTTATTCTGATTTGCATGAGTTTGTTCATTTCTAACAATTCCGGTACACAGTTATATATATAAATGTACTTGCATATTCATATACACACACCAACACACACACGAAAATAAATAACTGCAAAATTTATTTCATAGAACAATGTATAACCCTGTAAGTGTATTATAAACTATAGCCTCTGAAATTTTCTATTC
This sequence comes from Cynocephalus volans, assembly GCF_027409185.1. Classification (NCBI taxonomy): domain Eukaryota; kingdom Metazoa; phylum Chordata; class Mammalia; order Dermoptera; family Cynocephalidae; genus Cynocephalus; species Cynocephalus volans. The sequence continues at coordinate 156,456,079 of NC_084467.1, read as the reverse complement.
CATTTTATTTCATTATATTCATAAAAAATGCTAATTCCAACCTGTTAAAATTATTTAATGGAAAACTCATCTTACAACTTTTATAATGACAAACAATTGTACACAGATTTTCTAAGGCTTAGTTGACCTCAGCGTCTTCTGTTCACAGAGTCTTAGGACTTGTTTCCACACAACACCCCTGGAGAAGACTGCATGCATTTTGAGTAGGGATTATTGGGAGAATGGGAATGTGATTAACAAACAAGAAAATTAGAGTAAAGACTTAGTTTTTAATGAAGGGTATTTAGTTCAATTTAAAGCATATCAGTTTAGAAATTACACAGTTCAGAGAAACAGAAAGAAAAAAATAGTAAAATGAAGAAAGAAAAAATTTCATAAAATTCTAGTTTTCTTCTGAAGCTTATTTAAAGGTCATTTAGTTTATCTTTCCTCTCAAGCAACAATTTTGTTTTCCTGTCCTAGCACCTGTTATGAAAATGGGACCATGCATGGGGCAGAGGGATTTTAAATAAAGAGAGAACCCCATTCTATTAGAAACTGAAGAGACAGCAAAAGAGCAAATATACATTAAATAAAGGCTTAATTTTCCAGGTTGAAAACAAGAGAAGACTCCCTCTCAGCTCCCTTTACCTCACTTTGGAAAACTTGTAATTGTCAATTCTTTCTGTCTTTTTCAAATGAATATAAATCTTTTCAAGTGCTATATAGGTCTCTTGTTCTCAACATTTAGAAATGTTTTCTCACAAATCTGTATGCCATCTCTTTAAACTATAATCTTCTGGGCAGACAGCATCAGATCTCCCACTTTCTGTAGGAAGGCAGGAGCCTAACTCACACCAAGTTGCAAAAACTACCTCCTGTCATAAAGATACAAGGTTTCTTTTTCCTATGGATAAAGCCAATTAGCTAACACAAATGGTCACCCGATCACAGTAAATTTAGGATAAACTGTGTGTGACAAAGAGCGGCATCAAGGTCTCTTACTTGAGGATGAGTTATCATTTATCTTGTGAGAGCATATATGTAATAGGGTTGTATCTGCTTAGCTATTTTAAAAGTTAAAATGCCTTTCTTTCTTTGCAATCTCTTTAGTGGATTAGCTAAGCTGCACATCTCATTCTGGTTTAATGCTTACCTAATAATAAGACAATTTTCTTTCTATGCTAATTTTGTGGAGAGTCTTTCTGAGTTGGCAGAAGATTATGTTTTTAATTATATTATCCCAGCAACAGCCACATATGGAAATTATATATTTTTTTCTTATTGGAAAAGATTTTTATTTTTTAAAATTTCACTTTGTTTTTTTATTAAGGCTTGGAGTTAAAAGAATTGGAGGTGAGGGAAAGATAAGTCTGAGAAAGATGTAGTGGACTACAGCATGAAGGAGGCAAAGCCTAAAAGATCTCTCACTTCATGAGTTTTTGTGCATTATACAACATTTAAAAAAATTGTGATTTCTTGCTTAGGGTGGGTAAAGCAAAGTTCTTTATTTTGTGACATAGGCTATATGAGCCATAAGTTCCAATAAGACTTCCTCTGAGAGCTTTTTGATAAAAGCTGTGTACTTTGTAAGAAGTATTGCACATTCTGCTTTCTCTTCTGGGACTCTTGCCATTTGCTGCTGCAAGGATGAGAAGAGACCTATAGAGCAGACCTGAATTAGAATCACTTTCTGGTTTCTAACCCAACCAGCCAACAGACTGAATGAAGCAGAGCCCCACAGACTAGTTCACTAGATCAGCCTAATTGCCATTGACCTGAAGAAAAATGAGCAGTCAATAAATAAATACTTCTTTTATGGTATGGTGGACATATTGGTAGCATTATTGCAGCAGTAGAAACTGACATAGGTGTTTATACATAAAAATAATCTAACAATAGATACACCCTAATTAGATGAAAGATGAAACAGTTTTTATGATAGTTACAGTCTCTATTTCCATAAGAAGGAAAAACCTTTACCTGGGTGATTTCAGACCTCACAAAGAGATTTTCCCTGAAATGCCCTGTAATAGACCAGAAGATCCAAAATGGAGGTCAAGGAAGTATTGAGAGTATAAGGTATTGAAGTTTACACAAAATCAAAGCTCTGTGAAAGTAGAAGCTGCAGGAAAAAATAATATGAGGGGGGAAATGTAGGAGTAGTTGAAATACTTCAATGGATTATGGAGTCCTTAAGGAGTAAACATTTCTAAATTGTTTTCATATGCCTAGCATCCAGCAAAATGGGAAACGACCTGTATGTTACTTTCTGTTTTTTATTTTCATAAATCGTAAGGGATATCAGAGGTAGAAAAATTGGAATTCAAAGCTAATCCTCATTAGGAACCTGAATCTAGATTAACTAGTTATAACTGAATTAATCCCAGAGTGATCTGGATTTGTGAATTGTTACTATATGAGAAATTGATTTACTGAGAATCCTTCTAAACAATAGTATTTCCTAAATCAATACCATTAAAAATTTTAAAATAATTGTTTACTACTCGTATATCTAGATTTTCTAAAATGACTCTAGTTAGGGCCACTAACCTACTGGTGGTCTGTGGACTTCTTGATATAGAAGACAACAGGGATGAAGGAGAGAAAAATTGTGTGCATGGCCTGAGGGGAGAGATAGGACAGACAGGATTATTGAGAAACTGACTCTTGTCCTTTGCAGGCCTGTGAGAGTGATTCTGAGCTCAGATAGAGAATCAAGTTGGGGTTAGAGGGCAAAATTGATGAGACTGATGGTACAAGTCAGATGAAAAGGTACAGGAATATTTGTTCTCTCCTGCAGTGTTATGCCACTCACATCACCACCACAGACATTATCGGGGTTTAAACTATGATCTCAAGGTGACCAACAGTGAAGGGCGGTTTTGTTTCAAAAAGCAGACAAATATTTTGATTAAACAAACAAACAAACAAACAAGCAAACAAACAAACAAACAAACACCTTGCCTTTTGGGGGGAAACACCAAAATTTTACTTGAATTTGGTAAATGTAATTTGATTCAATAATTTAAGTAATCTCTTTGGGTAACAGATTCTATAAAACAGATCTCTCCACAGTTTAAGTGGTTGATCCATGTAAAATTCTTCACCTTTTCCTGTTCCTCTTCAAATGGCTGCATAAGAGGTGGATTCATGGGACATCAAGGAAACTAGCAGAACAGTGGGGCCCAGTAACTGAATGTCTTCTGGTTTTACTGTCACTGTTGATGTAGATATTAAGCTGGCTTAATATCTTCCTTGCTCTGATGAGTATTCAAGTGTAGTTATTCTGGTCTGGACCTTTGGGCTAATTTGGGCATCCAAAGGATCTGGCCATTTGTTCTCAAGGTACTTGTGCTTTGTAGCCTTTTAATCTTGAGTTTCTGCTGATCCATAAGTCTTACAAGGAACTCTGCATCTAATCATCAGGGTAAGTAAGAGTTACTGCATTCTCATGACATGCCAAACAATGTGGAACCGAAAAAAAAAAAAAAAAAAAAAAAAACAGGGGAGCCTGAAGTTTCTCCTGTGCCATGCTGAATGGAGAACTGAACTCACTTAGGACCTGCAGACCTCCCCATCCAACTCAACACTTGGGGAAGCTGGTTATCAGTCTGTCTTTAAGGAACAGACTCCAGTGAGAGTAGAGAAGTAACTACCACTGTGTTACTTCCTTCTATAATCCTCAGGCTCATGGTCATGCTGGCTACAGGCCTTTTGTATTGTTTTGTTTTGTTTGTGGCTGACCATAGGGATCGAACCCTGGACCTTGATGTTATCAGCATCATGCTCTAACCAGCTGAGGCCACAGGCTTTTTTGCCTCTACTTGCATATTCTTCTACTCCTCTACTGTAGTGAGACTGAAGACTTAACTTGCACAGGTAGAAAGAGCATCTCCTCCATGCACTATGGAAAAAACTCTATGATGTGGGTCCTCTGGCCTTGATAGGTTTCCTAGGAAGTAAAGAATTTAGAAAATTCATTTTTCTTTCTGAGAAAGCTTGGCTTTCAAGACTCTTAACTCAACTCAAAATCATAGTTTTGTAGTCAAAAGCTGAACTATTTCCTTCTCTTTGCATTGCTACTTTAACAATTCCTGTCCCAATGCCTTTGAGGCATATGGACTTGGTGACCTAGGATGATAGTTATATACATAGCAATGCAAGAAAGAAAAGTATTATATAACAAAACTTTCTTTCATTTTACATATTTATAATTCAGACTTTCTACTAATTCACCCTTGAAAATACCTATTTATCCTTTAGGACTTATCCAAGGTGTCATATTCTCAGACAGCTTTTACTGTACCGCAATTTCTAGCAAATAATTTCTGCTTGCTCTAAATGCTGTGAGCATATATTCAAATAATCTATTTATATGCACCTGTCCCCATTTTTCTGAAAGTTTGTGAGTATATGAACCTCAACTATTTTATCTTCTCAGCCCTATTCCCTAACACAGTACTTGGGACACAGTAGGCAATTAAAAAAAAATTCCTAAAGGCAAATTAAATCTATTTATAAGATTAGGATTAGTACTCTTCTCTGTTTGAAAGATTTATTTTTTTTATTTTTTTATTTTTTGATGATCAGGTTTTGTTTTTAATAACATAACTTCAATACATAAACAAAAAGCTTGATATAAGTTTGTGCTTCAAACCTTGTAAAGTATAAATCGCCAACAGTGTTTCAAATTACGGAGATGCCTGCAAAACTAATACAATTTAGGTTAATAATGTAAATAAATGCATGTTAATTTAGTGCAAGGTATAATTTAACTGTGTTAAATATACATAACATAAAATTTAACCTTTTCACTGTTGCTTTTTTTTCTTTTTCTTTTTTCTGACTGGTAAGGGGATCGCAACCCTCAGCACAGTGTTGTCAGCACCACGCTCAGCCAGTGAGTGCACCGGACATCCCTATACAGGATCCGAACCCATGGCCTCAGCACTGCCAGTGCCGCACTCTCCTGAGTGAGCCACGGGGCCGGCCCAACCTTTTCTCTGTTTCTAAGTGTACAGTTTGGTGGCATTAAGTACATTCACATTGGCTGTGCAGCCATCACCATCATCCCTCTCCAGCACGTGTTCTTTTGCAGCCCTAGACCCACTAAATGACGTACACGATGTTGTTTTGCTAAAACAAAATCACAGCTTCATGTCATCAGGCAGGTTTGTGGGTTTGGGAGGCCTCGGATCTGTGCTGTGCCTGTGGTGACTCTGATAGCCTACCATGTTTTTCTGTTCAAGCCACCCCATGAAAACTTCATCCCTACGTCATTGGCTCAGCCTGATGAGGACCGCATTCATGCACTGAATTGGCCTCTGTTCCTGGATGACAATCCATGTGGTTGGCATACATGATTCTTGCCACAAGGTTTCAACTTAGTAAATGACTCAAGAAACTAAGGGCTTCTTTGATGACAATGGCTTTCAATTGCAAATTTTCTCTGTAAAAAAGAAGTCTTGCCTTTATATTAGCAGATGTGGGGTGACTGGTCACTTTGGCACGAGCACATGCTACCCAGAGTCATGCTGGCCTGCCTGGTTCCAAACGAAATCCACACTGGAACTGTGTGGTTGGACAGCAGTTAGCAGGATGACTCAGAAGAGTTATCATGGAAATACAAACACAACATGAAAGAGTACGCACAGAGAGCTCATGGTTTTTGAGAACAGAGTCAGGGGTCTGTAGTATGATTGTGCTTCAGGCTGCTGGGGGGTGGTGGGCTGGAAGGAGGGGGGATGGGCAACAGCAGAGGCAGGAGATGAGTCGGGGTACAAGGGGAGGGGCCTGGTGCTCAGTTTTCTCTGGGGGAGGAAAGTGAGCATGGGGGAGTGAGGGGCTGTGTCTTGAGCAACTGAGCAACCCGTGACGTCAGGCACAGAACTGGGCACAGGTGGTGGGCAGAATAGGGACCTGAGAATCTATACCCTTACGTGGCGAAGGGATTTTGCAGAAGTCTTTAAATAAAGGATGTCGAGATGAGGAGAGGATCCAACTGGCTCAAGTGTCATCTCCAGGGTGCTTTTAAGAGGGTGCTGGGAGAATCAGTCAGACGGGACCAGAAGATGCTGCACTGCTGGACTGAAGATGGACAAGGGGCCATGAGTTAAAGAACACAGGCAGCCTCTAGAAGCCGCACAAGGCAAGAATCTGATCCTCCTCTGGGTCTCCCAGAAGGAACCAGCCTTGCTGACTTCCTGATTTTAGCCCAGTGTGATGTATTTCAGACTTCTGATCTCCAGAATGGTAAGATGCCCGTGGAAAGTTGTCACAGCAGCCATAAGAAACGGATACCAGGTGCCAGGAGACATCTCAAGAAGGCTGCCCCAGGCAGTTGACACCATGGGGCTGGGCCCTCAGAGAAAGATCTGGACCAGAGAGAGACGAGGGAGGCAGGCAGCTGGGACCTGGGACAGCGAAGGCCAGGAAGGGCCGGGGCTCCCTCAGGAATGAGGTGAGAAGGCGGTGGCTGGGGCTGGGACAGGGTGTGCAGGAGTCTGTGGGGAGGAAAACCAGGGGGAAGAGAGAAGTTCACGGGCAGAACCATCAAGAGAGATGTCAGACACCCTAGACAGGCTGGGCAAGACAGCGCAGAAGCCACAAAGCAGACCCGGCATCCCGTGACCCCAGTGAGTGTGGTTTGTGGGGGTGGTGCCAGCAATGTGCAGCTGATGACAAGTGCTCCTCTTCTCAGGGACTGATGTCCCGGAGAGGGGAGATCAAGAGAGCCCATGTGTGTGAGCGTGTGGTGGGGGTGTCCAGAGAACAGGGCCGGCTGTGGGGAGGAAGGGAGCTCCTTGTAACAAAAAGCAGAAGATGAGGCAGCCAGGAAGTCTGCGGGAGCCGACCTGTCCCAGGACACGCTTCGTTGGATGCCCTGCATAGGCTGCAGGCCCCTGCAAAGCACAGGCATCTGGACTTTCCTTCCCCCTTCTCAGGGGAAGATCAAGAGAGCAAGGTGTGGCCTTAAACTTTAGCTTTCAAGTAAACCCCATAATTTATGTGCACCTTTTTCGAAACACGAATTTTATGATTGCAAAAAAGCAAACATGTTTTCTTTTGGTAAAATTGCCGCAAGAAATCCTTGTCCAAAAATTGCAGCAGGTCCCTACTTCGGGTGGGATGTAATTGAACCTGTCACGGTATGTCTGTCCCAGGAGAGGGTATGAAGATCCAGGACACACTCCCCTGCGAGCAGCAGCTCCAGTCAAAGGCGGGGAAATGCTGTGCAAATGCCCCTCCTCCCCGCCGTGGCTGTGCATCTGTTCACACAGGAGCCAGGCTCGGGTACTCTGAGCAGACCATAGAGAGGCAACAAAATAACCTCCGGACTGACCTCTGAGATTCTGGGTGAAATTTTGCTGCTGACTTTTAAGGCACCCGAGAAGCAAGTCACCGCAGATTTTGGTGAGGAATTAATATTTATCTAACAGCCTCTTCAGAGGGATGGAGCCACTGAGGCGCAGAGCCAGGACTGGAACCCAGGCCAGCCTGGAAAGCTATGTGCTCCACTGCTCTCTGCAAATATTCCCCACTAAGGAGTCAGGTTGCACCTATTACTGCAGCTGGTGGACAATTTTCAAGAAATGAAAAATGCATAATAGAGAATGTGGAAAATACAGAAAACATAATAGCCTATCACCCAGAAAACAACCATCATTAATAAACACCACTATTATGTTCCCACTTTTCGGGCCTACATAAGCATTGTGTATACACTTGTGTGTATATTATCCACTTCCCCTTTTGTCTCACGCAGCTGGGAAAAGTCCTGTGCTTCCTAAGGATAGGCTGCTTGTCCCGTCCTGTAGCGGCCTCGGCTTCTGGCAGTGTCGTTACGTGGTGGCTTCATGAATGGACTGAGATTGGCTGATCGCATGCATGTTTCTACCTGGCCCCGAGTCCTGCCTTCTGGGGGTGGTTTCTTGTGCAACTTCGCCACATGGCACCATGCCCTTCGGCTTTGCTGCCAGGGGCTGGTCCACCCCCACCCCGTCCTGGGAAGTGGACAGCAGGTGTGTTCAGCAGCAACGATGCAGAGGACTAGAGTCTGGGAATTCAGCTCCGTGCCTTGTTCGGGGAAGGGTCAAGGCACAGGGTGGGTCATGGTGAGGCTGGGCGTGGAGCCTAGGTCTGCTCCTTAATCTGCAGTACAGGAACAGTCCTGGTATGTTAAGTGCCCAGGGCAGGAGACCCAGCCCCTCAGTGATACAGGAGGACTGAGGGACAGGCCACAGGAGTAACCCGCGGCAGATGGGGGACGAAGCCCCGTCCAGCCCTTGCTCCCGGGCGATGGAAAGTTTTAGGTGCAATAATCTTGCATTCTCAAAACCCCTCTTAGAACACCCGGTGTGGTGAAAGGCCAGGGGTTCCTTCCAGGTGTGAGAAGCACAGAGAGAGGCGGAGAGCATTTCCACATTACAGCAGTTTATGCCATAAACTTCTATGGGAATGGCAGAAGCTCTGAAATCTGATTCTGTTCAAGAAATATGCATATGCTGCACCCTCTCCCTGCAAAACCTTATTCCCCAAAGCCAAGCTTCTCATATTCATGGATGGTGAGGGACGATGTGTCTGTTCTCTACAGAACAGACCTGACCTGACCTGACCTGAGGCTTGAATAGGCAGCTGCTGCTGGGGTGTGGGACATATAGTGTCTAGAAGAGGGGCAGGCCATGTCATTATGGGACTGCAGTTGGCTCAGTTCCTTGGCAGCACCATAGGGGTGAACTGCTTAGCACTTGTGTTATCGGCTGGGTTTGGGGGGCCAACGGGCAGGGTCACTTCTGCCTCATTGACTGCTGTGGCCCCTGCTCCTAGCATGGTGTCCAGCATCAGGAGGTATCTGCTGAAGGCTCATGAGGAGGGGCTTAGTGGGGACAGTGCTCCCAGTGACCTTGGCTAAGATCTCAGCAATCCAAAGTCAAGGTGGCACAGCATGGCACATGTGGCTTTCCCAAGACCATAGCTGGACAGCTGGGACAAAGAATGGCCACTTGACTCTGGCACCTCTCAGGGGCAGGCAGAGCCCAGCGGTGGCAAAAGCTGCCCTCTAGCAGACCGTGCTTGCTTAGGGTAAACACTCTCCTCGACAGTGTTAGTGAGAGGTTAGAAAATCCAGCCACGCTATTCACAGGGTAGAGCCCATGATAGGCTGTAAGGGAAAGTGAAACTAGCTGTATGGGGACTTTCAAGAATATTTGAATGAATCATCAGCAGGAGTGGGAAATTCTCTGTAATATGGAGGTTTCCACTGCAAAGGATCTGCTTCAAAAGGATTAACTTAGAAGCAAGAGGGTTGTTTTTTTAAATGATAGGACCTGGCTCCCTTGCCAATTCCGTTATCAGAAAGACAGTGATTTTGATACAAAATAGAATCACAGGCATCATAATCCTTATAAGAACTAACATTTAGAGCACTGACCATCTGCCAATCACTCGTGAGCACATGACAGATATTATCCCAGTCTATCCTCATAGCCATTATTACTGTGCGAGCCTCAAAGAGGAGACTGAAGGTGCTCAGGGGCTGAGAGCTGACCTATGGCTGAGCCAGGCCTCCAACTCCTAGACCACAGTGCTTCTCAACTCTGTTCCCCACGCCCCCTGATCCGGGTGTCCAGGTGTCCCCTGACAATCTCAAAGGAAACAAAACAAACCCTCCCTTATGCCTATCATGTGGACAGCAGGACGTCACAGTGGTTAGAAGCGTGGGCTGCAAGCTGGACGGTGTGGGCTCAAATCCCAGCTCTCCTCTTTCCACGCTCTGCCTCTCCTCCAGCTCCTTAACCTCTGGGCTCGTTTCCTCTCCTGGAGAATAATAGCAACAACCACTAATTTGTACATATTCCTTCTGTGTGCAGACATGGCTTCAAATTTCCCTGCGGGAGCTTGTTTAATGGAGACAATAGGATCTTGCACACAGGGCGATGACGAGACAGATGGAAATATCTGTGCAGTGCCCGAGCCCTGCCTGGCACAGAGGAAATGTCAATGAACGTAGCTTGAATTCAGAAGCAGTTGGTCAGTGGGCGAGCGCATACAAGGCGCTACCCTTGAGGGAGAGAGCCAAGGTCCACACTTTGCAGATGCCCCAGTCCCTGGAGAAGGGCAGTGGGCCTGTCAGGGTGCTTCCAAGGCAGATGCGTCTGATTCCCACGACTTCGGGGACACGGTGCCACTCCTGTTCTGGAGGCTCCGGGCCTGCTGGTCCTCCTCCACGAGGTCAGCCACCAGGTTCATGCGGCAGGCCCTCAGCACCCCCACCAGGTGGCCACTGTTGCGCACTCCCGCTCTGCGTTCTTCCAGATTCTGAGCGACGCCCTCACCGGTTCCGTCACGTTTCGGGGGTATCTTTCCTCGATGCCATCAATCTTGGCGTCAGAAACTTAAGCTGACGAGCCAGTCTTCTCCAGTCTTTCCCCACATTATCACATATGATGTCAAATGCTGCACGCAGGTCTTCCTCCCCGGGCGCCGCCCCGCCCGCGGCCCCCGCCTCGAAGTCGTCCAGGCGCCGCAGCAGGTCGTGGCGCCGCAGGGAGCCGAGCAGCTCGCGCAGCAGCTCGGTGCGCTCGGGTGCCAGGTCGTTCTGCTCCAGAAGCAGGGAGAAGAGGTCGAGGCCGCTCTGCACGAGCTCCAGCTTCCGCTTGCCCACGCGCGAGTGGCACAGGAACTTGAGCTCGGTCAGCTCGCTGCTCGACAGGGCGGCCGACACCGAGTGCAGCAGCACCAGGAACGGGTCCATGGCGACCAGAGGTTCCACCAGCCCGTGTTTGAAAGATTTACAACTGGACACCTCACAATAGAGCAGAAAGCATTTTCTGTCTAAATTCACTCCGAATTTGTTGAAGATATTATCCAGATATCAAAATAAACGGAACAAATCAAATAATTAAATTGCTAACAATATTATCAAACTTCATGTGAAGAAGAAAAGTTTCATTAAGTACAACATAAACAAAAGATCTTAAAGATATATAAATACTATACATCGCTGCCACGAGTAATAGCAAGAGAATTGGAAGTCTGATTAGGAAACTGAGTAAAAAATTATGCTATTTTCCAGAAAGGCAGATTAGAATTTGAGGTAGAAAGGTTAGTAATGTAGCGAGGCCCCAAAGAAAAAAAATGAAAGAATAAGGTTAAGTGTATTTATTCACCTTGTACTGCTATACCAAAATACCTTAGGCTGGGTTGCTTAAACAAGAAATTTATTTCTCCAGTTATGAGGTTGAGAAGTCCAAGATGAAGATGCCAGCAGATTTCATTGCTGGTGAAGGCTCTCTTCCTGGCTTGCAGACTGCTTCCTTACTAATGTATCCTCACATGGCAAATGGAGAGAAAAAAAATCTCTCTCATGTCTCTTTTCATAAAGATACTAATCCCATCCCAAGAGTTTCACTGTCATGACCTAATTACCGCTAAAAAAACCCATCTCCAAATGCCATCACACTGAGGAGTTGGGCTTTAACATATGAATTTTGTGGGAGACAAAATTCAGTCCATAGTAGTAGGTAAAAAGACTAAAAAAGTACATTTTAGTAATATAAAATAATTAATGATAAAACAGAGAAAGCTATTAGGGAAGATCCTTGTTTATAACAGGTGAGGTAATTAAAAGGGATTAGTATTCAACAGTCATTCCAAACTTCATTTGATGTACCTCCATTACTAAAAAAAAAAAAATTAAAGGAACAAATAAGCAAAGAAACAGCAGAACTTTTCTTAAACATCCTTTCAGCTAGCATTCTAACTATGGATTAGATGTAGTGAATTAGATGCATTCAGGTGAGATTTGAAAAGTGGGAGAGACATAGAAGCCATCTTCCTCATCTTCGCTGTGCTTTTGTTCATGAAGGCATGCATGGTTACTGGGTTTCTCTGAAGACAAACTCCATTGTCCATTCGTGATTTGATGGGCACCAACCCTTGAATGGAAGACTTTGTTGACATCAACATCAACCTCTTGATTTAGTACTTGTGGAATATACTATAAAGCATATGTACTTCACAGGGCCTGGTTTTCCAAAGCCTTGCAGTTTCAAATATTGACCTTGCAAGGACAGGAAATTCTCCTCAGGCTGTAAGTCTCTGGTGTAAGATAAAGATTTGTGGCACAGCAGGTTGATGGCTCAAAGACAGACTAGTTACTGGTTGTTATGTAAAGACACTGAGAAATTGCTATAGGAAGGAATGTTTGCTAAGATCAAACTGTTGTTGATAGGACCACTTAATTGCCTTACTGGAATGTCATCTGCCTTGTTTCACTGAAAGTTACCAGCCTATACTGTTAAACTATAACCCCATCTTTGTTCTCTTTCTGTAACTTCCTGGTCTGGAAAATGAACGCAGGAAGAGAACCCCAATTCAGCGTTAATTTCCCAAGGAAGGAATGCCTCTCTATTGAGGGTTCCAGTGGGAGATTAACCACTTTGGGGCCTCTCACTGTTTGGAAGAGATGGGCTTTGAGTAATCCTTTGTATCTTCATTGCCCAGGGGAAGAGGGGTGACAAATCAGTGGGGGTGAAGCAATGCAAAGCAACACCTACTGACCTAACTGTGGCAGAGGTACCACTCATTCGGCAGTTTGTTTCTTGCTGTTCTTGTAGTCTCCCTTGAAACTTGATCTACAACCTGCTCTTCTAACCACTCCAACAATTTTGTAAAAACAAATTATCTGAATTTAATTCCCTTTCTACTTAAAATGGCTAGAGAATTTTCTTTTGCTTTCAACTGTAACCCTGACTGATACAACAGGTTAAGAAGATGTGACATTAAACAAATTATTTTGGAACAATGTAGGTATTCTATCTAAATTATTCTTCCTAAGATATCAAAAGCCAAGAGCTACACAGTTCACCTATAAAATGGTCATTTTCCAAAACCTCATACTTTAAAGAGTCCTAAGCTGTATGGAACCTACATAAATATACAGAATTATATCCATCCCTATGTACAGCTAGGAACAAGCTCTGAACTGAGATGGTGGTAGTTCACTACGCAGCTCAGTCCCTATCCAGAATGTGATTAGTTTATTCAACAAGCATTCACTAAAACTTTCTATGTGCCAAGCATAGTGCAAGATTCTGGTAATATGAAAAACAAATGCTGTTGGTCCTAGAAGAGTTCACAGTCTAGATTTCAGACAGACAATATTTAGAATACAGTAATACTCTAGGAGAAGTTTACACGTATTTCTATTTATCCCCATGTCCATATTTTCATTAAATACTATTGAAGCAGAAAGAGAGAGTAATGTTCAAGGATATTTACATGATTTCTTAATATTCTGAAATTATCAGTTTGGAATGGGTTTTTATCCCCCATTTTGACTGTTTGTATTGTTCCACATTCTACAGAATCTAGTTTAGATCCCAATTCATCTGTGATGCTACAGTGTTTTAACACCAGAACAGACTATGTAAAAAAGTTAGTCTCCATATATACGGTTAAATGCCAGCGCTAGGTTAGAATGGTCAGCTCAATAGCCCAATGCCTTATCTGCAGTAGATATCACTCTTACCAATTACAGAATGTAGATTTGACTTGTTCATAATCTGAAATAGTCTGACAGCTCTGATATGTGAAAAAACAGAAAAATCTCCAGAAAAAAACAGAATTTATGTGGCTTCTTTGAACTTAGTGACACATGAAATATGTTAAAATGTCAAATATGTGGTAGAATAGATTCTGTGGAGTTGGGCTGTATAGAATTAATAAATAAAATGTGAGAAGAGCAAGTATTTATTAGTGTTTATAATTTCTTTCATATGCTCTATCTTTGATCTAGCAAAATTATGTTGTCTAGCTTTTATTAATACATTGTTCCTTGATACATTCTTGCTTTACCTGCTTTTGGCACTATTTGATAGCAAAGAGAGGAAACACCTAGCGAAGCCCGAGAACTGTTTTCGTTTTAATGTTTCTTGTCCCTCGATGCCATTTATTAGCCTCACAAATAACATCACCGTTTTTGAAGGGGTGATATCACTATATTTGGTGTGTGAGGTAGAATACATATGGAAATTTTTCAGTATTAAACAGCAAATAACATTACAAATACAGGAATATGACTTGCTCAAGATACAAGGATCTTGCGTTGTTTACATGCATATACTTTGAAACTTAAAATCCTCATATTTGAAATCTGACTCTGCAACTTGCTAAATGTATACATTTGGAGATTTCCTTCACCTTTTGTGAGATTCAATTTTATTATATGAAAAAAGGGAAATGTAGGACTGTGTTGGACATTATACTAAATAATTCATATAATAATAAGTGTCCTGTATGAGTCATTATTGAGAATATCTTCAAGGAAACTAGTATTGATTCTACTAAAAATTTAGTAGAAGAAAAACAACAAAGGCAAGAAAACTGTTCCAGAGAAAAAGAGACTGAAGAAACACAACAACCAAAGCAATGAGTGAAACTTATTTAATCTTCGATTTTTATAAAAACCTGCACAAGATCTTTTTGGGCCAACTGGGGATATTGAAAATGAATTTTATTGGTGAATGAATGTTAATTTTCTTAAAGTAATATTGATGTTATTGCTATACAAGGGAAGGTTGTTATCATTAGAAGGTGCTAGGTATTTAGGGTTGTAGTAGCATGATGTCCGTGATTTGCTTTCGAATGGTTCAGTGAAAAAACAAAAAAATAAATAAGTCAGTGCGTGTGCGTGTGTGTGTGTGTGTTTGTGTGTGTGTGCTTGTGTGTGCCCATGTAAGTGGTAAAGAGAGAAAGAGATAGAAGGTTCCAATGTGGCAAAATCTTAAAAACTGACGAATCTAGGTGAGGAGTATACAAGTGTCCCTTTTATAATTCTTTCAATTTTTTGGAAAGTTTTTAAATTTTCAAAACAAAACCAAATGATAAATGACTCACCTAAAATAAGTCATAATTCATAAGCTACAGAAAATAATATTAGTGTAAATAATGGTGATAATGGTAACAATAATAAAACATACTATGTGTCATAATTTAAGTGGGAGTATCAAGATGATTCACTTGTAACTGAAGATCAAAAATCACATAAATGTTTCTTTATTATGTTTTCTTGAATATAAAACATATAATAGGCTAAAACAGAAGCACAAGTTAGCACTTTAGATATACTCAGATTACATATTTTAGTGAGTAACAAGCAGGTCACATTAACCATTTGCTGATGAATAGTGAAAAATAACTTATCCATTAATGTACCTATAAAAAGTAAGAGTTAAATTTCAAAAATCTGAAAGTTAGAAATATAATAATCATTTACTTAACCATGTAGAACCACTTGCACAGCTTGGAGGAGATATTAACACAGAGAGAAAGAAAAGCCAACGCTGATATTACAGATTTCTTAATTAAAAATGACGACTACTCATCTTCTCATGAATTTTCTTGCTAACAGTGACAGAATATGTGTAACCCCTGTCTCCTAAGAAAGAAACTATTCTGTCACTGTGTGACTTATGGGTCAAAATAGTTTTGTGCATTCCTCACAAGCATTTCAATCTATATTTGTCAGTGCTTTTGGTGAGTTTATTAGACTTGACATGTCACATTTTACACTCATGAAGGTAGCAAATGGCTTAGTTGATGTATTTCATTAAAGTGTAAGATACATTCTAAACATCAAATGTCAACAACAATGATTTTTCATTCTTGTCAGGAAGTGGGGCTATTAATTTCCATGAGAAACATTAGAAACATTATTTTCAGAGTTCAACCTACTTTGCTATATAGGATTCAGTTGCGATAATGAGCTAATGTTCAGACAGGAAGCAGTAGGGATTAGGAGCACAGGCTTTGGAGTCAAATTACCCAGCTTTAAATCCCATCTTTGCTATTACTTACTGTGTAATGTTGGGCATATTACTTAAAATTGCAAAGTTTCAGTTTCATCATCCCTACCAGAGAGAACGTAAATAATCACCACCTCATTGAATTCTTGGAAAGATTAAATGAGGTAATCAAGACAGCCCATTGCCTGGTACATACTAAGCACAAAAATTCAGTTATTTAATAAATATGCACTGAGTACCCATTCGAAGCCAGGTATTACTGTAAGCACTCAGAAAATAGCAGTAAATGACAGAGAACCACCCCACCCCTCCCCCCAGAAAAAAAAGAAAAAGAAAAATAACCGTCTTTTTGGAGTTTAGATTCTAGTGGAGGGAGACAGACAATACAAAATAGGCATGATAAAATTATATAGTATGTTAGAAGGTGGTAAGAGCTATGGATGAAAAATGGAACAGGATAGGGAAACTGTGGAGAGGTAAATGGGTTCCAATTTTTAGTATTAATATTAGGTTAAGTTCTCTTGGAAAATGACATTTGAATTGAGACTAGAATGAGATGAGAGGGTTAGTCATGCCTATGAATGTATAAGGGAAATGGCCCCAAGAAAGCAGTATTCTTGAGTGTTTTAAGAAGCAAAAAGCTCACATTATGACTAAGTTTTGAAAGGATGACTTTGGAGGCCTGGCACTTGGTAGAGTGTGGTGTTGGTAACACCAGGGTCAAGGTTTTGAATCCTCATACTGGTCAGCTGCAATACATATATGAAGATCACTTTGGCTACTGGGCTGAGGAAGAAGGAGAGAGGATGGAAACAGAGAAATCCATTAGAAAATTATTGCTGTAATCCCGGTGAATGATGACAGTGGGTAGGCCATGATGTTAGTAGTGGAGGTGGTGATAAGGGACTGAATTCTGGATATGTTTTCAAAGTAAAACTAAGGGGATTTTCTGATAGATGAGATGAGAGGATAACAGAAAGAGGTAAATCAAATATGTCTCCAATAATTTTCATCTCAGCAACTGAAAGGACAAAACTTCCACTAATTGAAATTGAGAAGACTGTAGGTAAAGCATTTTCTTAGAAAATCAGTTCAGGTGATTTTGGACAGTCCATTAGGTATCCAAGTGGAGATGTCAAGAAAGCAGTTTTGTATCTAGAGCCCCAGGAGGACATTTGGGCTGGCAATATACATGTGAGTTGACACCTAAATGTTATCTAAAATCATGCAACTAGATAAAATCACTGAGGAGTGAGTTAGAGAGGAAGAGACAACAAAGGATTATCGATATTAAGCAATCGGGAAGAAGAAGGGAAAACAGTGTGGCAGGAGGAAAACTCAGAGAGTGTAACGTCCTGAACACCAATGAATAAATGTAATGAGAAAAACTGAGCATTTAATGCTGAGATAAATGCTGCTGATCTGTCAACTAAGATACATTTAGAGAATTGACTGTTAGACTTAGCAATGCAGAAGAAATTTTTGACTCTGACAGGAGAACTTTTTGTTCCACAGAGGTAGTAAAAGCCTGTTTGGAACAATGGGGTTAATAGACCATGGGAAAAAGGCAAATCAAAGGCAGCAAAAATGGATGGAGAAATAAATCCATGGAAATGATCCCATAGAGAGAAAACATGATTATGCAGGAGAAAGTGGGAGGCTGGCTAGAGCAATGTTGTTGAGTAAGCCAAAGGCAGTGGAATTTAGTGTACTAGTGAAAAGAATGGCTTTAGATAGAAGCATTGCTATTTCATGTATAGAAACAGGCAGGAAGGCACCATAAATAGGTGAAGATTTTCATATCGCTGTAAATCTGATGGAAGGTATAGCATGTAATTTCATCTAAAATAAGATGGACTATAAAGTAAATATGTGAATATTAATTAGTTCCTTTAATTCATTCCATAGTAGTTCAAACAGAAGTTGATTCAATCCAAATTGATGAAATCTAAATCATGGTTGTACAACAAATTTATAAAAATGAGTTTCAAACACAAACTGAAATACATTTGGCTTTTTCTCTTTTTTGGTAGATAAAAAGATAAAAATGACAATTCATCGTTAATTAAAAGGTGGTAATGGGCTTGCTTTTACTGTTGATCTGGCCATCACATCTTGGGCACAAGTGGTGAGAGTCAGTTTTGTACTCCATGAATATTCATAACCAATACAAAAATGTAAAAAAATAAAAATAAAAGGAGAATTGACCAGCCACTGCTTTTATTTGCTTTTATAATATCAAGATACAGTGACTCAGAACATGTTGCCTAATTTAGAACAAAGAGAAAAAGATCTAAAACATTTCTTTCCAATTAACTGTCATTCATATATGTTATGAAGTTTGAGTAAATTTAAATTTCAATCCATAAAGTGTTTATTTCTTATTAAGTTTTTATTAGTGAAATGAGACATAGGCATGAGAGAAGAAATATGAAATTGTAATCTGTGTATGATTGTTCTGAGCATGAAAGCTGCTGCTTTAAGTTAAGAGGTATTAATAGTTATGTAATTGTTTATTGTTTGGGTAGGCTAGGCCAATGATATTAATTAATGAAACACCTATGCTTCCTCCTAGGCTTACAATGCATTCTAAGTATTTAGTAATGCTATATATTTGGCCAATAGTCAAGATAACTTTATAAAGATTAAGAAAAGCAATCGCAAAGCAAGGGGGGGTATAACTGAGGAAGGTGCAAGTATTAAAGAAATGGTCATATATTTTTGTAAGCTTGTTATTGAGAAGAGTATATGGTGCATAGTATACTGACACCAATGTTTGTTGATTAAATGTGGATCTTAGGTTCAGATTGTATTTTGGAAGAGAGAGTATTACTCATCCAATGGACAGGATTTTATTTTTTCCTATTTTGAAATTCTATTTCTCATATCTTTATTCACATAATTAAGACAATAAAGTGACTGAAGACAATCCAAGTATTATAGATGCCTCATTAAATAAAAAAATACAGAGAAAAGGATGATTTGATAATTGATGTATGGTATTAAATTTAATGCTTAATAACACTAAGCAACAAAATAATACCACATTAAATAAATTCAAGGAAAAAATCACCGATTAAAGCTCACTTATTCCTCAGTTTAGGCTATGACCAAGTAAAGAAATAAAGAAATTAAAGATATAAAAGACTATTCTCCTTTAATTTGTTTAGCATCGTTGTTCAGATACTTATTTCTTATCTCCCCCCAGCACAGACTGTACTAAGAAATCTCCTATGTTGTTAAAATCTACGGTTTTCTTCATTCAAAATCCAAGCTGAAATTATAAAATTGTATAGGTGTTTTCAATATTATAGAATTTTCCTGATATATAGCATGTTATACACAGTAAGTTTTTCATATATTATATTAAGGCAAGAGGTGATGTGGTATAAACACATCCCCCACAACAATTCATCAAAGAGATAAATTGTAAACTACATCTGATTTCCTACCAACTGAGTATGATATAATGAACTGGTTGTAGTGCTATAGATATGAGATTACGAGCAAAGCAACGTGAACATAAAGGATCTCTTTTATGAAGTAATCAGAATCTTCCATGGCTTCTTCGCAACTCTGTTTACTGTGTGAGCAAGATATTTTATGCTGAAATAAACTAACAAAGGGGTTGATCGAGTATTTAAACTCTAAGGACTATTCTTAGAGGGTGTGTTACACATGGCTTCAAGATTCTCAACGACTCTAGTGCAAATGGCATAATTTTCCTTCCCAGTTTGAAAATTGACTTTTAAAAAAATGTTTACTGTCAGCCAATGTATATAATTAAAAAGAAAAGAACCAAAACTTAATTGTTTTTATTTTTATATTGATGCCACTGTATAATACCTGTGATTTTATAACATATGATTATTGAGATTTATAATTGATTTTATAGCATTAGTCTAATTTATTTTACTCTTCTGAAATAAGTACATATCACCTAAATCTTATTAAAAATAAAATGGAACAGAAAAATCTTGTAAGATTCTAAATGGCATTTTTAAATTGCTTAAAGTGTGAATTTACTATAGATGAAGTGATTTCACTAACCACAAAATACAGTGATTTTGAAAAAGTCAGATAATTAAATCTTATTATTGAAAATTTGACTTATCATATTTTCTAGATTGTAAACATTTGTGTTGGATTGCCATCAATTTGAAATTATCTGGTGTAGAGCTAATTTTATTTTCTGACAAGCATTTTCTTGTTGTTTATCATAAAAATCAAAAGACACTAACACTGTAGTTAATTGGAGGTAGTCATGTGATAGAAAAGACAGATCATTTGGAAGCATTAAAGCTTTGTCAGCCAGAGCCCTAATTCTCCTCCATTGAGGTAGATAAAGTTCTCTCAAGACAATAAACTGATTATTTATTAGATAAATGGCTTCAGAAATTGGACAATAAAAACAGAGGTAATGTAAAGTCCCAAATCACTGAAAAAAAAAATGAGTTAGAAGTATTTTATCTGCTTATAATAACTTTACTAAAAGTAATTTAAAAACTTAAATAAATTTTATTTTTATACATCTGTAAGTGTCAATAGTAGTTAATTGTTAAAAACAAAAGTGAACAGACATTTACAAAGCCAAATCTCCCTCCTATATTTCCACTTTTTATGGAACACAGTTTGTTTTGTTTCTTCAGATCTAGCTTTATTCATATATACATACTTTGTTGTTTTAAACAAAAATTTGTCATGTGATAAGTTCTGCTTCTGCTACTTGTTTGATTCTTTCAGCAGTCATGGACTCTTCCATGTTTACATGAACAAATTATCCTAATTTTTTAAACTAAAATAAATTTTACAAATTGCATTCTATATCATAAATCACATTAAAGTAATTTAAGAGTTAAATTTTAGTTTTGGTTTTTATATATTACAAATAATGGTTCAAACAACTGGCTTATATCTTTATTTCTGTGAAGCTGAGTATTTCTGCAGCACAGGTTTATAGAAGTAAAATTTCAGGTCAAAGTTAGGCACTCATTTGTTTGTCATGAGGTGCTGCAAGACTACACCCCAAATGATTTTGTGAAGTTACACTTTCACTGACAGCAAATGAGAGTGCAGGACTGGAAAGGCAGGAGGGCATGAGATCCAGAGCATAAGACAGGAATTGATCCTGGAGCAGGGGCCTGGGAACAGGAGTCATTCTTTCATTTAACAGGAAGGACAAGCCATGAGAAGGGTGGTGATACCACCAGTTGTATCGATCTGGTGGTGGGAAGCTGAGATATTCTTGACTGATTGTTGCTATTTTCCTAAGAAAGGTTATCAGGTGCTTTTGAGTGGAGGGAGCCAAATGGAGTTTGAGAAATTTGGAGTTTTAGAAGAAAATATGAAACGGTGGTCTTAAATAGTGGAAAAGAAGGATTTTAACTGTAATAGGCCAAAATATGGTCTCCTAAAATATATCCATGCCATATCTCTGGAGCTTGTTAATGTTACCTTTTTTGGAAAAAGGGTCTTTGCAGATATAATTATATTAAGAAACTGAGATTTGGAGATTACCATGGTGAGGCCTAAATGCCATCATAAGTGTCCTTATAAGAGAGAGGCAGAAGGAGACAATGCACACACATGGAGGAGAAGACAACGTGAAGATGGAGATAGAGAGTGGAGTGATGTGGCCACAAGGACAGAAATGCTGGGGCAGCCACTGGAAGCTGGAAGTATGGAGTAAATTGCCCCCTTTATACAGTATAACCACCACAGGGATAGCAGCTCTGTCGATTTGGGGCTTTTGGCTCCAGAGCTCTGAGAAAATAAATTTCTGTTGCTTTAAATCAACAAGTTTGTGGAAATTTGTTACACTAGGAAACTAGCACACCCAGCAAACTAATACACTATTCAAGTAAATTATCCTACAGAATTAAATTAGCCTTTGAGGTTTGTAGTTATAAATCTGATGTACAATTAACTGGTGGAGAGAAAGAAGTTACTTGCTTTCAACCATGGTTGGAATGTTTCTGGATGAATATGGTAGTACAGATATCATGGGAAGTAAAAAAGGCAATTTTATGTTTTTTGTTTTGGGAATTTTGTTTTCAAGAGATTAATTATCATAAAGAACTAAGCAAGAATCTAAACTGGAAACAAAACAGAAGGGGAAGAGGATAAATAGTAAAAAAACATAGGACTTATCAATTGCACTTCTCAAAAAATTGGAGTATATATACTGTGAAGTGCTAAAATAATGATGGGTAATGATAAAGTTGTCACCATTTCTTATGTGGCTGAGGTAGCATGATGAAAAAATGGTTGGAAGTGAGTAGATAAAGGAAATAGATATTAGAGTTTTAATATAAGTCATCCTTACCTATGTCAGTAGCATGTATTTAATTATACAGCCTGGAATTATTTGACGGTTTTAAGTTTTGAAGTTTGATGTTTCAATGTGTAATGGATATTTACTTTTGTTTTGACTTTTTTTTTAATCTTCCTAGCATTAATTCCCCTGATGTTGATATAGGAAAACCACTTTCTATCATATTGTTCATGATATTCAGATGAAGCTGACTGCACTGCCCTCCTGCCTGGCCCTCCCAGCCCAAATGTACACCTGCTAATGGGACTAAACCAATCAGTATTTCCTGTTCTGGTTGATAGGGGTTTACCTGTTAGCAATAAACCATCAAAGACTTAAAAATTAATAATAACACCATTTATACAAGCACATTTTAAATAAATTAAGTTTTAAAAGTTCCTGTTGGATCACATCTTTGTATATTGTACTGGTTACAATCTTCTTTTGTAACTCTTCTGAATGTACATCTACATCCTGCTCATTTTTTATAGTCCCGTAAGGTAATATTGAATGCTAAGTCCCATTGCATTTGCTACAGCATATCCCACGGCTTGGTAAGCCATGTTCACTAGAGATTTTTGTTTCAGAAAAATATTCCTGTCCTACTCTGTTAGGTAACAATTTGCAGTAATATGCACAGTGAGTTTTTGTTCTTTAAATTGAATTGAATTATTAAGATTAAATGTAGTTACATAATATAAAGTATAGCTACAAGATACATTATTGAAAAAAAATTTCAGTCTTTTAATGTATATTTATCAACAGTAGGAGTCAATTCTATAAAAAGGACTAATAGGATGATTTCTCAAAACTTGTCTAAATCATGTCCATGAAGTCATAGACATGAATTTATAAGACAGGTAAGAATGTATTTGGGATGTTTACTCTTCTATTCCAAGGCCACTATAATTCTGACGCAGGGCCAGTACATGGAAGGGCCAGTCACATTGATTAATTTAAAAGGCATTTTACTGGTGTAGTGATGACAAGAGCAGAAACAACAGAAATATTGCTCCTCTATTTCTACCAGGTGGCATTGATATTCAGGTATACTCTGAGACTACATTACTTCAACAGAAACAAGAAATAATTTATTATCCTTTGCATCAAGGTGCTAAAAGAGTAAACTTGCATCAGCATAAACTGATTTAACACAGAGACAGCCACACAATCAGTTAAGTTTTCCCTAAGATGGTTATGTAGTGGGAAAATGTATATGTTAAAATGGTTAGTGTTTACTAACTTTAGTGATTCTTTTCATTCGTAATTGTTTAGTTAGATTAATTTGAGATGATATAAACTGAGAATAGACATTGTCCCAATAGACTTATTTTAGAAGGCCTGTATGCCAAACAAAAATTATTCCCACAAATTATTATAATTCAATCTTCACTTAATACAGTAATGGTTAACTCTATAAAGTTTGGTGAACAAAAGATATATTAAAACTCATCAGTGTACCTAATATGTGGTTAATAAGAATTACTAAAATTTTTATCTCACAATAGACTAAATGCATATTAAAAGATAATACAATTTATTTTAACTCAAACTGGACCAAGTAAAGGGCAGGATTTCTTTTAAAATGTATTTTTAAAATATTCAATAATTTTTGGGCCGGCCCCGTGGCGCACTTGGGAGAGTGCGGCACTGGGAGCGCAGCAGTGCTCCCGCCGCGGGTTCGGATCCTATATAAGGATGGCCGGTGCGCTCACTGGCTGAGCGTGGTGCAGCGCGGTGCAGCGCGGTGCGGCCAGTCACAAAAAGACAAAAATAAATAAATAATTCAATAATTCAATAATTTTTATGCTAACCTCTTTCAATTTAGATTATGTTTGACCTTTTAAATTTCACCAAGAAGCCCTCTAGAAGTATGAACCCACCTCCCTATTATGAAATATATTTAGAAAGTAGCCACAGAAAACAATATTTTGTCCTAATAAAATAATAGTAGTTCTTCCTCTAACAATATATGGTGGTCTTCCCTTTTACTCAACAAAAAATGTAGTATAAAAAAAAATAAATATAATCACACTCCAGGTTGATTGTCATTAAGTTGATGCATACTTTATTTCACTATTTAAAAATGTATTTATATTTCTGTTTGGGCTAAATAAATTAGAATTTGAAGGTACCAGCTTTTCACATAAGTGCTTATTAGTTTTTTAAAATATGATCATGAAGTAAAGTCTTTAATGAAGAAAGGTCATCTATGTAATATCAATAAAACTGCTAATTAGCAAATACAATATTTGTAAATGTAGACTGGACAATTAAAAATAAGGATAAAGCTTAATTGTGCAAAAATAGGTTGAACAACTTTAATAAGAAAAAGTAGAGATATAAATAAAAAGGTCAGTAATTTGAAAGTTACAAGGTAATTGTTATTGAAATAATTTTTAAAAACTATGATTACCTGCATTTACTACCGTCATAAACATCATATTTTGAAAAAAGCTTTTAGTCATATGATAAAATTGTTAGTTTTATTGAGAGAGAGAGAGAAATATCACCAGTGAGAGACATAATAGCAAAAGAAGAGTATTGATTTTAAACAATATTAATTAAATGCTAATCTCAATATGAAACTAACACTTTTCTTTGACTTGTGGCAAAATGTTAGTGTCTGTGTTGAGATTTACACATATAAAATGCAGATAGTAATAACAGCTCAGAGGGGTGCTGTGAGGCTTAATTAATTTCTCTAGAGTGCTATGGACATGAGAAAATGTATGCAGTCGGGGCATTTAATCACTATTACTCTTCCAGGAGTTTTCTTTTGATATTGCCTAGGGAGGCTGGATGGAAGACTGCCAAGTTACTGAACCCCCAGAAGAAGACTTGTATTGAACAGTAAAACAAATGAATTAAAAGCTAGATCTTAGGAAAAAACCTTAAACAAATGAAAAAGTTGGCCAGTTGACGGTGGCAGAGGTGATCAAATTAATTACCATTATAGTTTACAGATTAAATACAAAGTAAATATATATATGAGCTGAAGATCCTGAAAGAGAAAGAAGACGGTGAAGGAAAAAAGAGAGGGAAAAAAGGGAGAGAAAGAGAGAGGAAGAGAGGAGAGAAACAGATGATAAATATTATTTTTTAATAGGTGAAGAAAAGAAGAGGAAATAAGAAGGTAATATGTAGGGGAGGGCAGGCAGATGGAGTGGGTGTTAGTTAACATCATTGTTAAATACTAGCAAATTGGAAAAAATCAATTCAGAAGATTATGAAATTTTAAAATGTTTGGATAGCTGTCATATCTCAAAAATCAAAAAGAAAGATTTCTGCAGCAGAGTCAAATCTTTGTGAGTTATTGGTCTCAGAGAAATGATGTACGTTAGTTCTTCTAATCAAGGCTGAATTCACAAGGTTTTGTGAAGGTATGTTGAAAATAAGAAAGGTGCTTAGCAGGTAAGTGTACAATAAATCTTTAGGAATTACCTTTATTCAGATTATAATGATGTCTAATCTAAAGTTGCACTGCTACATAACTTGCTGCATCATTTTTTCTCATTGATATTAAATATTTTATTTTTAACTTATTAACTGTAAATGCCTGACACCTTAAGAGCATCCTTAAATCATGGTTTAAGTGATTCAGAAGTTTTCTAAATCATTTTGGAAATCAGAACACACTTTCCCCCCACCAAAATCAATAATCCATATTAAATGTGGTTTGTTCCAGAAGAAGTAGATATTTTGAAAAATAGGTAACAGAAAATAATTTACTAATCAGATATTGGTTGAGCAACTACTTTATGCTAGTTATTTGTGAGGTACTATATCAGGAAAAAAGAACAGTAGAAGTTGGTTTAACACAGCTTACTATTTAGTAGAGAGAGAATTCAGACACATAAATATGTGAATAAATTACAATTGATAAACACTATACTAGAATAAATGCCAAGTGATATGAGATTTCTGAGGATATAATTATATTTGCAGTGAAAATCCATGAGAAAAAGACATCCATAATAAAGTACTTCCTTCTATCATATACATTCCTCTGTACCTTTTACAGCCTCCCAGGCAAAAGGCAGCATGGGGAACGGTCCCTGCATTTGTAAAAATGGGAAAAAGTAGTAGGAAGAGCTCATTGGACAGTCCTTTTTTTATTTATTTGCAATTTGTTTTAAAAGTCCCTCTGCTGGTGGCAGAGAACACGAATTTAAAAAACAATATCCAAAGGACTGTTCTTTGGGACAAAAGCATCCTACTTTGACAGAAATACTCAAGCGAAAAAATAAAAGTAATAATAATTTCTATTTAAAGCTCCCAATTACTCACCCAATCTGGCTTGTCATATATAGTTAAATATGAGCTGAAGTTTATCAGATCATGATTATTTAATGACTGCTGAGAATCAATACAAACGTATGAAAAATCCTAGAGAAGTTAGCAGAGCACAATAAGAGTGGAACAAAAGATTAGATATAAGTTTGCCCTTTTCTACCCCAAAACAACCCAGCAGAAAATGTGAGTATATCAGATCCCAATGGGAGTTCCTGATCTTGCTAACGGTGAAAAAGATTTAGGAACAGAGGTTCCCATATAAATGTTAATTGAAATTATTCCATATTCATATTTCAGATATCCATTTATTTTAATTTGACTAACATTTATAATTCTATGTTCTAGCACTGTGTCCTAGACTGAAAATACAATGATAAATATATGTAATTATTTCTGACAAGACGCTTATAGTGCAGATGTAAACCAATACTTGCTGAAATCTGTAGCTTGCTAAAAAGTGCTAACGGCTTCAATCAGCTATCTCCTTACATGAGAGGTCTGGGTCTTTTGGACCAATGTCATTTGCTGTGGATTTAATGTACCCACAAAACTTAACCCCACTGTGACAATGTTAAGAAGGTGGGAAATCCTGTTATGGTAATTAAAAAGTGGGGCCTTGAAGAGGTGATTAGATTGTGAGGACCATGCCCTAGTGAATGGATTAATAAATTGACAGTTTAATGGTGGTCATGGCTGTGGTTCTGAGGGCTTTGACAGGAGAACACGTGAGGAGGTTGTCTCTGTCTTGCTTCTGCCTTCCTTGCAATGTGATACCCTGTGCCATCGAAATCACCATCAAAGAAAGCCCTGAACTTTGTTCCCTGAACTTTGGACTTCTCAGCCTCTGAAACTGTAAGCAATAAATACTGTTTCTTCATAAATTACCCAGTTCCAGGTATCTAAACAACAGAAACAGACTCATATACAATTTTAAGAAAATATATATTTCAGGCACAGCCACCCTAATGTTGATCATTGTCACACTCTCACCTTTTGAAGAAATCTGCCACGAACAACATAACACTTTTTACTGTTTTTACTGATTTGTCATCTATCTTCAATTCTTTGGACAGGAATAATTTGTGGGCTAAGATGGGGGAGTTTAAAGTAAATCCTCATCCATGAATCAGTATCATTAAAATCTAAAATTTTTTATTATGTCTCTCAAGAACCAGGTTAGGCAGGAAGCAGAAACCCTATCTCAATTCTAAGTTTTATGAGAAGAGAGCTGTGTTCAAATCTACTGTTTAAATCATACATTGGTAGCCTAATTCATGTTTAGTGTTAGAAGGCTGTGTTCAGACCAACTGACCAGCCCTCATTTATGTTCGGATGTATATCAGCTAGGGCAGTATTCGGCATCTAAATAGAGTCACACACTGAGTAACGATGTTTCAGTCAACGACAGAACGTGGACATGATGGTGGTCCCATAAGATTATAATGGAGCTGAAAAATTCCTATCACCTAGTGACATTGCAGCTGTTGTAATTTTGGAGCACAACACATTATCTTTTCTATTTTATATATGTTTAGATATACAAATACTTACCACTGTGTTACAATTGCTTACAGTATTCAGTACAGTACATGCTGTACAGGTTTGTAGCCTAGGAGCAATAGTCTGTGCCATACAGCCTAGGTGTGTAGTGGGCTACACCATCTAGGTTTGTGTAAGTACACCCTATGATGTTCACACGACGATGCAATCGCCTAATGACATGTTTCTCAGGATGTATCACAGTCATTAAGAGACGCAGGACTATATACATTACATTCAGAATGAATTAATACATGGTCTCATTATTGCTTTGGATGAATTAAATGCCAACTTCCTTGTCACTGATGGACTCCATTAGGCCCTCAACATTTTCTCCCATGTTTCTACAAACATTTCTTACATTGCTAACAGAGTTAGCTTTCTTAAAATCTAATTATAACTATTCTTCAAAAATACCTTTGTTAGTTCCTGTTAAATCTTACTTAAAAACCCCTTTTGGTGTTAGGTCCTCTCACCCTCCATCTTACCTGCCTTGACTGGCTGTCTCACCACAGGATGGGTTCCCCGCATTCTACTCACTTGCAACTATCCACAGCCTCCTGAATGCTACATTCTTCTCTGTGCCTTCACGCTGTTATGTGAACTCCCCTAGCCTGTGATATCATTTCTCAGCTTGGCAAATGCTCACTCATACTTCAGGATTCCACTGATTCATGAGCTCTGTGAAGCTTTTCCCGAAGCTCTGTGTTCTTCTCTTTGCTGTTCTGGAGTTTTAGTTAACTCTATCATATTGCAATTCCCTGTATGTATATTTATCTTTCCTGCTGACTATGAAATAGAAACTATGTCTTTTTACATTTTGTATTTCTAGTGTAGTGTTGGACTGTAATAAACTCTGTTGAATAAATGAATGAATGAATGAATTAACATATTTTTGTTAGGAAAGACTGGGAGGAAAGCCCTGGACCCATGCTAGCATCCATTCCCTTGATAGAAGTTAGAATTTTTTCATCTAATTGACTCACAGAAATAGCTGAGCAAGCATGGTGAAATTTTACTGCTTTGCTATTTAATTGTTTTTTTCTCTTTAAAATGTTTTGAAAGTACTTTAATATTGTTACTATTTACCTCTTCTGCTCACTTTTAGAGAAGTTGGGGCAAGCTTAAAATCTGGGAGAGAGATGAGATTAGAGGTAAGGCAGAAATAACTAATTGAATGAGCCATCAGGTGGCTTTCTGTACCTAGCACAATTTGCTTGAAAGGAAGGACTGGGTAAATGTAAATAAAAGAAAACAATGTATGTAACACAACATATTATCTCTGGAAACTTGACGGGATACCAAATTTAGTAAAGGAGAAGTAGCAAGCATTTAATTAGCACCATTTAAAAGTACAGCACTTCTCTGGATGATGTTTAGAATGATCTAAACTACAAGCTTCACCTCTTTAATTTAAGGCTTTAATCTTTTGTTAAAAATGTTAAGACTTTCCACAGAGGTATCTTTTGATTACCTACTCGTATTTCACATTTTAAAGCAATCAATAGCTAAAGGCAGATTTTCCTGAAAGGTAAAGGGCAGCGCTTCTTGGCACAGAAAGCACTGTGATGAGTTACCATAAGTCCTGATTTGCTTTGGACAATTCCAGTTTATGCCTATTGTGTCACTGCAGTTATTAATAGCCTCCCATATCATTCTCAGAAGTGTCCCGGTTTGAACAATAAATCGTATTGTCAACTTAACAATAAGAAAGAAGAAAAACAGGTATGATGAGATCACAATAAAGCTTCTGGAAGTGCCAAAAACAAATTCAGGTAAAATAATGGCTGACCCTGATTCCTTAGGACTAATACCTACAATTCTAAGAAAAGCTTTACCTGCATATCTCATTTATGCAATTCAGGAATGTAGTAACCACGAAGAAAAACGTTTCTTGACCTTTCCAAGTTATGAGTAAATGAATCCATTACTGTAGCTTACATTTCCACCCATGAAGATCTCTATTGCAAATTAAAACACTTAATGTCTGAAGTAGATTATTAATGTAAATCATTTTCTAAACTCATCTCCTATTCTTAGAACTATGATTACATTCTGATGATAGTTTGAATGATAGCTAGGTGAAAAATAATCTTGATTAGTAATGAACATGTAAACATACAGTGATCTAGCCTGACCTTGGTTTATAGATTGTAGTATCATTACTGCAGATAAAAGTGGGGATTGGAAGGAGTATTAGCCCAGGGATACACAGAATGAATATATTGCATTCTGACTGCTCTTTTGTGGTAGAAAAATCAACTAATATTTAAAATGACTAATCACGGCTGTCTGGTTAGCTCAGTTGGTCAGAGCATGGTGTTGATAATACCAAGGTCCAGGGTTCAATCCCTGTACCAGCCAACTGCCAAAAATAAAAAAAAAGAAAGAAAAAAATGATTAATTAATCATTCATTTTATAAAATTTAAGTTTGCATCTCAAACATTGAATGATTGAATAAATAATCCTTTCAAAGTGGTGAAATGTCAAAAAAAATGTAGCTGTTTCATCTAATTATTCAGGGAGATTGCTGAGGATTAAATGTCTCCCCCAAATTCATTGGAGCTTAATTCCTATTATAACAGTATAAAGATGGTGGGAAAGCTGGTTATCATATTTAGAGGTGGGGCCCTTAAGAGGTGATTGGATTGTGAGGACTATGCCCTCATAAATGGATTAATCCACTTATGAGGTAATGAGTTAATGGTTTAATGGGTTATCCTCAGGGTAGACTGGTGGCTTTGTAAGAAGAGCACATGGTAGAGCTCTTGCCATCCTTGTCATATGATTGCCTGCATCACCCTGGGGCCCTGTAGAGCATTCCCACCAAGAAAAAGGCCTTCACCTGATGTACCCCTGGACCATGGACTTCCCATCCTTTAAAACTGTAAGAAATAAATTTTATTCCTTTGTAAATTACCCAGTTTCAGGTATTCTGTTATCAGCAACAGAAAATGAACTAAAACAGAGGTCTTTGGTATAAAAGTGTTTAATAATAATCTCCACATAATAAAATAATATCATAATAAGAAATTATTCACTAATGAACTGGCTACTTATTTAATTATTATTGTGCAAATAGACCAATACTTTTAACACTAGCAAATAATTCCTTTAGTGTAGATATTTGCAAATGAAATTTTGCAAAACTTACAAAAGAAAGAGGACATGCTAGGCACTTCAGAAGAAAAATATTTGGATTTTAAATATTTGAGATATCCTTGGGAAACATGAGGAAACCCTTGAATATTTTTTGCAGAAATGTTTCTCAGTATAATCACACCTTGCAAGTCAAGTATGAGGTGAAGGATATTGTATTTCCCTTAGTGTAATCTTGTCAAAAAAATGCCCAAAAAGCAGATCAGCACCAGACTCATTCTTTTGTATTTTAAGAACTATTATACCATTGCAATTAAAGCCTAAATTTTCTCTAAAATAGAAGACAAATTTATTTTAGTAATTTTATTTGCAAGATAAAATCTTGTGTAGCTCATTTCATTCAGTAGTTATTGGAGAAATTTGGACAGTTTTAAATGGAAGAAATATAAATGGATTTTTCTCTAATGTCAATTATCTTCAAGTATCGGGACTTCCTACAATTTCATCATTCACTTACTGAATGCACAGTAATTGAATATTCATCTAGAAATAGTTTTATATCAGGAGCTTAAAATAGTTCAGGAAAAAAGTTATTAAAAATCCAGCTAAACATATCTAATCAAAATAAAAATGAGTAAATGTTAAAAGTATCCAGTGTAAAAGTAAAAGGTTAACAAATTAAGGAATTCTTTAATCATGAATGTTAAGGAAGTATGAAATGTGGAACAGAAAACCCACTCTTCTTGAAATTCTGTATATTTTTAAAATAGATCAACAGTTCTAATGTACTCCCAAATATCTTGTGTTTTCTTGAGTTTTCATACATAATTTTCCAGTTTCTTATTCTTCCATAATGCTTCATTTTCTGTAGCATTTTTTTTTTATGAAAACTGCATATAACCTCAAATCCGCTTTTTCTCTCCTCCATTAGTCATTGATGAATGCCAGCCAACCTCTTTATTAAGACCATAAACCTGAAGCACATTGTGCATTCCCTGCTTTGTTGTGTTCACAAGTCCTATTTACCAGTACTTTTTAAATACATGCATCTTGTAAGATTCATTGATTGTAGAGAAAGAAACTTTGTGATATAATGGGGGGAAATTCACTTTGTCATTTCAAGACTAATTCCACTAAAATCTGTGTGACCTCAAAGAAGTCTCTCAACCTCTCAATACTAATTTCTCACATACAAGGTAGAAAGGCTGGAAGTGGTTACTGTGTTCTAACTTTAAGATTCTATGTACACCAGTAAAGTTAAGCCACATTTATAATTGTCAAAAAAAAAAAGGAAAAAAGTTGAAGAAAAACCAGTCATGAACAAACTATCTGTAATAATATTGTACACAGTTTTTTCTCTCTCATAATATAAATATATATTTTATTGAATATCTGAATATTAAGTGTTAACCATCTAATTTCAATATGTGTTTTGTGCTTTCCAGAATATTTGTAATCTCTCTTGTAATTTCGATGTCATGAATGTTACCACTAAACTCTCACATAATTACATATTGTAGGGAAAAGGGATACCCCAAGAACTGCATTAAAGGAAATGCAATCTGAATCTCATTCAGCATTATTGCCAAGTCTGTTATCAATTACTACAAAGAATTCCTTGAAATTTTCATTGGTAACAGAAGATGTAGGTTGGACATTTTCAAAATAACTGTGAACAAATTTTTTTTATTTTGTTTTCTCATCTCAGAAATTTTGGTACTACTTGCTTATGGTATGTCATTATGAAACAAAAAATTAAAGACTTTTAAAATATTTATTTCCTTCAAAATGCACTGGGAAGTCTATCTCTACCTATCCCCCAGAAATACAAAGAATCATTAGAGACTATTATAAACAACTGTATGACAACAAATATGAAAACCTGGAAGATACAGATAAGTTTCTGGACACACACACACTACCCAGACTAAACAAAGAAGAGATAGGAAACCTGAACAGACTAATAACAAGCAACGAGACTGAAGCTGTAATCAGCAATCTTCCAACAAAGAAAAGCCCAGGTCCAGATGGCATTACAGTTGAATTCTATCAAATGTTTAAAGAGGAATTAATACCAATTCTACTCAAACTATTCCAAAAAATTGAAACAGAAGCCACTGTCCCAAACTCATTCTATGAGTCCAACATAACTCTGATACCAAAATCAGATAAAGACTGAACAAAAAAAGAAAATTACAGGGCAATATCCTTGATGAACAGCGATGCAAAAATCCTCAACAAAATATTGCAATCAGAATACAGCAACACATTAAAAAAATATATATATACAGCATGATCAAGTGGGATTCATCCCAGGGATGCAATGATGGTTCAAGTCAAGAGAGTCAATAAATGTGATACATCACATCAAAAAACTCAAGGATAGGGCCGAGCCCGTGGCGCACTTGGTAGAGTGCGGCGCTGGGAGCGCTGCGACGCTCCCGCCGCGGGTTCGGATCCTATATAGAACTGGCCGGTGCACTCACTGGCTGAGTGCTGGTCACGAAAAAGGACAAAAAAAAAAAAAGAAGTTAACAGGTTAAATTTTGGGCTGAGCCCGTGGCGCACTCGGTAGCGTGCTGCGCTAGCAGCGCGGCGAGGCTCCCGCCGCCGCGGGTTCAGATCCTATATAAGGATGAGCGGTGCACTCCCTGGCTGAGCGCCGGTCACGGAAAAAAAAAAAAAAAAAAAAAAACTCAAGGATGCCCACTCTCACCACTTCTATTAAGCATATTACTGGAGGTACTAGCCAGAGCAATCAGATAAGAGAAAGAAATAAAGGGCATCCAGATTGGAAATGATGATGTCCCTATTTGCAGATGACATGATACTATATATAGAAAAACCTAAAGACTCTATCAAAAAACTCCTAGAGCTAGTTACTAATTTCAGTAATGTTGCAGGATAAAAAACAAATGCCCCCAAATCAGTTGCATTTATATTCTCTAATAATGAACTAACAGAAAGGGAAATCAAGCAAGTACCTATCTTATTTCCATTTCTAAGTAGTTTCTCTTATGAACTTTTAACCATTTTTTGATGAAGAACTAATAATTTTGAGAAATATTTCTATTTTATAATATAATGCTTTAATATTTTCTGTTTTGCTTTTTTCACTTAAATATCACAATCCCAGAAACCACTTCTTATCATTCATATTTATCTTTCTCATTCTTTTTTTTTTTATAGCTGAAGCATTAAAGATTCAAAGATAAGTGAAACATAATTTCCTCAAAATGTCTAGTGAGGACGATACACACATAAATGGAAAATACTTAACAACATATTAAAACAGAGTTAGTGAAGATGTGCACTCTTTTAAGATTCAAAAAGAAGGGTTCACTTCCTTTTCCTGAGGAAGTCTGTTTGAGATTTACGGAGCAGGTAATGTCCGAACTGAATAGGAGGGTAGGGATTATCCAGGATGAAAAGTTTGCTGAAGCACATGGTAGACAGAGCGAGCAGTGTGCACAAAAGCTAGACTAAATGTCTGTAGGTCTGTCTTTATACCAGTGCCGTACTGTGTTAACAAGCAACAAAATCAAAAATAAACAAGTTGAATTGTTCCAGATTTAAAAGCTTCTGTTCTGCAAGGAAACTATCAACAGAACGAAAAGACAATTTACAGTGTGTGAGAAAATATTTGCAACCCATCATATCTGATAAGGAGTTAATAGCCAAAATATATAAGGAACTCCTACAACTCAATATCAAAACAAAATACAACAAAACAAATGAGCAAAGGACTTGAATAGACAACCTCTTCAGCGAACACATACAAATGGCCAGCAGGTCTATCAAAAGAGGCTCAACATCACTAATTATCAAAGAAATGCAAATCAAAACCACCATTTAGAATGGCTCTTAGAAAAACAAAACAAACAAAAACCCAAAAGATAACAAGTGTTGGCGAGGATGTAAAATGGTGAAGCTATTATGAAAAACAATACGGAGAGTCCTCAAAGCATTAGCATATGATCCATCAATCCTACTTCTGGGTATTTTATTCAACAGAATTGAAATCAGGATCTTGAAGACATACATGCACTCCCTCAAACAGGAGTTTCTCTGCCTCAGAGAAGAAAGAAAAAAAGCCTTTTAGACAGATGACACACATTCCTGCTGCTGAGTGGTCCTGGTTATAATACAGCCTGCGTTACCTCTTGCTTTTCCAACTCTACCCACTCCACACTCACCTACCGCAATCAACCCATACAAAAGCTAATGTAGAAGTGATTGAGGAAGACCTAGGTTTCTAGTAAAATTGCAGCATTATTCACAATAGCCAAGCCTTGGAAACAACCTAAATGTTCATTAATACAGGAATGGATAAAGAGAATGTGGTACGTACATGCAATGGAATCTTAGCCATAATAAAGTAAAACCTGTGATGCATGACCAGGATGAACTGGGATGACATTACGCTAAGTAAACTAGCCAGTCACAAAAGGACAAATACTGCATAATTAAACTTATATGAAGTATCTAAAAAGTCGTACTCATAGAAGGAGAAAGTAGAATGGTGGTTGCCAGGGGCTGAGGACAGAGGGAAAGGGGGAGTTGCTGTTCACTGGTATAAGGTGTCAGTTATACAAGATGAACAAGTTCTAGAGATCTGCTGTACACCTTTCTGCTTATAGTCAACAATACTGTACTGTCTTAGTCCATTCAGGCTGCTGTGACAAAAGACTTTAAACTGGGTAGCTTATCAACAAAAGAAATTTATTTCAACAGTTCTGGAAGCTAGGAAGTCCAACATCAAGGTGAATTCGGTGTCTGGTGTGGGTCCACTTTCTGAGTCACAGGCAGCATCTTCTTACTGTGTCCTCAAATGATAAAAGGGGAAAATGAACTCGTCTGGGCATCTTTTATAATGGCACCAATTCCATTCATAGGGCTCTGTCCTCATTAAAAAATCAATTCCCAAAGGCCTCACCTCCTAATACCCTCACTTTGGGGTTAGGGTTTCAACATATGAAATCTGAGGGGATACAACATTCAGACCATAGCATGAACACTTAAAATATTATTAAGAGGATAGATATCTTGTTATCTGTTCTTACCAAAATAATAAATAAAACAGGCAGAGAAAAAAGAAAAAAGGAGCAGTTTAGGTGATGTAATGAGAGCACTTAAAATTTATCTCTAGCTGTAGTGGGTTAAGGAATAAATAGGAATAAAAATAAAAGTAGCCAGTAAAAAAATTTAAAGATGTATGTGAAATAGGAGAAAACTAATACAGGGTGGTTCCAGAGGGAAAAAAAGAGCAGTGGAATCAACAGAATTGATAAAAAGAGAAATAACTCTTACTCAGAGATAGGAAGGAAAAGGCCTTTCAGATGACACATGTTGCTGCTGTTGAGAGGTTCAGGGCATAAGACAGACTATGTCACCACTTACTTTTCCACCTCCACTCCCTCCACACTCACCCCCCGCAACCAGCACAACAAAATCTGATGTAGAACTGATAGAAGAGGACACAAATTTCTGATAAATTTATTTTAAAATTATAAAATACCATGTTACTAACATCTTCACATTGAAGCTACTTCTGCATAGACTTATAATATCATAAGCCTATTATAAAACAGTCGTACGATATGACATTTCAAATTAGTGCCTCCTTTTCCATTATCAGCAGAGATCAAAAATCTTTGATGGGATATTCTTGATGCAAATAGGAAATACACTACCAATCTATTTCGGAAATATACACTTAAGTCATTAGATTAGAGTTTACTCCTCACACCCCTCACACCCTGTGGAAAGCTGTAAGCACTTTTCTTCCCATGAGAGTACAGTCTGTACAATGTGTTGAAAGTACAGTTTGGATATTGCACTTTAAGAAGTAGACTTTTTTTGTCTGTCACTTTGTTGTGTTATACTCTAGAGATTCATAGGTGAGAAAAGTTATTTAAGATTTGGATCCAAAGACAATTTGATTTTATTATGCCCCAGTTCATGGAACAGAAACATGTACTAGTCTTGAGGGTTATAAAAATATATGTTCTATAGCTGTACCTGAACATGAAGGAACATTAATAGCAGTAACTGGTATTTTATTTCTATTTGACCTTGTTATGTATAACTGATTCAACTCCAAAGAAATGAAGAAGGCTGACTACTTAGTAGGATTATACAATTTTCCTGTAGAGAATGTGAAAAGCTAGGCTTGTTTAGTGGATGTGTGGCCTGTACAGTCATACAGGGCCCCACTCTCAGAAAGACGTCACATTTGATTTAGTGCTTTTCTATTGCCATCTTGAAATTCTTAATAATTTTGAACAAGTGATCCGACATTTTCATTTTAAACTGGGCCCCACAAATTATACAGCTTGTGCTAGTGGACATACTACTTATTGCATATTCTTACGTGTGTGTGTGCACACGTGTGCATGTACTTGTGTGTGAGTGTGTGCTTATTTGTACATGTGGTTTAAAGAAAAAACAAAAATGGTATTGAAAATAATGGGAAATCAAATCTTAAAAAACAAAAGCAATTAAGTTTGCAGTAGAAAATAATTTAAAATAATTTCTTTATATTATAAAGAATATGGCAAAATCATTAAAGCTTAAATTCTAACAAGAAACAACAACAATGAGCAATGAGCAATAATTTCTAACTTTTAAAGGGGATGACCTGAAGATGAAGTTTTCTCAACTAAAGACTAGTTTTACTTATTAGAAAGAACACATCAGTTTTAATAAAGAATCATTCCTTTTCATTTTAAAATAAATTTTCAATAGGGAAAACATGTAATAATAACATATCAGTCACCAGGACTACTATTTCTTTGTGACTATGTAAATTTGTGATTATGTACATTTGATTATGTACATTTATATATATATTTTTGGAAATAACAGAATGGATATTATCTTAATTTTAATATATTATGTGTTCTTTTTCTTTTGATTTTTAGAAAAGATAGAATTATAGAGGCTCTTTAGTAATGGGAAAGTTCACTTAACATTAAAAATGTAAATTGGGCTTTAAAAAATGTGTTTCTTTAAAAGGAAAAAATAGTCTTTACCATATGCTTTTTCTTCAAAATGCTTGTATCATATAAATAATATCACTGTGATAAACACTTGGTTCAATTTTTTCAATTTTGCATACCTCATGAAATATGCCAGGTAAAACAGTCCCTGTCCTTTGTGCCAAGATATTCATTAAAAACAAAGGATTAAACAAGATAATATAAATAGATAAACAAGCAATCAAATTTGATATAACTGCCAGGTAAAATCATTTCCTGAAGAGACTCTTAAATCTATGAAATGGTCTGTTAGGCAACATTATTATACACAGTGTACTAAACTTAATCTTTATGACAAGGCCATCAGATAAAAGGAAAAAACTACAAAGGAATGGGAATTAAAAATTTGTCTCTTATGTACTTTTGGAAATTTCAGAGTGTTAAAAACACTGCAACAATATGTCCATACCACAGAGAGCTCTGTCTCTGGATGTTGAAGGATTATTATTGAAAGAATATCATTGACAGCCTAAACTGAATCTAAGAACTTGTAAACCAGAAGGAAATTTATAAACATCAGTAGACCTTGAAGAATAATGTCTTACACTCAATAATTCCCATGATATTTCTTGATATAGCAGATTAATGCATAGATATATAATAACAATATGATGTGAACTAAATAATTGAAATTTTCTCAGTTTTAATTAATTTTTTTTAGATGAAGAACACAGGATAGTTTCTTGTTATTAAGATATATTTATCTTTTAGTAAATACATTTACTAATTTAAAATACTTTTCTATTTTAATTGATTAGATAATTGTAATTATTTATAAAACTCATGTAAATCATGATTTCAAACGGAGAATTAAAAGGGAGAAAAGAACTGTTCTTAGTATATGAATTATTTCTTTTCTATTACTCTCTTATTTAGTTGGTTATTTATTTATTTTTAATTATCAAATAAAATGAAGAGATGACCTTGGGCATAGGTGATGAGATAAAACCTCACAAAACTGGGTGATTTAAAGGGTGAAGAGATGTTGGCTAAATAAGAAAAAAAACACCTTTCGAAGTGCAGACAGCATCAAAACCTAAAAACAGAGTCAGGCATGAGTAAGGTGTGTTGCAGGAAGGATGTGCAGACTGATGTGGCTAGAGAAGATGGTTCAGGGGTCACAGATTTATTATTAAGGAGTTCCAGCTTTATTCTGGGCATATGGTGAAGCTATTCAGGGTTCTTAAGTTGGGAAATGCCTTGGCCACATCTCCAATTTAGAAACATAAGTCTGAAGATGGTATGTTTCAGGGGACGAAAGTGCATGAGTGCAGATAGTTGGCACAAAATAAGCATAGCAGTTACACAGGTAAGCCTGTCAGCTGTGCAAAACAGGTCAGGTACAAATTGTAAATTGGATTATTTGACAGTGTGCTTAGGAGTGAGCATGGGAAAAATTCTGATAGTGTGGACCTAATACTATTGAGGGTTTTCCATAGTGTCCAGGTAGTAATAGTAATTTGCAATTGTGAGAAGAATAAATCTTCGTGTCAGGGCTCATTTAAAACTCGTGTAGGTCCTAGGTTTTCTTACTTTTGAAGGATGCACCACATATTGTATCAAACATATATCTTTCTTCAAAAGAAAAAATAGTCTAATATATACTATATGTTCCAAATTATAACAATAATACAAAATAATATATCTTATGAACTTTTTCAGTAAAAGGTGAAGTTTGGATAACATTGCTTTGTGTTTTTTGTTTGTTTGTTTGTTTAATACTGTACATTTTTCTGGCAATTGGCTATGGTTTGTGCACAATTATTGTGCATACTCAGTAATACTTGGGAATTAAAGAAAATGACCAACATTGATTTCATAGGAATAAACTTTTCTTGAATATTAAATTCAACAATTGATGAAGTTATAAAATGAGTTTAAGTGGATATTCAAATAAAAATTTACAAGCGTCAACTCTCAGTTTTCTTTTTTGTTTTTTGGAGTTGTTTTTACTTTTTATACTCCTCAAATATTTTCATATACTATTGAAAGTTTGTAGTCCTTAGGAAATATGCTTATAATTATTACCAAACAAAATGCCTCTACATAATGTAGGGTATTTATCTAAAAATAGATGTTTTAAATGCTTTAATATGACTTCTAAGGACACGTTTATTTCCAAAATCACAATATGAACATGAGGAGAAAATAAGAACTACAGAAAAATTTTGCTAATTTTTTTCTTAATAATTATATTGCTTCCCCCAGGAAAAATAAATCAATGTGAGATATCGTCAAATGGCACTCAACATTTATTCCCACAAACTTCTAATTCACCCATTCAGTACAGCAGGATCAGAATGCTAAAAACTTTATTTATCAGATCCCTTGTAACTATAGTTCTGTAGCTAATTAGAATATACCAATTAGATGTATCCTCAAGGTATTTGGAAGAGATAAGAGATCAATCTCCTGATGCTTTGGGCTGTTTTTTTTTTTTTTTTTTTTTTTTTTCTGTTGGCATGTAAGATTGTAGAGATGTGGGTTCCTGCCTGTCTTTCTCAGCATTATTACAGGAATCACTTTCTGCTTCAGTGATGTTGGAAAAGCAGGTGCAATGGAAGTAATTTCCTGGTTT
Organism: Cynocephalus volans; assembly: GCF_027409185.1. Classification (NCBI taxonomy): domain Eukaryota; kingdom Metazoa; phylum Chordata; class Mammalia; order Dermoptera; family Cynocephalidae; genus Cynocephalus; species Cynocephalus volans. The sequence continues at coordinate 156,415,425 of NC_084467.1, read as the reverse complement.
TGGTGTCCTGGTTCCTAGATCTTAGCTATAATGGTATGTCTTTGCCTTTAGAGATGCCAGAGAGGCCACTTAATTTTTCACCTTCTTGATTGTGGTAGAGTTAGGAGATCCTCTAAAGGACCATCTTCCAGCCTGTTTCTCCAGCCTGTCTACAAATTCTGAAAGCACCTAATTTATTTATTAAAATCTTTTCTCCTTAAAATATATAGTGTTGGGGCCGAGCCCGTGGCGCACTTGGTAGAGTGCTGCGCTGGCAGCGCGGGACGCTCCCGCCGCGGGTTCGGATCCTATATAGGACTGACCGGTGCACTCACTGGCTGAGTGCCGGTCACGAAAAAACGACAAAAAAAAAAAAAAAAAAAAAAATATATATATATATAGTGTTGCTCTTTCTTACACTGAACCTGTCTGATATAATTAGTATCTTTCTATATGCATGTTTTATTGATGATCTAACAGAATAATCATATATATTATTTAGTTTTGAATCATTTCTCTCTATTTACATATTTACATTCTATTTTTCTTGGGTCTTTTGCGAATATGTTGTAAAAAAAAAAAAAAAAACTACCTAAAGATAGCCTGTCTGCCCCTGGTATTTGTGTCTGAAAACATGAGTCAACAGAAAACCTCATACTATGCTGTCCTGGGGTTAAAAGGAGGGAGGGAAATACTTGGCAGGGTAGAGATTCCTTTGCAGCACATGACATTGTACCTACCACCAGCTTCTCCACTGTGTTGTTATTATCAAGTGTCCATTAACCTGTCATCTTCCTGTCTTTTTTTTACCAACACGTCTCCAGTCATCTTTCAAGGTGATTTCAATATTCGTGTGGACATCCTCTGCAAGAACTTTTCACTTAACTCCTCACTTCCAAGGAATCTACTCCACCTCAGTCTTTCACTTCCATTGTCAAATGTAAGACTGTTGTTATCAATAAATGCACTACCCCTAAAATTTCAGTTTCATAATTCTACTCTCTGAAGATCATTTCCCATTTTTCTAGCTCATTTCCTCTAGCCCATCATCTCCACAATGTTCTCTCACTTCCTTCATTTCACATCCATTGTTAGTACCATTTCTTTGCACACTTCCTCAACTCCTTTTTCTAGGAGGAAAGGGTTAGTTCAAGAGTTTTTTTCCAAGTGGCCTCCCTTTCCAACAATGTGCATAATAAAGTATACACACTTTAATTTAAAAAAAAAACAACTTCTTTTTCTGCTTCTCGCTCCATTTTTTTTTTTTCTGGAAAAATACTAGTCCTGGTTAAATTCAAATTTCAATATACTTCAAGAGTGGACCTACTCAGCTAAATGTGGCTGGAGACAAACCTTAAATTACACGAACTTCTTCAGTTTATAACCAATAAATACAAGAGAGTTACTAGCACTACCAGGCAATCACACATTTTCCTACGCTGTTCAATTTCTCATCCTCAGTCCTTCTTACCTAGCTCCTCTCTCCTCGGATTTTCTATACATTCTCCTGTTTCTCACTCACAGACAATGATTTTTCTTTCCTTGCTGAGCAAACAGCAATAAACACAAGGCAGATACACTACTACAAGGCTAGGAGAACGGGAAGAAGTCTTTTCCTATTGCAGGCAGTTGCTTAAAACAGGAGCTGGCAAACTATGGCCCATGGACTAAATCTGACCTGCTGCCTATATTTTAATTGAGAAGCAGACATACTTGTTTATTCACATATTGCCAAAAAGCCTAAAATCCTATCTGGCTATTTACATAAGATGTTTGTCAACCTCTGTTTCAGAACTTACACCAAAGTTTAATTATATACATATATATGTGTATAAAGATATAAAGATATATTTTCTTTTCTAACAGTATTGTTTTTTCACTGACATTGTTTAAACTGCCAAAACTTGGTGAAATTAAATTTTAAAAAAAAAACAAAACTTTCAGTTGGATTTATCGTTTTTAAATGTTTTGACAATGCCAATACCACTGTCACTTCCACTAGTCCGACCTTGGTATGCCACTACTAGAAAGTAACTTCTGCATGTGCCTGTCACCATGTCTATCAACTTACTTGCTTCTGTCCCCATTTACTCTCCCTTCCTTCCTTTTGGATAGATAAATTGGCCCTGTTTTTACCTGAGACCAATCACTCAGCCTGCATATGGAATCACATTTCTTGTCACTTCCTCAAGGACATCATTCCAGGAATTTTACTTCTCTCTAGTGCATTATCAATTCTTCATGATGGATTGGACATGGAGTGTGAAAGGAAGAGAGGAGTCAGCAATCATTTCAGGGAGTCTGGCCTGGGCAACAGCAGAAGTGAAACAAGTTCGGAATGAGAAAAAAAAAGATTGTTCAGTTTGGTTAATGAATGATAAAGAGAAACCTATTAGATACCAAAGTGAAGATGTTCAGTGGAGAGTCAGACATGTAAGTCTGTATTGCAGGGGGAAGATTGGGACTGGAGATAAATATTTGGAGTTTAACAACCAATACATAGTATTTAATAGTACTAGATAAATAATACAGAGAAAAGGAAAACTCTGGCGTGCTAGATAAATAATACAGAGAAAAGGAAAATTCGGGGGAGGAGGGCCTCCCTTATTATAAGTTGAAAAGAAGTTTCCATAGAGAGAAACTGAAGAGGGCTGTCGGTAAGATTGCAAGAACATTGGGAAAGTTCCCAGAAACAAAATGCAATGTAACAATTTAGAAGCAATATTTTAAAAAGTATTTCAAGAAAGAAGGAAATATCAATAGTGGCAAATGGTGCTGAGAGGACAAATAAAACAAAGACTGACAAATTACAGCTGGATTTGGCAACATGACGATCAACGGTGTTTTTGAAGGAATCAGTTTCATTGGAGTAGTGAGGGAAGAAATGTTAATTAGAATAAGGGAAGGGAATGTGGTGACATCAAATACAGACAGTCTCCCGTCCCCCCACCATCAAAGAGTTTTAGTGCAACTGATCCTGAGGAGAGACATTCTATCAAGGATGTTTTCAGAACCATAAAGAGGTAACTAGATCTCAGAGGAAATGGTACTTGGCATACTTATGGGAGCACAACTGTCTCCGCTCAAAGCATGGTATTAAGGCTATATTCTGCTACAAGTGACCATGTTGGCTTATGTAACAAACATATTAATAGTGACCACAACATGTGGAATAAATCCAGGTTGCCCACTGCATATATTCTACACCAAGAAAGCTTTTCAGTATCTTCACACAACTCTGAGAAGGATGGAACAAAAGAGAGAAAGAATGCTTAATGAGGAGAAATTGAATTTTTTGGCAATTCATCAGGTAAAGATGCTGAAGTAGATGCAATTTGACTTTTTGAAAGTAATATAACATTTCCATACACAAGTTTGTGCTGTAAAATTTATACTGAGTATAATAAAATGTCAGTTTCTTTGCACCTTTATTAAATAAATGTTGAAAAAATATTTAAAAATTATCTACTTGAATGAGTGCAAGTACATTAGCATGTCCAGGACTCCAATATATTTTTGTCCAGCCCAGATAGTAAAGCTCCATTTAAGAAAAACACATGAGTGGTTGCCATGGAAATGAAAAAGCATAGAGAAAATGTGAAGCATTATAAAAGCAGAATAATAGTCATTGATTAATATAAAAGAAAGGGATAGACTAAAGATTTCTTAAAGTTTAAACTTGAATGGAAGAATAAACAAAACAAATATCAAATGGGAGTCAGTTTACCCATACCATTAATTATCCATCTATCAAATGAATCATTCTGTTCCTCTAAATTTCTACATGTAGTCATATGGATCTAATTTTAGGACAATAGTTACCTATTTGGTAGGGGTGTAAATAATTTTTTTTTTTAAATTTCAACTCCCTTACCTAAAACAGAGTAATTTTTTAATAATATAAAAAAGGATGTAATTTCATATCTTTATCAGAAACCAGAGAATAATTAATCATCTTATTAATAATTAGAATAATAATACTAGAATAAATAAGTAGTCATCAAAATATTTTCTTCTGAAGGTTTTATAATTTGCATGCATATATACTTTAATATTTTTTTGAAAGGCAGTTGTCTAAAAATTTAACCATTTGTCCTTCTACCTTCTATAATTTTTGTTTTAGCAATTTAGCATCCATTTCCAATTTATCAATGAAGTCCATAATAAAGGAATAAACCCACAGCTGAATTTTGCATGGCTTTTTTTTACATACTTTTTCATAATGCAACTAAAAACAGTGCTCTTTGAGAATAGCATGTTATTGACTATATATCTGTCAACCAACAATATATACAATATAATAATAATAATGGTAATAATACTTCTATACTCATTTTTCTTAAGAACCTTGCTATGTATTTTTATAGTAATTAGGTCATTCTGTCTTTATAACAACCAGGTTTACATTGATCTTTCATAAGATTAGACAGCTAGTAGAAGTTAATCAAGAATAGGACATGAGCCACCCGTCTGTGTAGTACTACTGCACCTTAGCTACACTGCTAACTTAGTGAGTTTGCTATATATGGGCACTACCTTTTCTGTACCATAGTAACATTTTATAAATAAATACAAGTGACAAAATATGTTCAATCATTTTTATTAATAGCAAGCATTGCAATTAAAATAAAACATATTAGCTTCACAGGAGAATAGAAAAAAAAATGTTGTCCCATTGGGAGAAAATATTTCAAATAGTTTCCCACTTAAAAAAAAAAAATATTCAATAGGCTGAGTGCTATTAAGAGAAAGACTGAATATTCTCTTGCAATCTAAATTCTATGTGTGGCCAGCAGCACTGTGAACAGTTCAAAGTATAAAATCTCCAGCCTGAAGAATCATAATTTGTTTTTCATAATTCAGTAGGGAAAATATATATCAACAATGATATTCTGATCTAATATAACATCACTAGGTCATAATGACGTAAAATGAAGAGCAATGTAAATTTCAGGTCTTGATTTTTCTCCTCAAAAAATTCTGTTCTCTTGAATAGACCTATATTTTAGGTTTGTACACAAAAATAAAACTTTAGAGATAAAAATGTTTGTCATTTGCCAGTCAGATAATATTTTAATTCAATATGATTCATGATTTATTAAATATTTAAAGCTATTTTGCATATATCTATCTTCCAACTGAAAGGATTAATAGAAATAGGTTCATTTTTGTTGGTATTTAACTTATTTAATTGTCTCTACTTGGTTACATAGAGAAACAGATTTCTAAAAATTTCTTTCTCAGTTGTTAGGCCCAAGAACAATTTTTTAGACTATTTTTAGACATGTTTTCATGATTTATCAGACACAATATTAAATATAAATCTTGGATATCCCAATCCAACCCCACATTTTTAAAGAAAAGGAAATTAAGACTCAGAGTGCTAAGTCCACACAGAAAATTATTTGTTCGATGAACATTTACTGACTAGCTATTATAGGCCAGGTATTATTATATGATAACAAGACAAATTCCCAGGCCTTGTTGAATATAATTTCTAATAGACTATACCTGAATTAATGGAAAAACTGGGGCAGACTAAAACTTTGCAATCTTTTAACTAAAAATAAATAGGGAAAAAAATCCTTTCAAAACAGTTCTTAGTTTGCTTTGAAAAAAAAGTAATCTTTAAGAAAATCATAAATTAACTGAATAGGTTAAAATACTTTATTAATAAAATGCACTGGGGTCGATACTGGGGTTGATATTGAAGCCAAATAGTACATTCTGGATGGGCTTCTGATGAGTTTGCGAGTTAATTAATTAAGTTACTAATATTTAGTAAATATTGAGAAAGAAATTGTTTATTAACAAGTTTTATGTTTTTTATAAAGTTGTTTATTAAATTGTTTATTAAAGTATTTTATGGATTATGTTTTAAACAAAAATTGCTTTCCCTTCCCTAATTTGCAGATAAAAATAACATAAATATGCTTCAATAAATAAAACTTGAACAGAGTTAAATATATTTGGACTTTATGGCATGTGAGATGAAGGGGTCATCTATTTCTATCAATCATAGGAAGATAAATACTAATTATATTATTACACCATCAAAACTAAACAGTAACATAAATATAGTGATGGCTACAGAGGAGGGGTATAACATACATGTTCTCTTTGAGGTTGTTTTTCTGTAGAAATTATTGCAAATAAAAAGAAGAAAATAATTAAACCCCAATCCAAAATCAGCCCTAGAAATTGGAGGCCTTCACTCTCCTCTAGTTCTTTTCCCATAAGTAGGAGTCCTGAAGATTTTTGGAACCATAGTAAAAGCAACAATAACAATAATAAGAAAATGTTTTAAAACTCAGAATTAGTCCTTTGGACACAAAGAACACTCCAGTACTAATTTTATTCAATAAATGAATGTTACTGCAGCACTGTAGCCTAAGTGATAGATGAACAGTGATATGCTTCAATAGCTGAAGCTAGGGGAAATGGTGAGTTGTTTTACATGTACATTTGAAGTTTTGTGCTCTCTTTGTTTGATTCAAACATGGGGATGGATAGGTTTATTCACAGCTCTGACTATTAAAAACTGAGATTCTACCAGAAAGTTTTATTTTTTTGATAAAAAGACAACTAAAATCCTTCTCTTATATCACAGAGAAGTATTGCAGAATGCTGCACAAAGAAAATTAGAGTACTCTCAGGGCAGAGGGTTTGGCAATAAGCTACATTGCATCAGAACAGAAAAGAAAGAAGATATCCAGTAACAATTATTCACAAGCAATTTGTAAGTATGGTGAATGAAACAAACCTCCTGGCAATAAAATTCATAAAAAAGATACTAAAACTGAGCTTTCTGCAAGCACGTGAGAAGATGCACAGTATGGTCTCTGTTACAAAAAAAGAACAAAATCCCATCACAGACTAGCATGGCACAAGAACAGCTTTGTGGGATGTTAAGAAAACAATTAGTAGTTGTTGAGTGAATTTGCCAGAAATCATGACAAAAAGACTCTGAGTACTTAAGTATTTTTTAATTTGATGATTTTATTGAATTTATAATTCTGTAATTCTATAATTTTATTGAATATCAACTATGGGTGAGCCCCATTGGTGCTGGGGATACAGCAGTGAATCAAAAAGACTAAAATCCCTACCTCATATATTCGTATGGGAGGAGAAAGATTTTATACCAATAAATAAGTGAAACATATAATATCTTGATGGTGATAAGTTCTATAGAGTAAAATAATGCAAAAAAAAAAGAGTAAAGGTGCTTTGAATGTAATAGTCAGTAAAAATTTTAACAGTATGAGCACATGAAACGTAAGTGTTTTTGCAGGTTGAAAGACTAGGTACAAATCCTTACGGCAGTCAGGTGCCTGGCAAACTCATGGAACAGCAAAGAGTCAGTGTCAATGAAACAGAATAATCCAGTGGTAAAGCAGTAAGAGATATGGTCAGAAGGGCAGTGGCAGGGTTCAGGTCATACAGTGTAAAACAATTCAATTTCTTGTATTGCAAAAACAAGTTTAGAAACATGTTCTTTTGATAGAAGGCCAACAAAAATAGTAGCGTTGCATAAGAGAAATAATTATTCTCATGTGTATTAAACATTTTCTATCTTTCTGATGTAGGTTTCTGAAACAACTACAAATAGAACTACCATACGATCCATCAATCTCACTACTGAGTATATACCCAAAGGAACAGAAATCATCATGTTGAAGGGGTACCTGCACTTTCATGTTTATAGTAGCTCTATTTATAATAACCAAGAAAACCAACCTAAATGTCCATTGACAGACAACTGGATAAGGAAAATGTGGTATATATATTCACAGTGGAATACTACTCAGCCATAAAAAAGAATGAAATTCTGTCATTTGCAGCAACATGGATGAGACTGGAGAAAATTATGTTAAGTGAAATAAGCCAGACACAGAAAGAAATATCGCAGGTCCTCACTCATAAGTGGGTGCTAAGAAGGAAGGAAGGAAGAAAGAAAGGAAGGAAAGAAGGAAGGAAGGAAGGACCACAACAATATGCTGAACTTTCAGAAGGAGAAAACAAATCTACAGTTACTAGGGGTTGGAGGAAGGGAGGGGGCCAGGGGAAAGATTGGGTAAGGGGCACAAAGAATAATTATGCTGTGTAATAATGAACATGCTAATAATATTGATTTGATCATCACATTGTACACAGGTGATGGTAGTCAACATTGTATCCCAAAACATGTATAATCAATTATTCTTCAATTAAAAACAAAAACATTCTAATCTCCCTCCACAACTCCATGGAAACTGCTGTTGTAATGAACACCAACATCTTTAACCTTCAGTGATAAATTCTTTCAAATTCAATATAAATTCTTTGTCCTTATCTCATTGTCCTAACATGTTATTTAACCCTGGTGAGTATCCTCTCCTCCTTGATATACGTTCTTTACTTGGCTTCCAGGGCACTATACTCTCTAGGTTTTTCCCCTACCTCACTGGCCTCTCCTTCTGTCTCTTTTCTGGAGTTAATATCAGAGTACCCAGTCTCAGCCCTTGGCCCTCTTTCTATTTCCAGTGTATACTCACTTCCTAGGCAATCTCATTAACCTTATGTTTTAAATACCATCCGTATGCTGAATGACCCCCAAGTTTATATCTTTCTCCCAAATGTCTAACTCCAGACTCTTCTATCTAACTGATTAGTTAATGGCTTGACAATAAAAAGGTTAAAATGTAGCTGACAGAAAAACTGGGATGTGAATCAGAAACAAATGATGGAGAAAAGGGTAGAGGAAACAATAACATTACGTTGCAAACTGGGGGATCATTAAACGCTATCCAAATTTGTTGGAATCTTAAACTGAGGTCTTAAATATGCATTCTAAAGTTGTGAAGCTAACAATTAAAAAAATTAAACAACATTAATAGGAGACAGGAAGAAAAAAGACAAGGTGAGCGAGGTTCTATTTTTTTAAGTCCATATATATGGTCTAAAAATAGATTTAAAAAACAGAAGTATATGTTTATTACCCAGAGTTGTTGAAGCAACCAAAAGGACTGAAAATGAAAACAGTTTATAAATGTTCCCATTAGTGTAAGAAGAAATTATTTCTCTTTTTTTCTAAGCTCTTTAGTAATAAATATTTAATTACCATAACTAATTTTAAAAAAACCTAAAAATATTCACAAACTTAATTTGGAAAGTGTATCAGTGAGGATATAGATGAGAATTTAATGTAAATATACTAATTCCATAATTTTCATTGCTTATATCAAAGGATATTGCCTAACTTTGATAATTCAATGACAAGCAGAGATGTGGGTACACGAGTTATGGTGATATTATAAAAAATAAAAATGGAAAATTATAAAACATTATGTTTGGGCAAAGAGTTAGAGATGAATAGGGGGCGCACATACTTTCCTGTTCAATTTTTATTTTTTATGCCACATATATTGCTTTTATAATCAAAATAATTCATTTTTACAAAGAAGGGCTAAATAAAAATTAACCTATTTTATAGAAGAAATAAATTCCCCCTCATATTTCTGGAAAGAATGAACATAACTGTGTGTCAAGGTCATGGCTGATAGTTAGGCAATGCTGTTAAATTAAATTGGGAAGAAAAGTTCTCATTGTAAATACGTGAAAAAAGTGGTGAGCAGAAACAGCTCAAGAGCATCTGTATACCAGGAATTCTTCCTGAATGTCTAACATGTTTTAAATGATTTTATAAGTGACCTTTTAGTGGAAAGAACATCTAGGAAGGATTAGAGGAGATCTATACAGAGCGTGAGCAGAGCTGTTAAATTGCTGTTAGGAGTTATCGTAGGAAATGCCTGTACAAGCTCCACACATCATCAGCTTTATGCAGTACCAGCAAAGAGTTTGTTCACCAAATGTGTGAGGAGCTTTAAGGACACTGAGCCTCAGAGTCCCGTTTCTTATTCCATCTTTCTTTGTGCTTACAAGTCATCTAGTTTTTTAATTGGCTGAATTGCTTGTCTTTGTGATGTTCATGAAGAAAAGTGAATGTAAATTGCCAGAATTTATCTTGAAGTATTAAAGAAGTTTGGGAAAGAAGAATGGGCCTGTGTGGCTGGAAAAGGGCTGAAAAGGATAAAAGTTTGATGAATCATGCAAGGTGCACATTCGGGATGTACAGCAATCTTGATAGAAAGCTGTTAGGAAGCCGGCCAGACACAAGCAATGGGACTACACATTCTGGTATATTACGGACTGTATAAGAACTGAGGATCTTTCACTTACTCTGAGAGTACAAGTACAAAGAGGTTGAGGGACCTGATTCAAAGAGAGAGAGAGAGAGAGAGGGAGAGGGAGAGGGAGAAAAGAGCTGAACGAAGCTGTAAGTCAGGATGTAATAAACTCCATTTCTCACGGTGAAAGCTATTGTATTAGGAAAGATAAAAGTCACTTACTGGTCTCCTTTCAAAATACACAAATCTCAAATTTTATCCAAAACATGGGGAGAAGCTGAATTTTTAGGGATACGAAGTATGTTAAAAAGAGAACCCAAACCTTGGTTTGGAGAAAACCATCAAAGCTTTCTTTTTTCTCAGAGCAGTAATTTCAAGTATTTGTTAAGAGAGATTATAGTAATCTCCCTACACCCCTCCATATTAGACAGAGCTGTAACAGAAAATCAGAAATGGGTCTGTCAGGGCGGACCCTGCAGCTCACTCGGGAGAGTGCAGGGCTGGTAGCGCGCTCCCGCGGCGGGTTCGGGTCCTGTATAGGGATGGCCGGTGCGCTCACTGGCTGAGCGCGGTGCGGGCGACACCACGCCAAGGGTTACGATCCTCTTACCGGTCCCCCCCCCCAAAAAAAGTGTCCGTCAGTTAGGCAAGAAGGATTAATATAGGAAACTAGATGTTTACAAAGCCAGGGCAGAGCTGGAAAATTGATGGTCAGGGCAGGGAAGTGGCTTCCAGCATTCAGGAAATCAGGAAGTCTAAGGATTATGGGGAATTAATTGCTGCTGATAATATTGACTGCATGTAATTTCAAGGTAGGCAGTTTGCAAGGAAAAGTCCCTGAAACTTCTGGCAAAACCACATTGCCTGCCATTTGTTGAAGCCCTTAAAGCTGTCCCTGCTATTGAGGGACAGAGTCTTTTGTTTCTCTTTCTTTCCCATCGGAGAAATTGATACTGAACTCTGCTGGCAGAGAAGTTGCCTTTGCACAGACAAAGAAATGTTTTCCCTTCCCCGCTAGGAGAGCACACATTCCCACCAATTACTGTTAGTTCCCATCACCTAGTTCAGTCTCAATCCCTCTTGACATCCTCTAAGTTACAGACTTTATGAGAACATGCCTTACATTAAAAAGTGGAGGGAGAGGACAGGAAAGAACACAAAGAAATTGGTATATAAACGTGTGTGTGTGTGTGTGTGTGTGTGTGTGTGTGTGTACATATGTTTAATTATATATTTAATTTGTGTTCATGTATATGCACACACACAAATTTAACCATACTAAAACAAGGAAGAAAATAGTAATAATTGTAACATTTTTTTTTGCAACTGATCATAAGATAGAAATTTCTTCGAAGGACAATCTTAGCCTCAAGGAAAATAGAATTGTTACATATCCTGGTGGAATCTTTGCTCCCTTAGGAATTAAGATCGCTAAACGACCAAAGTTGTGGAGATTAGAAACTAACATCTTGTGAATAGGCTATTTGAAGTAATAGTGAGGGATGTCACTTCCACTTTCAACACTTGGTTTCCAAGACTATGTGTTCTGGCTGTATGAAAAAAAGGTGTAAAATATGTTAGTCATTCACTCCAAATATGTACTTAATGCATGTTTTAGAACAGCCCATCAAACTCACAAAGAACTGACTCCAAAAAGCTGCTTGGACAGCTGCAGAGTTTTCTCTTTCTCTGGTAACCAAAAGAAATTAATAACAACTTAAAACCATCTTCAGGTGTTCCTATTAGGGATATTTTAAAGATTAGCTTGTTAACCATTAGAATAAATCTGTAATAGCAGAATTTCGCTGGCAGTGTTATGGACACAGGAAGATATTTCTCTTCTCTCACGTGACTTGACACAGGATCCCTTTGATTAAATCTGTTTTAATTTTCCTTCATGGAAGAATACTCTCCAGAAATAGAAAGTGTAAGAAAAATTCCAAATAATATCATTTATTTTACTCTGCTTTTCTTAGAAAACAATTGGTTAACAACATAACTGCCTCGGTACTATGTTCTGAGTTGTACATATTCTACATTAGAATGCAAAATTCAGTTTGTTACAAATTAGGGGTGACTTAAAACATGTTTTCCCCACTCTTTTTTACGTTTGCATTTTGGAAGCATCTTATGCTTGGAGTTCCATTAAAAAAATCTTAATACTTTATTTCAACTTCAAAAATTTAGCAATATTTTAGTACATTAACACAATGGATAATTGTAAAGCCACACGACTACACCCGTTGGGTTACAGTAATAGCTACGCCAATTTTCTGGTTAAAGCAATTCATAACTAAAGACAAAACTTTTCATTATTTTGGTTATACTAAGTTCCCATTTGTATTGTCAGGGCTAGGGCTCAGATCCTTCAAACCCATTGTGCAGAGTGGGTCACCAGACCGCTCACATGCCAGGCTGGGTCACCAGACCTCTCACACGCAGGTCCATGCTAGGAAATTGGGAAAGATCTCGGGAGACATTGGCAGATGACACGAGCTCAGTTCTCAGCAGAAGCAGCAGCAGTGGCCTCCCGGAGGGTCCCTGTGGCCCTAGCAGCAACAGCCTCCAGCAGCAGTAGTGGCTTCCCTGTGGCCCCCCAGGGATGGCAGGAGATGAGGGGCGCATGTGGATCAGAGCTGCTTGTACTTTGTACTTAGGTCCATAACCCAGGACACCTGTGTGCACATGCGCAATTACATTAGACAATAACCAAGGAACACCGCGTTGCACGTGCATATTTACATCAAACGCTCACAAGATTCTGAACATCTCAGGGGCTCAGACCATTTTCCTTCACTTTCCCAATAATTATAACGAAACACACTAGTCTACAAAAGATCTTTTTTAGTGTCCCAAGGAGTTTTTTGCTTATTTTTATCTAACAAAGTTTAAGAGATAATTCTTGACTTATAAAGATTATTATAGAAGAAGGACTTGTTACTTCAGCTGCACATGATTCTTGTGGAAACATCTATGTGTAAAAATATAAAGTATATAAGAAGTCTCTTGTACTATCTTATTTTGTTCCTTTTAGTGAAAAAATATGATATGAAGAGAAGCTCCCATAGTCAATATGGGATAATTATTTCATCTGGATTGTTCTTTGAGATACATTTATCAAAATAAGAGATTTTCTTAATTTTGGAGGGAACAGTTTGGCATCTGATGGATCAAAGAAGAGCTGTTGATTTTCTATTTGTTCAGCTTTTTTTCTTGTTGTGTGCATAGAAGAGGTGATTTCCAAGCTCCTTACATGCCAGACCGAAAAACAGAAGTCTCTAAATAAGAGATTTTCAACACTGATTTTTTGCATCTAAGAAATTATACAATTTTTAAAGTTCAATCCCAAAATTTTAAAATGTTTCTAGCATAAAATTAATTTTACTTCACCACATTCCTAACATACATTATGTCATGAAGTATTCTTAAGAGCTGGCAGAATATAGTTAACATTAAGTCTTTGGTCTAATCTTCGCATGACCTTGGTTCGTGCAAGTTCCAGTTCTTATTGTGTATTTAAGTGAGAAACGGCCCAACTTGAAAAACTGATCTGGTGAGAACAAAATTGTGAAATATAAAATTTGAAGTTACACTGGTTGAGCTCAAATCCTTGATCATCAACGTCTTAGCAATAAGGTATTTGCTAAGGTATGTATGTTATATAAGCCTTATTTTCTCTTATGCTAAACAGAGAAGAACAAAAGTTTCTATCTCATAGGACAATTGTAAAGTTTAAGAGAAATGATGCATGTTAAGCTTTTAAAATGGTAATACACACACACAAAAAATAAAAACAAATAAAATGGTAATACATATCAGAAGTGCTTGATAATTACTAGTTTTTAATGGGAATGCTATTTATTTTATTAATAAACTTAACAAGCTGTGATTTGCATTGATAAGATTTAAAAATGAATATAAAATATAATTTTTGTTTCTTATTTGTGTTTGTGTTTTGAGCCAAGATTATATAAATGGTTTGTAAAATTATTATATGAAATAATAATTCAAAGACGGAATTTAATTTATAACTCTGGAAATACATTTTTAAATTAAAATAATGCAGATTTCTAACAGGGTAATAATGTTATTAGGTTTATATTGTTGCATTACTCCATTACACAAACTTTGGTTTATTTAAGGCAACTTAGCAATAAAAGGCCTAAATGTACAACTGAAGAAATTAACCAAAATCCCTGTTGATTCTGATTTTCAGAAAGGAGAATAGGATTAATGAAGTAACCAGCTGTGAGAAAAAGGAGGCTCTTCCCCTTATATTAAATGACACAAATGTCACATGTCTTTGATGGTCCATCCTGCAAAAAATTCTGTATTACCAAAAGGTCAATAGTATCTTCACGACAATTAACTTTGATATTCCATCAAAGTTCTCTACTAGGATCAGAACTCAGGCTTTAGACTGATAAAGAAAGCCCCAGTGATAAATTCATAAAATTTACCTTGCATTGAATTATATAGAAGTAATCTTTAAAACCCTATTTAGTTTTTACTACATGATTAAATCTTTGGTGGCAACATTTAAAGAGCAGCTACTGGATAGCAATTGCATATGGTGACAGAACATAATATTTTGATAGAATACTCATTCTGTATTTGATTAATGTATAGAGTACCATATGCTATTCAATTTCCAAACTATAAATTGATTTTATTTTCAAACTATTATTGTAAAATATGTTATTTATTCAGCATTTTAATAATGTTTTTGCTAGTCACTGTAATTTTCTTTGTCAGAATACAATCTTGACTCAAAGAAATCCTATTTTTGAGCAAGATTATGTCTTGTAGCAGTAATTACCATTCTGAGAATAATAGCTATTACTTAGTGCTGTATGTGTCAGGCACTTTTCTAAGTACTTTAAATGTGTTCCTCTCAACAATGTTGTATGATACTGTTATTAACCACATTTTACAGGTAAGGAAGGTGAGTAAAGTAACATTCCAAGGTCACAATGCTAATAAGTATAGGAATCCAAATTGAAACCAGACCTTCTGACTCCATTCACTGCTTTCCCACAAATAATACCCCTAATCCTCCAAAGACACTATTCTATAATCACCCTTGTCCGAAATTCTCAGAATATGACATTGCCACAAATAACAATCAATACAGCATGGAAACTTTAGCTCAAAACTTTCAGGAGTAAATCCTTGTCATCTACCAAAGGTAGAGGAATTAAGTCTTCAGTCAGTAGAGGGGGCTAGGAGAATGGGGAAGGCTAGTATTTCTCACTTTCCTCAATACGAATAGAGCAAGATGACCTCAGTCAGGCACTGGATTTCAGTTATTTATTGGGTAAACATGAAATATTTCAGTGAAAATAAAAGTTTGTTTTCATTTTCTTTTCTTTGTTTATCCTTAGCACTATACCTAAATGTTAAATTTTCAGTAAATCGGGGGCCGGCCCGTGGCTCACTCGGGAGAGTGCGGTGCTGATAACACCAAGGCCCCGGGTTCGGATCCCATATACGGATGGCCGGTTCGCTCACTGGCTGAGTGTGGTGCTGACAACACCAAGTCAAGGGTTAAGATCTCCTTACCGGTCATCTTTAAAAAAAAAAAAAAAAAAAATTTTCAGTAAATCAAAATCTTACTCCATAACTCCTTTTAAAAGATGTTACATATCAATGTAGATGATGCATTAACATAAAGGATTTTAAATATTTCCTAATGGAAATTGAGGCCCATTAAATTAATAGCATGTATTGCTTTGTGTGGGAGGTATTGTACAAATAAAATATTGTTATTGTCACATTTCTCCTCGAACTTCAATGAATTTTAAAATCAATTTGTAATAAGAGGTGTTTTTACATTTGGTGGGCTTATTACCACCAAAATCTCCAGCAGCAATCTCCAATTAAAGCAGAAATAGCTGGGCCAGTGCTGCTGCTTTTGGTGGATGGCTCAGCAGATCTCCCAAGGTGTTCTAAGTCTAATGTATTCTGGTTTGAGTTAAAAGTCTTGTGAGGCATTGCCAATAATATGTTTCTGGAAAAACTTCTTCTTTTTAAAACAATAGTAAAGAACACTATTCCCCTTTGTGAGGATGTAATTATTCAAATAAACATCTCCCCATGGCTGTGCCCTCTGCAAGTGGTCTTTGTTGTACAGGAATGTCCATAAGAAAAAGTGGAGGACTGATTAAGAGGTCACCCATATCCTTTTGTAAAGAAGCAGATGCAATTTCTGTTTCAATTTACCATGGGATACCTTCAAATTACCTTGTCGATTTTTCTAATTTATTTGCTAACATAGAGTCAACTTGAGATTTACTTACTGGTGGGATCATGCCATAGTTTCATTTATTTCTCCTTAAGCACACTGCTGAATAGAAATGCCTCACGCATTCACTCTCAAAAAAAGGAGAACCACCAATGGAATTCTTGAATAAATTGATTTTAGTTTGACTTGAAATACACTGCCACAATATTACAAATATGTTGTGAAATATAAATACATATAGGTATAAAAACTATGTAAAACATATGTTCACATTACTTAGCTAATTTGGTCTTTTAGACCCCTTTTCTTTTACAGCCTGACTTTAAAATCCCACAATATTTTGGTTTCAAATTAAACTACTGAAATCTAAGCCAGAGACAAAATCTCCAGAAAATATTTTTCATTATGAGTGCTACCTCTCTTTTAGGCTCCTAGCCAAGCATAAATCAAGACATTGATATTTGCCAAAATTCTGGCTCTTGTACTTTTGCATTAAAGCAACTTAAAAAGTTGTTAATCACACTTACAAAAAAGTTGTACTTTTTAAAAAAAATTCTGTGCTTAATTCATATATTTAAAACCATAGTACGTAAACATTTTTGATTATACACTTCTGTTGGAGAAACACTTTTGTGCATACACCATATTTACTTATCATTTGTATACAGGTGCTTCTGCATTAACACATCATGTTCCATATATGTGGGTATATGTTTTTACGTGTGTGTATGTATATGCATATGGAAGTTACAGTCAATGCAGTTGGCTTGATTGTATTGCCAGTGGACTCCTACTTGACTGCAGCCAAATATCTTGAAGGTGAATGTTTTAGTTTACAAGGTGAACTATGTGAACAATAGAATATTTATAATTTTTCATCTTTAATATGATCTAGCATGCTTGAAAAGCCGTATTATCAAACTCAACCTTCCGGTTTACCTTCTGTAAGCAGTAGAGGTCATTTAATATAGCTTCTTTGCGTAAGTCACCACCAGATGGCAATCTCGTGTCTTTGATCATGCACTCTTCATTTCTGAACTAAGAACTACTTTATTAAGTGAAGTCCTTGTTAATAAAAATTTATCTGCCTCATCTTTTTAATTATGAGAAAGAGGCAGCAGATACATTACCTTGCTAAAAGATACCTGAGTGTCAATTCTGGTTCCTTTACCTACTTTGGGCAAATTCTTTTACTTCTCAATGTATTCGTGTTTTCATATATGAATAAAGGATATTGGACTAGGTGGCTCAATTCAAACACATATTATCAAACAACTGCTCTGTCTATGGCACTGTGTTAAATGTGTTGGGGGCTATAGCAGTTATTTGTCAATGCCTTTAACTAGTTGCAATTAGGAAATAAATAGTAGATCTCTTTACCTGATTTCTATTTAATTAAACTGCCAAATTTACTGTTGTTTTTCATTTTCTTCACAAACACACTGAAAATAAGTGGTGAGCAGATTATAAAAGATCCAATATGGCATATGAAGAAGTTTATACTTTATTATAGTTTATGTGAAATAAACCACTTAAAGTTATCAAAGTTTTTTGTTGATAGTTGTTGGTTAACCTTTGACTGGTTTGTATTAATGAAGTAGGGAACTGCATCATCAAATCTGTGTTTGATAAAGATAAATTTGGAATGAAGAAAGCATATACTAGGGATAGAGAAACCAGTTAAAAGGCTATAGTAATTCATGTAAGAAATAACAGAGAGACAAATACTGCATATGTCACTGATACGTAGAATCTAAAAAAGTGGATCTCATAGAAGCAGCAAGCAGAACAGTGGTTACCAGGAGCAGGGCAGAGGGCGGCGATAGGGAGATACAAAGTTTTGGTTAGACAGGAGAAATAAGTTCACGAGATCTATTGCACTGCATGGTGACTACAGTTAATAACAGTATATTGAATTCTTGAAAAATTCTGAGTAGATTTTCATTGTTTTCACCAAAAAAAAGATAATAATTTTGTGAGATAATGTGTATGTGAACCAACTAAATTTAGCGATTCCACTATATATATTTCAAAATATTATGTTTCACATGATAGATACAATTTTATCTGTTAATTTAAAAACAATAAAGACCTTGGTGTCTGCTCAAAAAACCAACCAACAAACAAAAAAACAATTGCAAATTCAAATAATAAAATTTTTAAAATGGCTGAAACAAAGATGTTTCTCTCTGAGAGAAAGTTATTTCAATAAAAATAAATAACATAAAAAGAAGTCATGCTAAAAAGTTATTACATAAAAATGAATGAGAGGTAGAGTGGTAGATAATTGTGAAGTTTCTATTTTAGATGACAAAGTAAATGGTGAGACGCTATCAGAGGGGAAAAAAGAGAAGACAAAAACAAGGTTTTAGTGAAATGTAAGAAGTTTGATTTGGACATGCTGAGCTTAAAAATCTGTTGTACACCCTGATGAAAATATTAATAGAGCTCAAGAGAGGTGACGGACATAGATTACAGAGAAAATTCCTATAAAATATGATAATAAAAATTAACAGTAAACATTCTCCCAATTTGTTTTATTAATACCACAAAGATTATTTGAAATTTAATATAGTAGCATCATCATTTTATTAAAATAATAATGTGTGATCTACTATAACTCCTCAGATCCACATGCTAAAATACTTCATCTTGGGTTAAAAATAAGAACTTTTACTTCTATATTTAGTCCTAAGAAATTATGTCTTATATGTTAGTTATTTTGTGTTAAAAGAAAAAGGAAATGTTTGTTATTATAATGTTTTTTTTACATTATTTATTGAACACTGCTCCTAAATAAATCGAAATTTATTTTACGCTGCAACTTTTAGTGTAGAGAGTAATCCTCTGCTTCACGTGGGAACTACATTACTTTCAAACATTGCAGTAATATATATTAGACAGGATTATAAAGCATAAATGCTTCTCTGAAATTTCACAACACTTGAAATTCTTTAGCTTTCTTTCTTGCCAGCAGGCCCATATCTAGGAAATCCCAATTAAGCTCTTTCCTTCTAATTTATAGGTAGCTTAAAATATTGAATTTCCCTAAAGGTTTAATTTTTTTTTCTATTTTCAAAATGAATTCATTAATGGTCCAACATAATATCTTACTTTTTCTACATGTTTATTTAAAAGAACCTCTTCCAACAGGAATAACACGAGTGACATTTCAGCAAGTTCTATGCTATTGAACTAAGAAATGGAAATTTTAATGGGAAAAAAACTGTCTTTTAGAAATACATCTATGGCTTCCATTGTTATATTTGCCTACTAGGAGAAATTTAAATATTTGGCTGAATAAGTGGAGTAAAAGAACCTTTTCATTTATAAGCAGAACTTTAAATATTTTCTGTTTCTGATTTTATTAAAATTAAAATACATTTCTTTGGAGTTTTAATAAAAATACCAAAATTAGACCAAGGAAGAAAATAAATAAATAAAAGTAGTCCAAGCTTTTCAGATCAAGAAATAATTACTTATTTACAAAAATTGGTGAGCTTACATTCTGATTAAAAGTAATTGAGCCTAATTTTACCATACTCTCAAAATATAAGATGTGTGTTTCAAATATTCTTTAAAATTCCAATTTACCTGATTGAGGCTAAATGGTAAATTTTGGAGGTAAGTAAGTGTACATAATTCAAAAACTTTTCATTTTGTTTGTTGAAGCTCAGAGAACAAATACCCCTAAACATGGTGCATTGATATGCTGAGCTAAAGAAACAGCCTCAAGGTGTCTCTCTGACCTTCCCCCTCTCCCTGTCTGTCTGATCCTCTCTTTGTTAAAGGGGTTATCTCTGGAATTTCCTTATCTGACTAAAAAAACTCCTTTCCAAAAGAAATGCAATTGTCTTAAGACCCTGTCCCTAGAAATTTCATCAAATAAATGGGGGAAATTAACCACAGGAGAAGAGAAGACAGCCCAAAGCCAGACTTTTTATCTACAGTCATGCTTCACTTAATGACAGAAACACATTCTTAGAAACGTGTCCTTACGCAATATCATCTTTGTGCAAACATCATAGGGTGTACTTATACAAACACAGATTGTACAGCCTACAGCACACCTAGGCTATGTGGTATAGCTGTCATGGCTACATCACCAGCTCCATTGGAATCTTACAGAACTACTATCATACATGTAGTCATTGTTGACAAATTGTATGGGGTATGACTGTATTCTTCTGAGAGCAGCTTTGACAGACTACCCCGGGGGACTTTGCACAATAAGACCACCTTTGTTTGCAGTGAAGTTCCATATCTTGCCTTCCTGCCACAGCCCCCAGAGCTCAGAGGAACTTTGTCCCATGACATTGTTTTGGGGGCTTGTTCATTTCCCCAGAAAATCATTTACTCCTACAGCCCCCATTTCCTCTTCCCCTATGGAGAAAGGTATATAAACATTATTGGGTTATTGGGCAATCGTTCTCTTACAGTTCTCTTGTGCTATGGATGTTAAATAAATCTAAGCTTGTTCTAATATTAACATGTCTTTCATCAATTCATTTTCAGCAAATCTTCAGAGAGAAGAGGGAAAGCTATTCCTTGCAATTTCTCCCACAAAGCAATGGCTAAGTAGTTACAACTGAATGAGTTTTCATCCTATTGTTAGAAATTAGAAAATACGAGTGTGCTTCAAAAAGTTCATGGAAAAACAGAATTAAAAGATAACACAAATTCTTCCATGAACTTTTTGAAGACCCCTTGTATAATTCAATTTTTATATTTGTATTGGTTTTTTGATGAAGTAAAATGTAATAAACATATTAGCACTGTCCCCTACTGCCTTTACTTCTGAGTCTGTGCCACACTACAGTACTCTTACATTTGAAAAAATGTAAATGGTAGTTGTCCGAGGTATTAAATAAGTGAAAGATGATACTTTGTATATACTGTTGTGCAATGGTGATTTTTCCAGAAAAGATAAATGTTGACATGATTAACAATGGCAAATAAAAACTAGTAAAAAATTGATTGCTATTTATAAATTGTGAAAAGAAAACATTTTGTGAAATATAGCCCAATTCATTATCTTTTTAACAATTAAAGGAAAAATCAGTACTGTTAAACTTTTGAACATAATTTTTGATATTCTGTATACTCAAAACAAATAATTTTAAAACTTTTTATGTTAGTAATAATAAGGTAGGAATTTAAAGTGTCTTAAATGAGGTTAGCAAACAATTTTGTGGAGAAGAATTTATATATGTGTATAGCTGGTACACATAGTGAATAATGGGTAATGGGGAAAATGAGGAAAAGAGGTGGGTAGGGACATAAGATCTGATCATGGAGAGCCTTTAATCCCTTGATAATGATACTGAATTTCACTCAAGAGATAAAAAGGAATCACTAAAGGTAAGACAAAGGAGAAGAAACAGGGTTGGATCTATATCTCAGATTTTATTGTGAGCAATGAAAAGGATGTTTTAAAGAAAACATAAAAAACACATGGGAAGATATTTCCATTTTCAGGCAAGAAATGGTAAGGTCCTAAGTCATTGGCTGAGAAACTACTAATAACAGCATAGGTTTGGATTTGAGAAATATATAAGAGCTTGTGGCAGAAGGAATTAGTAAGAGTAGATGTGGGGACTAAAAAAAGTGAGGGGTTTAGGATGATACCAAAGTGAACATGATCATTAGGTGGTTCAATGCATGAGATCAAATTTTTTGATCAAGTACTGAGTCAAGACACTTTGTTTATTGGACAGTGAAAAAATGACTTGCTGTAATATAGCATGCAGAAGGTGACTAGGTGTGCCCTTCCATACGAGCATCAGGCTGCAATTTCCTAACCTAATTTTTATTCCATGTGTCTAATCTGTCTCTTGGCTACACATTCATCATTATTCATATTAACGTATGATAATTTCAACAGGCACAGAACAGGATTTGATAAAATTCAACATCCCTTCCTGATAAAAAAAATCCATCAATATAATAGGCATAGAAGAATTATACCTCAATACGAAAAAGGGCATATAAGACGAATCAACAGCTAACATCATACTGAATAAGGAAAGGCTGAAAGCTCTTCCTGTAAGAACTGAAACAGGACAAGAATGACCACTCCCTCCTTTCTTATTCAACATAGTACGGGAAGTCCTAGGCAGAGTACAATTAGGAAAGAGAAAGAAATAAAGGGCATTAAAATTGGGAAAGAGAAAATCTATTGTCCCTGTTAGCAGATGACATGATGTTATACACAGGAAAACCTAAACGCTTCACCAAAAAACTCTTGGAACTGATAGACAAACTCAGTAAAATTGCAGAATACAAAACCAATATACAATAATCAGTAGCATTTTTATACACCAATAACAAGCAAGATGAAAAAGAAATCAATAAAGCAATGACATGTCCAAAAGCTACCGATAAAGACAACAACAACAACAAAAAAAAAACACTAGAAATTAATTAAACCAAGAAGGTGAAAGATTTCTACATGAAAATCTATAAAACACTGATGAAAAAAAATTGTAGAGGATGCAAAGAAATGGAAAGACATTCTATATTTGGGAATTGGAAAAAGTAATATTGTGAAAATGACCATGCTATCAAAACAGATCTACAGATTCAATGCAATCCCAAACAAAATACCAATGACATTCCTCACAGAAATAGGAAAAACAACCCTGAAATTCATATGGAGCCATGAAAGACCCTGAACAGCCAAGGAAATCCTGAGCAAAAAGAACAATGCTTAAACTATCACACTACCTGACTTCAAAATATACTACAAAGTTATAGTAACCTAAACAGCATGGTACTGGTATAAAAACAGACACATGGGCTAATGAAACAGAACATAAAAAACATAAATAAAGCCATATATGTATAGACAACTGATTTTCAATAAAGATGCAAAGATGGTGCTGGGAGCGCAGCAGCGCTCCCGCCGCGGGTTCGGATCCTATATAGGGATGGCCGATGCACTCACTGGTGGAGCGCAGTGCGGCCAGTCACAAAAAAAGACAAAAATAAATAAATAAATAAATAAATAAAGATGCAAAGAGTATTCAATGGAGAAAGGTCAGTCTCTTCAGTAAATGGTTCTGGGAAAACTGGATACCCACATGCAGAAGAGTGAAACTAGACCTCTGTCTCTCATCATATACAAAAATCAACTCAAAATGGATCAAAGTTCTAAATATAAGACCCAAAACTTTAAAACTTCTAAAAAAAAAAATAGGAAAATCACTGCATGAAATTGGAGTGGGCAGCACTTTTTTGAACAAGACTACAAAGGCACAGACAACTAAAGTGAAAAAAAAAAAAAAAGAACAAATGGGGCTATATCAAACTAAAATGCTTCTGGACAGCAAAAGACACAGTCAACAAAGTGAAGAGATAGCCTACTGAATGTGAGAAAGTGTTTGCAAACTACACTTCAGACAAGGGGCTAATGTCCAGAATATATAAGAAACTCAGACAACTCAACCAGAAAAAATCAAATAACCCAATTTAAAAATGGGCAATGGATCAGAACAGAAATTCCTCAAAAGAAGACATACAGATGGCCAACAGGCACATAAAAAAATGCTCAAAGTGACTAATCATCAGGTAAATGCAAGTTAAAACCACAGTGAGATATCACCTTACTCCAGTTAGAATGGCTGTTATCAACAAGGCAGAAAATAACAAATGCTGGCAAGGACCTGGAGAAAATGCAACTCTCCTACATTGCCAGTATAATGTCAATTGGTTCACCCATTGCAGAAAACAGTAGGGAGTCTACTCAGAGAACTAAAAATTAAACTACCCTATGACCCAGCAATCCTACCTCTTGATATGTAACCAAAGAAAATGAAATTAATATATCAAAAGAGATACTTGAAGTCCTGTGTTCATCACAATACTATTTACAAAAGCCAAGACTTGGAATCAAGAGATTCCATAAATGCCCATCAAGAGATGAATGGATAAAAAATACTGTGGTATATGTACACAATTGTATACTATTCAACTGGAAGAGAGAGGAAGGAAGGAAGGAAGGAAGGAAGGAAGGAAGGAAGGAAGGAAGGAAGGAAGGAAGGAAGGAAGGAAGGAAGGAAGACTGCCATTTGCAGCAACACTGATGGAATCAGAGATCATCGTGTTATGTGAAGTAAGCCAGTCAAATACTGCACAGCCTCATTTTAAGGTAGAAGCTAAAAAAAAAAAAAAAAAAGAAAAAGAAAAAGAAATGATTTTCATAGAAGTAAAGAGTAGAATAATAATTTACCCAAGACTAGGCTGGAAGCAGGTGGGTTGGGGATGTGACATGGTAGATTAAAGCGTTCAAAGCTTTGCTATCTACCCAAAGTGAATCAATGTATAGTATATGCATGTATTTTAGCAACACACTGTACACCACAATATGCACAAATAAATGTTAAAATAACAACAAAAAAATCATACTGACATGCATTATGATCATCACATTTTAGCTGATACTACCTAGTAGTTTGTCAAAACTTCCTATGAGAATCTCCCATACAATGCTACTAGGTTTCCCAAATAAAGAGACCAGATCTCTTTCTTGAGTTCCAGCTGCATATTAACAATTCCAATTTGATGTCTCACAGTGATATTACACGCAATGAGTCTAAATCTACTTTATTTCCCTACTTTCACACCTGATCTTCCTTCCCTACAAGATTCTTCCTCAATGTCAAAGCTGTTCACCTTGTCACTCAAGCAAAAAACTGGGCTTTATTTTTGATTATACTGTACTTCAACTATTCTCACACATCTGTCTGGATGTTAGAGACTGCTAATTTGTCTTTTAAAGGTCTCCAGATTTTATTGTTCTCTTACAACTCAACTGACAATATCTTGGGTTAGGGCTTCTTTATCTCCTTTCTTTATAATTATAAGAGCCTCTTAATTCATATTTCCCCTTTGATTCACCTCTATATAATTGCCAGACTTATCTTATCCAAATACTAACCATGAAATACTATTGACTACTTAAATCCCTTCCTAGGCTCCCTATGGTTTAAAGCCACGTTTCCAGTGTCATCGGCTGGTGCTCCCTCCTTCTTACCACTACGCTTCAGAAATGACTACTTGACATTAGCCCCTTGGAGTCGGGCTTCTCAGGATTCTCTGCCTTTGTCTATGCTCTTTGTCCTAAGATTCATACTCCTTATAGCTCCGCCTTTGCTGACCTGATATCACTTATCTGAAGCCTGCCCCGGTACCTTGCCCCATTGTCAAATTTAATTATCTGTACTCTTTTCTCTGTGCTACCATTATAATTAGTTAAAACTTCTATTTTTACATTCATGACAAAGCATTTTTTGTGTGTGTGTCTTTTTTGTGTGTGACCGGGAAGGGGATCGCAACCCTTGGCTTGGTGTCGCCCAAACCGCGCTCAGCCAGTGAGCGCACCGGCCAGTCCTATATAGGATCCGAACCCGCGGCGGGAGCGCCACCGCTCTCCCAAGCGCCGCACTCTCCCGAGTGCGCCACGGGCCGGCCCATGACAAAGCATTTTTATTTATTTATGTCTATGTACAGATCTTGTCTGACAGGGCAGGGATTGCCTTAAAAGAAGAACTCATGCTCACAGCATCTGTCACAGTGTAAGTCCATAAACTAGAGGTATTTAATAATTGTTAGTTGAATGAATACATGAATGAAGAATACAAACTATAATTGGTATTTTTTTAGGTTTTTTTGGGGGGGTTTTGCAGCTGGCCAGTAAGGAGATCCAAACCCATGACTTTGGAATTATAAAGCTGACCTCTCACCAACTGAGCTAACTGCTGAGCCCTGAATTGTGATTTAAAGTGTCACAATTGTTTTGAATTGCTTAGTTTTACTTACATCCTATAAGAA
The DNA here is from genome assembly GCF_027409185.1 of Cynocephalus volans. NCBI lineage: Eukaryota > Metazoa > Chordata > Mammalia > Dermoptera > Cynocephalidae > Cynocephalus > Cynocephalus volans. The sequence continues at coordinate 156,389,202 of NC_084467.1, read as the reverse complement.
TAATTTATAAACTAGTGTGTTTTTTTTCTTTACTAAGTGAAGATAAAACCATTGTCTTTCATATTTAAAATTATATTTATAAATTATTTTAATAAATATTTTTTGTGAATAAATTAATATATTTAAATATTCACATAGACTTTCTCCCTATAGAACTAGTTAGAAGCAGGTAAAATACAATGGATTATTATTCACAATTGGGTAGGTCTCAAAGTCATATGATTATTTAAATGTGACACTTGACAAACTGAAAATAAAAATGTGTCTTTATTGTCACAGATCTATTCTCACTCACTTTACCAATCTTGTTTCTTCATGATATAACATTTTTTTCAATCTTAAGCATCTACTGTATGTTGTAACTATCTCTCATCTTTGTCTAAAATATACATACTTAGAAAATGCTTCCATTTTCACAATAACATTTTAAAATTGAACCCTAAAAATTAAGAATAACTTTTATCAATATCTAGAAAGTTACGTTTGTTAGCTACAGTTTAAATAATTCACTCAGTATCCTTCAGGATTATGAAACTTACCCCATGACTTTTTTGTATATGCAAATATCAGATGAGAGAACACATTACAGCTACTAGCATGATGCCTGATATACAATTGGTGAGCAAATAATGTTAGTTACTGCCTCTTTCCTGACAATTCCAAATAAGTCACACATGGAGAGAGTAGATTTTCAGAGGTCCACACTTATCTTTTAGAGAATAATAGAGTCTTATTTGCATTTTCCAATGGACTCATTATTTAAACTATGGGAGACATAATACCACCAACTGTGTATGTACAATGACCATATCCTTCTAATTTGCACTGTCAAAGGAAATTCACTGGATACAACAAAATAGGGTTATTACCCAAAGTGGGTGTTCTTTTATCATTATGCATTTTTCTCCTTTATTGATTCATATTTGTTAGCTTTTTAATAGGCTCCAAAGTAAACCACCCTATCAAATAAACCAACAAATTATTTTTCTTAGGAAAATAAACCATCATCTTATAAATATAAACCTCAACTTGACTAAGATTCAAGTGACAATAAGTTGAACTGTCAAAAAGACAATCTATTTACTTTCATTTACTTTTGGTATGCTGCTGTCTAAATCCTATTTTCTTGGCTTAGGTCAGCTTTTCAAATCTCTTTGCAGAAGCATATTTTGTAGTATGTCATGCATTTCTCCACACTGTTGGCCCTTGATCTCCTATCTTCAGATCTAACGGTGATAGGAAAATACCCTTAAGACATACTGTGAAGTACTAAATGCCCTGATATGATTACTACACGCACAGTGTGAGTGTACCGAAACAGCATGTACTCCATGAATGTATAGGATTATCATGGGTCAATTAAGAAAAAAAAATCGAAAAGAGAAAAAACAAAAGAAAAGAAAGAGTATAGAATAGAGGTTACTAGAGGCGGTGCGGGGAAGGCGATGGGGAAAGGTTGGAAGGCCAACATGAAGTTACAAAGTTACATTTAGGGGAATAGTGGGAAGTTGGCAGACTACAGAAATCTAGGATGCCTTTCTCTGACAAATGAAGACCAGAACAGGCCCACCACTACCAATGGTGCACTCACATTGTCAGGACCCAGGACCATCGCCTGCCTTCCCACTGTGATTTTCTTCCCACCCTCACGCTGCTGTCACCTGCAGCATGGCTCCAGTCACTGCTGCTGAGTGTAGCCATCAAAACCGGTGCTAAGCTCCAACCAGCCAAGCTGCACACAGGATCCCAGCCCATACTACTGCACCAGTCAGGCTGGCCGTCTGTGGGACTCTTGCCACAGCCACCATTGTTAGCGACTGTCTATGCCTCCTCACCAGCCAGACCAGCCACGCTTGGGATCCCCACCCAAGCTGCCTCAACAGCCAACTCAGCTAATTGTGGGTCCCCCCGTTGTAATGTGTGAAGTGCAGGTGCTGCTGTCATAGCCTTTGCACCAGCTGGACCGGCTGAGTGTGGTACGCCCTGCCAATGCTGAAGCAGTAGCCTGTCTGGGGTTAGACCTTCCGCTGCCACCACCTGCAATGTTGTGGCCAGCACCAGGGCCTGTCCATGCCACCTTATCAGCCAGACCAGCTGCATGGGACCCCTGCTCAAGCCACCTCACCAGCCAGCCCTTCTATACACAGGACCCACACCACAATTGTGTACAATGTGGCTGTTGCTGCCATAGCCATTGCACCAGCTGGATTGACTGGGCACAGCACTCCCACCCACACCACTGTATCAGTAAGACTGGCAGCAGGTGGGACACCCTGCCCATGCTGAAGCAGTAACTAGCCCAGCTGGGTGGGGGATGCTAGCTGTTATAACCTGCACCATTTCTTCCACTGCTGCCACCACCAGCAATCACACACACCGCTACCACCACTGCTGCACCAGTCAGCCTGGCTGATGACAAGACCCACCAATGCCACCACATATTGACACAAGAAGGGTCAGAACAGACATACCAGAAGGAGTAAGCCAGTGTAGACTCACACCCCAGTGACACAATTCACAAGGGGAATTTCACCCTGTGTGTAGTGAGCATGACTGCTGTCACTCAGGGAGAGTCACAAACAGACAACCTGGAGAATACAGAAACCCAGGATAGCCAACCAGTATACAAAAGAAAATTCCCAGCCACCACCAATCCATCTCCCAACCAAGGGAAGCAAGGACCTGGAGAAGCTTTAGCCTACAGGAAAAAGGAAAGAGAAATCTTGCTCAGAGTCACCAATTCAATATGAGGAGATCCAGTATACCCCAGTGTACCCATCAAGTATCTCTTTTGATGTATTAATTTCATTTCCTTTGGTTATATATCCAGAGGTAGGATTGCTGGGTCATAGGGTAGTTTAATTTTTAGTTCTCTGAGTAGACTCCCTACTGTTTTCTGCAATGGGTGAACCAATTGACATTATACTGGCAATGTAGGAGAGTTGCATTTTCTCCAGGTCCTTGCCAGCATTTGTTATTTTCTGCCTTGTTGATAACAGCCATTCTAACTGGAGTAAGGTGATATCTCACTGTGGTTTTACCTTGCATTTTTGTTGTTGTTTTTTATTTTTTTGCTTTAGTTGTCTGTGTCTTTGTAGTCTTGTTCAGAAAAGTGCTGCCCACTCCCATTTCATGCAGTGTTTTTCCTGTGGGTTCTCTATTCTGTCTCATTGGTCCATGTGTCTGTTTTTATACCAGTACCATGCTCTATTTACAGTAGCCAAGAGTTGGACTCAACCTAAATGTGGTATATATACTCAATGGAATAATACTCTGCCTTAAAAAAAAAGAAAGAAATTCTCCCATTTGCAGCAATCTGGATGAGCTTGGAGAAAATTATGTTAAGTGAAATAAACCAGGCACAGAAAGAGAAGTACAGCATGTCCTCACTTGTTAGTGGGAGCTAAAAGAGGGGGATAGGGAGAGAGAGAAGAAGATGGAGAGGGAGAAAGAAAAGAAAGCATCACAATAATACAATGAACTTTCAGAAAAAAAGAGAGAGCAGAACTGTGGTTATTAAAGGTGGGAAAGGGGGAGGGTGAAGGGGTTAGCAAGAAATTTCAGTTAAGGCTCACAAAGATTTGATTACGTTTCTTAAACATGAGTATACTAATTATTCTGATTTGATCACTACATATTTTACACATGTGTGTGTTTTTGTGTATATATATTATCATTTATGTTTTGATAAAAAGAATGTCAAAATAATAAAAAAAAAGGATGCATTTAGATAGGAAAACTAAGTTCTGGTATTCTAGGGTGACAACAGCGATTGATAATTGTATTGCATATTTCAAGATAGCCAGAAAAAAGGATCTTTAATGTTACAACAAAGAAATGGTAAATGTTTAGGTGATAGATATGCTAAGTATTCTTATTGGATTATACAACATATGCATGTACTGAAACAACAAACTGTACCCCATAAACATGTACAATGAAAAATAAAGGAAAGACACATTGTGAGCAGTAAGTTCGAGGCCGTGTGAGCTTGAGCAAATATCCTATTACATATTCCTGAATGTTAATGAATATTTAAATTAATTTAAAAACTGTGCTTCAGTCCTAACGCAATGAGTATTATATTGTTTCATTGCATTTTCCTCAGAAGTTTTTACCTACTAATTCTACATCATGGCTGTTTGAAAAGCACACCCTAGGGTAAGGATTTTTAGTTGATTCATTGGTGTAAAGACTAAAGACAAAAATGTAATTTAATTTCTTTCAAATCTCATCATACATTTTTACTGACCATCCCACAAACTATTTTGTAAAAGGATTCTAAACATAACTGTTGTTTTGGATCTGATGATTTAGCCTGTGAACATTTTTTGCACATTTATTGGTATTTTATTTTTACACTTTCCTTTTCTTCCTTGAAGCTCAAAGAATCAGATTTTCAGAAGTTTATGCATTTTTTCTGACCAAAATTTGGAAATTCTGTGCCCAAAAAGAAAAGACATGCTAAGACCATGATCATGTAACATCCTTTTAAACACATGTTAAAAGTCAGCAAACTTTCCCAGGCTTTGCTAGATTCTTTCCTTAAGTAGAATCATAATGAGATTTTCCTTCCCAGATAATTTCCCAGCACACAAATCATGAACAGAAAAAAAAAAACTATGCCTAATGTAAATATATATTCACCATGAATGTAATTCTTTATTTTATACTATATTTTGCTACAGCGTATGTGTTGTTTTAATTTTTACATTTGTATGAGGCACCTTTATCCTGTTTTAAGGTGTCCATTTAATGTATCAAACAGTTTTACATAAAGAAGGATGCTTAGTAAGCATCAGATGTTGATGACATTATTTATGAATCATAAAATACTCCCAGCACGTGTAGATAACATGATTATTTTAAAAGGTTTAAATCAAGACATTTATAAAATATAATTTAATCCAAGTTTCTATTGTTCTTCTAAGGAACAAAAGAAAATGATTATCTTATATTTAAGAATTAGTTTGAAAATGTCACAACATGGTGACCATTGCATTTGGTTTCTCAACTGAATTAATAGGGTGACATATCTTTACTGCTACCAGGGGTATATCAAACAGAAAATAAAAACATTATTATTTTGGTTTTGGATGGATTTTCCAAGTCAGTTTGAGTTAAAGTTTTCCTCTGAAAGAAACTTAATGTAGTCTGAAATGTTTGTGAAAACTAGAATCAATATGAATGGCAGGTGAGGGTACTGGCCGTAATATACTCCTTACTGATGCCCTTAGAATTTTTTTTTTTCTTTTAACCTGGAAAGGGCCATGGAAATTGAGCAGTAAACTAAGTCAGAAAACTATATTAAACATATCAGTAGCAGCATCCACCTGAAGCTTTCAAATGCTTCTATTAATATAGAAAACAAACATTTTACAACTATTTTGGACACCTTTGGGAATAGTACATTGGCTTCTATCTTTTATTATGTTTTTAATTAAGGAACTTTATTTTTTAGAGCAGTTTTGGGTTCACAGCAAAACTAAACAGAAAATACAGAGTTCCTATACATTTTCTGCCCCCACACATGCACAGCCTCCTCCACTATCAACACCCTGCACTACAGTGGTACGTTTGCTGCAATCAATGAACCTACACTGACACATCATTCTCACCCAAAGTCCGTAATTTACATTAGAGTTTACTCTTCATGTTGTGCATTCTATGGGTTTCAACAAGTGTATAATGATATGTATCCACCATTGTCATATCACACAGAATAGTTTTACTGTCCTAAAAATCATCTTTGGAACAGAACTGAGCTTACCACAGTGGGAAAGGGGTTGGGGAGTGGGCTACTGAGAAACTGATAAAGGTCCACAAAAAGTGATTACATCGTGTCCAGAACATCATATAGTTAAAATCATACCCTTTCCAGATTGGTTTCTTTCACTTAGTTAAATGCTTTTAAGTTTCCTCCATGTCTTTTCATGGCTTGATATAGATAATTTCTTTTTAGTGCTGCATGTACCACAGTTTATTTAACCATTCACCTACTGAAGGATATCTTATTTGCTTCCAAGTTATGACAATTATGAATAAAGCTGCTATAAACATTCATGTGCATGTTTTTGTGTGGGCATAAGTTTTCAGTTGACTTGGGTAAGTACCAAGGAGTGTGACTGCTGGATTGTATGGTAAGAGTATGTTCATTTTTGTAAGAAACTGCCCAACTATTTTCCAAAATGTACCATTTCACATTCCCAGAAATGAATCAGAGTTTCTATTGCTCCACATCATCGCCAGCATTGGTTGTTGTCAGTTCTCTGCATTTTGGCCATTCTAATAGGTGTGTAGTACCTCAGTGTTTTAATTTGTAATTCCATAATAACATATGATGCTGGACATTTTTTCACATGCTTACATGCCACCTGTATATCTTTTCTGGTGAGGTTTCTGTTCACGTCATTTGCCCATTTTTTTCCTTATTGTTAAGTTTCAGGTGTTTTTTGTACAGTTGGATAACAGTTCTTTATAAGATGTCTTGCAAATATTTTCTTAGTCTGCAGCTTGTTTTCTCATTCTCTTAACATTGTTTTTCACAGAGTGAAGTATTTAATGTTAATGAAGCACAGCTTATCAATTATTTATTTAATAAATTAGATGTTTAGTGTTGCATCTAAAAAATCACCACCATATCCAAGGTCATCTAGGAGTTTTATAGTTTTATAAAAAACTGTGCTATCTTCTAGGAGTTTTATAGCTTTGTGTTTTACATTTTAGGTCTATGATCCATGTTGGGTTACTTTTTGTGAAAGGTAAAAGATCTGTGTGTAGACTAGATTCATTTTTTTTTCTTTGCTTGTGGGTGTTCGAGTGTTCTGGTATCATTTGTTGAAAAATCTATCTTTGCTCCATTTTATTTCCTTTGCTCCTTTGTCAAGATTGGTTAACTATATTTATATGAGACATACTTCTGGGTGCTCTATTCCATTTCATTGATCTACTTGTCTATTCCGTTGACAATACCACACTGTCTTCATTGCTGGAGCTTAATAGTAAGGCTTGATGTCAGGCATGCCAGCCCAGGTAGTCTTAGTCCTCCTATTTTGTTCTTTTTCTTCACTGTTGAGTTGGCTCCTGAGTCTTTTGTCTCTCCATATAAACTTTTGAATCAGTTTATTGATATCTCTAAAATAACTTGCTGATATTTTGTTTAGAATTTTGTTGAATTTATAGATTAAGTAAAGAAGAACTGATATCTTGACAATATGGTGTCTTCATTCTTATCATGAATATGGGATATCTCTCCCTTTATTTGGTTCTTCTTTGATATCTTTCATGACAGTTTTGTTATTTTCCTCATATAGATCTTATAAATATTTGGTAGGTTTGTGCCTAAATGTTTTATACATGCATTCATATATATATATACACATATGCACATACATAATTTTTGGGTGCTAATTTAAATGGCAGCATGTTTTTAATTTCAAATTCCACTAGTTAATTTTTGGTTGGGTTCTAATTCAATCACACTAAAATATTCTTCCATATTTGGTTTTTTACAAACTAAATAAAAGTATGTTTCACTTTCCAGAATATGATAGAAACGTTTTTAAATAATTCATACATTTGAAATAAATCTGTTGCCCCTTCTACAGCTTCCCTTTGGCCTGTTTTGAGCCAGCCAGATTGGGGAAGTGGGGTAGAACCCCCTCTCCTCTGCCTAAGTATGTCTTTGTATGTCAGTTGGAATCATACAAAGGGCAGGGGAAGCAAATACACTCCCAGAACTCTTTCGCTGGTCAGAGATTTCCTGAGTGTCTGTCCTCACCCAACCCTGTTCCATGTGTCTGTGTTGTGAAGCTTGGGACTCTGGAGAGAAATGGGGTGGAGGGAGGAGTAAATGTTGCCCTAAGAATGCTTATCATTCTTCTGTTCTTCTTGGGATCTGTTCATGGGGAGGGTGGAGGTTAGGGGAAGCTTGGCCTTGCGTCTTTGGCAATAAACTCTCATTTACACAAAGTGAAAAAAAAAAAAGAAACTTTGTATAATGCAGAATTTTATGTAGCTACACAATGGATATGTTTTCTTGTGATGATGATCACAATAATAACATAAGGGTTTTAAAGGCTTTAAATGCATTTTCTCATAAATTCTCACAACATTCAAGTAATGTAAAAAATGCTATTGTTCTCATTTATAGATGAGGAAAATGAGGTCATGAAAGCTTAAGACAGTTGTCCAAGGTCTCCAGTTTATTTCAGATATTGTATTTACACAAGATTGACCAATGCTCATAATAATGCAAAATTACCTTTTAATTACTAATAGAATTTAGTTGGGTTAATTGATTTGCATGTTCGAATAGGTAATTTTTTTATAATCAGTTTCCTGTGATATGAGGAGAAAAATATTCATCTATAAAATCAAAATACTCTCTCCTAAATGTAATATTCACATGCCATGTATATTCTTTGACATAAGTAAAAAAAGAAGAAAATACCATGTTAAATCATTCAGATCAGTCAATGGGCAAAAACATAAAATTTTTATGACTCTTTGGTATAGCTAAGGCTGCATTTTCCTTAATAATGAAAGAACATCTTCATCTGACAAAAAGGCAGGTCAACATAAATTCTCCGTTTTGATATGCAAAACAAACACCTTTGTTACAACTTCCTTATGTTTCATGGTCAAGCACAGGTCCTGGGATTAGGTCTGTGCTGAAAACCAGCCACTACTGGATGGCAAGTTGAGTGTGAGTTACCAGTGGGTGGTTTGGGGTGATGTACTAAGAACCCCCTGAGAAGCGTGCTGTTTCCCCATCAGATGGCACACTTGATCACTCCTGCACCTGCGGCAGTGCCCTTCTCTTGTTCAACTAGAGCCCCAATCTGTGTGTATTCTCCACTACAGAAAAAGCACTTTTTTACAGGGATTCAGAGCAGTAGGACACCAGTATTTGAGGACTGCCTAAAGCAAGACCAGTCTTTTTACTGAACCCTCAATCAGTCCCTTCTGGCTTTTCTGGGGAAAGACTGAAAGCCTGAAGCAATATTAGTCTAATCACAAGTAATCAACAGCAGAAACATTTACATTACTGACTTTAAAACTCTGAATCAAACATAGTGAAGTCCTAAGAAAAAAGATTTCTTTTTACAAAACTCACACCTGAAAATGAGAGAAAAAAAGAAAAAAGGAAAGAAATAGGTAGAAGTCTACTAGTTTTAAGATGAAATAGAATCAAACCAAAAATTGATAATTCCTTACAAGAATCCTATTTGCTACACAGTTGCATCTCATGACTGTTTATTGTAGAAATACCTGAGTTACTGCAGCTCATCCTGCTTAAGGGTGCAGAATACAAATGCATTTTTAAACTCATAAAACAACGTAAAAATCAAGTACACAGGAGGAATCAGACACATATAAAAATATCAATCTCCCTTCTCTCTTTTTCTCTTTCAACTATAGCATAGTGACACCGTGATATTTACCTTACAAAGTTATTCCCCATATGCTTTAAACATCAAAACCATGCCCAAGTCCACACAGCGTTTAAGAGGTTCAGGGTTTCAGGGGGCGGCTGAGCCAGCCCAGAGCAACAGGCACAAGGAGCTGAAGATGACTCATGAGTTTGGAGCAGAGTCATGTAGCTTTAACCCCAGTCCTGGTCCTTACCAGCAAGGAGGGATCTCAGAGCCTCAGTTTCTCTCTTACAGCATAGAGGGAACCTTGGTCTCCGCCTCCTGAGGCTCCTAAACTGAGAAGTTGCAGGTGCCCCCAAGCTCCTTTCCCACACTGAGGGCAGCTGGCAGATGAATCCTCCCCATCCCCAGTGTCTATCTGTGCCAGGCAGTGACCTCTCCCCAACCAGTTGTTCTGTCAGCCATGCTCTAGGGTGACCTCGCTGTCCCCGGGGACTCTCCCCACTGAGCGGCCCAACACAGCATGCGACTTCCTGCAGCCTCTCCTGTGCACTGAGCCCTGGAGGAGATTGGGTTCACTGCACACAGTCTGTGCTGCCCTGGGGCTGTGTCCCTGGCCTCCTGTGTGCTGCCCAGTGCCTGGTAGAAGGGGGACACATGCAGAGATGCATCCAGGGTGGCAGAGGTGGCAGCCACTCACTGTGCTGGGCATGTGCTACTTCCATGCAGGTGGCAAAGTGGTGCAGTCACACCTGTAGGCAGCCGCAGCTGAGCTGGAACCATGCTGCATCACTCTGCTGTTCTGTCACTGTGGTAACTATCTTCCCCAGTGTGACCTTAAGGCTCATTGTTTATAAAGTTGGGGACAACCAGTGATGGCCACCTCTTCCCAGGCTGTGCTGAGTGTGATCACATGGTGCAGAGCAGGCTGGGAGCTGTAAAGGACTGCACAAAGGAAGTGACGTTTTGACAGAAGAAGATGGCCTGCCAAGTGTTGCAAAGGGTCCTGGCCTTGGATTCAGGAAACTGGGGTGGTGACGCTGCTGATGGCACATGCATATCCCCTCGGCATGCCTGAGTTCACCTGACACTGGGGCAGCAGATATTCTGCAGGCCTACAGCACCGTCTCCCCAGAAAAGTGTGCATGTGCACACACATGCACACCTGCACACACACACATGCACACACCTGCACTCAGCGCAAGAACAAAGAGGAGGAAGACCACATGGGACACACACTGGTCTCCTGGGTGGAAGGACTGGGTTTTAAATGGTATTCTCCATTCAGACTGAACTACCGATTTACTTATAAGCATTACCTTTGGCTTCATAATACATGCCTATAAAATGGGAAACTAGGTAATGTACTTAGTAGGTGAGTGTTCAGTGGATAGTATTAACATGTTAATGTTTTTGTAAATATAAAATAATCTGCAAATTATACAACATTTAAATATCACTTCAATGAGAATAAAAGGTTTTGAAAGTCCCACCCAGCAGAGCTGGTCCACGTTTATGGCCTGGTCATGTCTTCCGGGCTGTCGCTCCCATTCGATTCCCTCTGCCTCTGTGTCTGTCTCACTCTCTCACACAGATTCACTTACATATAGGTGTGTAGCACAGTGACAACACATAAACATTGTTTTTCCACCTGAGTTCCTGGATACAGACTGGCCTTCATGACCTGTTTATGTGACAATTTATGTAACGTCTCTGCACACGGGAAGCTCAGCAGCTGCTCAAAGTTCCCTGGTCTGCGTGGACCATATTTTAACACCCAGTCGTTCTGCAGGGATATTAGTGATGTGGCCAGCCCCTTTCAATCTTGAAAACCTGGGCAGCTGTGGTGTGGCGTAACTTCCTAGCATCACTGCTGCCTGGCACGTGGACACACGTGGGCACTTTGGTAGGAGCTGCTGAGTGGCTTCTGCGACAGGGGTATCTATGAACACATTTCCCGGGGCATCCGCTGGGACCTCTTCTTCCCTCATTCTCACAAGAGCTGGTCATCACCAGACATACAGACCTGCCCATCTGATGGGGCAAATGCCATCTGAATAGTGAGTAAATTTCTGTGCATAATCATAAGGGAGGCCGCGGATGTCTGACATTTACTGGCCATATGAATTGCTTCCCTTTGGAACTGCAGGAATATGTGCTTTGTCCCTATGGATAAATGAGAACTCTTTGTACAACTAGGATGCATACTACCCTTTCTCTGCCCATGAAGAATTTTCCAGTCTGGGGTTTGCTTTTCAGCTTTTGACATTATTCTGGTTTTTGTTTGGACCAGGAAAAGTCAGCATTTTCCTCTGTGGCTTCTGGCTCTCTGGTCATTCAAAAGTAGTTCCTATTTCAAGATTATGGCTATAATAACTATCAGGGCTTTGTGTTTCTACATAGATTCTTTGATTTTTCTGTAATTTTCCTCTTACTAAAAACATAAAATGAAAATTAATCAGATCTTTCTCCTATTATGTGGCCAGATACAAAAGGCCACAAAACATATAACTGTAATGATAGGAACAATCCACGATAGGTAAATTCACACACACAGAAAATGGAGTGGTTGTCAGGGACTGGGAGAGGCCGGATGGGGAGTGACAGCTTAATGGCTACAGAGTCGATGAAGCTGTTCGATCACTAGATGGTGGTAAGGGTTGCACCATATTAAAAATGTACTTAATGCCACTGAATGGTAATTTTGAAAATATTAAAACACTTTATTTTATACAAGGGATATTATTGAAAATAAAAGATGAAAAAATTTGAGGAGATGCAGGACACAGACAAAAACGAGGAGAAACAGAACGTCAAGGAAGGGCAAGAACAGATCTCGAGTGGGGACTGGTGAGGGTGTTTGTGGGAGCTCTGGAGCCAGGGCTCCCCTGGGTGCTGGTGTTTCTTCTAATTCTTTTGATGTTTCAGGAGCGGTTATGTCAGCTTGCTCTAGCTCTACCTCTGGATCTTGATCTTTCTCCTGATCTTTCTCTTGATCTTTCTGTTGCTCCTGCTCTGGATCTTGCATCTGCTCTACCTCTTGCTCTGGATCTTGCTCCCACTCTACCTCTTGCTCGGGCTTGGGCTCTGGATCTTGCTCTCGCTCTGCCTCTGGCAGTGGAGGTGGAGCTGGGGCTGGAACTCAAGTCGAACATGGCAGCAGCTCTTGGGAGAGTTGTTCAGCCTGGGCGGAAGCTGGAACTGAAGAGACAACAATTGAAAATATCAACGTGAGTTTCTATGTCTCATCCAATGACACTGTCTTTCTGAGAAGCACAAGTCCAGAGACCCAGCCTCAGGAAGTCTCCCTACACTGCAGAACACTGCATGATTGTTCTGAGTACTCAGTGCCCCTGTCCCCAGCCTGCTTCTGGAAACTCTGCTCTGTGTGGCCCAGCCCAGCCCCCTCCGCAAACACACACAGGCACCCACCCTCTTCCTCCTCACCCTCAGTCTCTGCCTCACTAGGCTCCAGGTGCTCCACCCGCTTCTTCAGGGTGCGTGCCGGGACAGGCCACACCATGTGGGTGGCATCCGAGCTCAATGAAGATGTGTCTTCACTCTAGGACAGGACAGGGGAGAGATACACAGTGACAGCACCATGAACCCCAAGGAGGGAAGGGGCTGGAGGCCAGTCTTAAGCCCAGGGAGGACATGAGAAGACAGCCTGAGGGCCCAGGGTTAATGTACAGTGTGGTGGTTGCCACCCCGGCAGTCCCCTTTCACCCTCCAGCCATGAACTGAGGTGTGAAGACACCAGGACCAGCAGGTTTATAAATCCCCCACCCTCTGCCCCTCCCCAGGGAGGGTGTCCCATGTCCCCATTCCCCACACACTCAGGAGGAGGGGGTGTGGTCACCCAGGGAGGCTCATAGTGCTGGCCTGACCTTGCCCAGACTCCTGTGGGCCACCTGACATTACCTTTGGGGACCTCCTCCCAGACGGCCACAGGGGTCGAGGGCGAGGGCTGAACCAGCGCCGGAAGCATTGGCCAAGCCTCTCAGCACAGGGCTTCCTGGGGCTACGGCCCCGGGACCTTGGGAAACAGCACAACATCTCACTCTGCCTGTGGCCAAGTGAGCTGGGGAAGGGGCTGTGTATAGAATGTGGGTGCCAGGTTACCGAGTTCCGAGTTCTGTTGGGGTCTGTCGTCAAGGAAGTAAAGTCAGTTCCTGATACCTCATTTCCTGGGCCCCTCCTCTGTGTACATGACTGCAAGTGCCCCTCTGGGTACATGACTGCTGACCCTCCATCCCCATGAACTCTCTCTATTGCCCACACTTCCACCAACACTGCCTGACCACACCCCTGTGCAAGGCCTGGGTGCAGCCAGCATCACAGCTCGGAGGAGATACACGTAGGTTCATCCCCATCTCCTGCTTCCTATCACTTATGTGACCGTGGACAAGCCATTGTCACTCTCATGACCTCCCCAGTCTCCCCTTTTGCACACTGGGGATCATTCTAGCATCTTCCTCCTAAGGATGGCATCAGGCATGTGTGAGAAAACATCTCTAAAACCTATGACCGGTGTCACATGCAGCTAATAAACAAGACTAGAGATAAAATCCACGACGGTGTGGAAGGTAGCATGGAATACGAATAATGACAGGTCTGGTTCCTGTCATATAATCTTGAAAATGTCACTTTTGCTCTTGGCCTGTTTCCCTGTCTGCACCATGTGACAGTTGGAATTTCCTGCATTCACATACTGCTTTCCTCTATAAAACCTCACAATGGCTTCGTGTGTATTTAGGTTAGGACTCAAGTGCCACATCTCTGTCTGTGTGGTTGGTGACTCCTCAGGGGCTCCCAGTGGTCCCCACCACCTGCTGCACACATCCTCACGTCATCCCCTGCCCTGCAGTGTGGACTGGACTTAGTGACTCACTTCTAACCAATACAGGATCAAAGGTGAGAAGGTGTCACTTTCTAAATGTCATTGTAACACGCCTGTCTCTAGAGTCTTGTGTTCTGTCTCCTCTGCCCTCTCTGTGTGTATCTACCATATGCCAAGCATGGTGCTGAGAGCTGGACAAAGAGCTGATTCAGCTGCACCCTGGCTTGGGAGAGGATCCTAGCATAAGGAAAATGAGAAGACGTGCTATTGGTTGGCTGCCATTCTAAGAGAGGAAAGGGTAAAGTGATCCAGGAGGCCATCAGAATATTCTAGATTAGGAAGCTCCCTGAAGATGGTAGGAAATGAACACCATGTGCAGAGAAGAACCAGAGGCGTTTGGTCCATTAAGATGACAGCAACATGTAACTGATGTGTAAGATGTAAGTAAGTAAGAAATATTATTCACAAATTCAAATCCTATTTTCAAAATCATTGAATGGCAGGGACAAGTGCTCATGTTAAATGCAAACATAACTAGAATTGAGGAAGATTCCATTTTTGGAATAACTTTATATCTCCATTAGATGAAAGTATGCAGATATGTTCAGCAATTCCTTTCAAATTGTATAAAATATCCATTTTTGACATAATCAGGATTCCACCCCCATACTTTGGCTTCACACCCCATTTTCTTTACACCAGACACACATCCATTGCTGTGATTTAGATCCATTGCTGTCAACACTATCCCAGCCCACAGCCTACTGGTCCTGGGAGACAGCAACTCTATCACTATATTGTGTGCAGAATCCAGGAAGGGCCTAACACGGGGACTCCATAAATACTCCCTGAAATGCTGCACTTGAGAAGAGGCTATGATTTTATTACCTGGTGCTCTGCCTACACATGTTATCACTCTGCATTATGTCATGATCCTTAGTCCCCCTCACCTGACAGTCAGCAACCCAGGAGCAGAGTCTACACCTCGGTCTGCCCTTATTCCAGGCCCCCAGACCAGCACCTGGCAAGTAATAGGTGCCAAGTACTGATGAATGAATTATCTGGAAACATGTGAAACAGGATTCATCAAGAATACCCAGATGGAAGGTCACCATGAACATGCTGCTTGATAACCTGCCAGCCCTTTAATTCTGTCTGCCCACCACTTCCTTCAGCCGGGAACTGCCTGGGCACAAAGGTTTCTCAGAGTCACCATCCTGCCTTGACTTCTGCCGTTCATTTTAGCCTCCTTGATTGTCCTACTTACTGTGGGTTTCGTCACTCTCAGTCTCAGGGGACACCTCTGAACCCCTAAGGTAGCCCACTGGTTCTTCCTTCTCTGGCCAACACATTCCTCTTGCTTCTGTGCATGGCCTTGATAGCAGTGTCACAGGCAATCCCAGGAAAGTGACACCCCAGCATGCTGACCTTGGGCACCCACACTAGTCAAGGGAGCCTTCTCACCTCAACTCCTGCAGAATCCCCCTAGGAATAGGGGAAGCAGATGTGTACACATGTGTAGGGAGGAAAGGGGGTCTCATGACATCTTAGTTAGAAGATGATTACAAATTTCTTAAACATTAGTAGAAAATTGTGGTTCATTTGTCCTGGCATGCAACTGAATGATAAAAAATCTGTGAAAAATTCTGATACCAATGACCAAAAACATGATCCAAACAATATGACCATAGAGGTGCTTTTCTTTTATGCTTAGGACTATTGTTTAAAAATGTGGTATTAAGGAGAATGTCAACAATATTGGGGGAGGCTCTGGAATGATGCTGAGTAGAAAATGGACAATAGATTACTTTTTTGAGAATTGAGAGAAGCTATTTTGCAGAAAGTGGCAAATGAGCTTGACTTTTAAAAATGAAGAGCATTAAAGCAAGTAAGTTTAGTGGAAAGTAGATGATATTTGGGGGAGGGGTGACGTGTTAAGTTACAAGAGGCAAAGAAATGGAAAGAACACATGTTTTGCAAAGGGAAAAATCATTCCTGTAAAACATCAGAATTGGCGTTTTCTTGCTGTTCTTTTTGTGCCTATGTAGTATCTTCTTTCTGCTGTAACTTCCAACTTGGGTTCTAGGTACTCTGTGTATGTGTGTGTTTACAAGAGAGAAATTGATAAACCTTAGTAAGCCCTAGAAAATTCTAGAGGTCTGAAATAAACAGCTATTTTTCAAGTTTATGTAGTTAAAAAGCAAAACAAAACAAAAACAGTGTCATCTGCTCCTATTAGGTAAATAAATATATGATCATATTGGAATCTTTGTGTGTGTGTGTGTGGCTGGCCAATATAGGGATCCACACCCTTGACCTTGGTGATACGAGGCTGTGCTCTAACCAGCTGAGCTACCAGCCAGCCTATACATGATCATATTGGAATAATATGCAACAGAGAGATACTCTGCTGCTATGGAGAATAAGCTGATTGCAAGGAAAAAAGATGCTCACAGATAAGGCAAGGGTAGGCTTTTTGTCCCCCATTGTGGAATAGTACAGGGAACAATGCAAATGTATTGAGGCTGGTAATTCCAAGTCATGGGAGGGAAATAAAAATGATGACTCTGGAAGAATAGTTTCAAATGTCAAGGAGTTTGAGGCAGGTGATCAATTTAGTGAAATGACAATTGCTTTAGGAGAGGCTGCTTCTTTGAAAGGATTGATACATACAGCAAGGCAAGGTAGGTGACTGTGCTGCTAAGTTTTTAATATTGCTATGAGTTTTAACTTTAAATATATTTGTGACTTTGCATGTAGCTCTGAATTTTGAGTGTCACAATTATTTAAGAATCTTTTATGGATTTGATTACTATAGCTATCACTGTAATTTGATGAGGTTTTAGAACTACATTCCATTTCTAAATTTGGTTTTATTATTTCCAAGTGCCAAAAAACTTGAACACAGAACCATCTCTTATTCTATAATAAAAAGCAATAGAGACAAGTTATTCAGTTGAAAAAAATTACTTTTTTTTTCTTTTCAAAGATGACCGGTAAGGGGATCCTATCCCTTGATGTGGTGTTGTCAGCACCACGCTCTCCAAAGTGGGCCAATCAGCCATCCCTCCATAGGGATCCGAACCCGTGGCCCTGGTGCTGTCAGCACCGCACTCTCCAAGTGCGCATGGGCCGGCCCTGCTCCATGGTAGTTTTAGCTGCTTCCCTCCTTTCTTCTCAAAATTTTCATTTTCCCATGTTCTCCTGGACAACTTCAACCCTGCTAACAATTAAAACCCATCAGATCTGTCTGTCATGGTGTGGATCGGCTCCCACGCAGAAGACTCAGGGCCTCTTTGAACTAGGACTTGCATTGGCTGCAACTCAACCAAGCCGAGGCGCTGATCTTGTGATTGCACTTAGCATGTGCTATGAATGGAGAGAAATGAAGTGAAAAGTGCCTATGAGATGTGAAGTCAAACTTGTCACGTTCCTAGTCCCCTCTCTGGGCTTCTCTCCATCTTCAGCTCCACCTCACTGTTTACCCCTTAAAGAAGCCAGATGCTCTCTAATTCGTATGTCCACGAAACACTTGGTTTCAAATAACGGGTATTAAATGACTATTTGTTGGAAGTTCTGTATCCTAAATTTGTAGGTGTCCTTTATGTGACTGGCGATGGCATGAATACCTAGTGTTAACAGTCTTTGGTGTGCTCAGCATTAATATACGTTAGGAATTGTCATGGAAACTTGTAAAATTAAAAAAAAATCCAAATGCATGTCATCTGGCCTTGGAGTCCAGTTCTTCAGTACACACTCTGCTGATTTGGGCACCTCAGTCAAGAACCCAGTCAAAGAACCTCACAGAGTCACCCACAGGCCACGAAGCCACAGCACACGAGCAAGACTGTCCCGTGCTGCCCTGTTAACCATGAGCAGATGCCAAGGGCCCCAGATGTTTCAGCAAATCCTCCAGTTTCAGCAAATCCTCTAATATGAAACAGGCCAAAGCAAACAAACAAAAAAGGAAAAAGCGAATTGGAAGAAATAGAGATCATGCAAGGGAAACAGAAAATACCATTGACTTCCTCAGAGTTATAGGAGAGAAACTGTTGGACTTACTGACGAAGAACAGACATTGTTAAAGTAGAAGAGGGAGAAGATGAATCAAATAACCATGAGGTCATTTAGAAATTAAAAATATAACTGTTGAAATTTTTGTTTGTTTGTTTTGTGTGTGTGTGTGTGACAGGTAAGGGGCTTGCAACCCTAGGCGTGGTGTCGCCCGCACCGCGCTCAGCCAGTGAGCGCACCGGCCATCCCTATGTGGGATCCGAACCCGCGGCAGCGCCGCTGCGCTCCCAGCGCCGCTCTCTCCGGAGTGCGCCACGGGGCGGCCCATAAGTGTTGAAATTTAACTTAGAAAACAACTCACTAGAAAGATGAGAAAATAACACACGGGAAGCCTGATTAGATCAAAAAGACAAAAGGATAACGAGAAAGATACAATTGAAAAAAAGCATAAAAAAGTAAACGGAGTAAAAGGGAAAGACAGAGAGAAACCGGAAGTGCGTGTCCGCAGAGCCAGTGTCTGAACAACACGCGCTCCAGGAAGAGCCGCGGAGATGGGCAGGAGGAGAGAACCGTGGGAGGAAGGAGGAAGGGACAGGTCCCGGAGGTCCCCAGAGGTCCCCACGTGGAGAGTGACGATGGGTCCACACGCCGCCCCGCACTGGGGACGCACAGGGGACACCGTGTCCACTCTGGGTGTGGGGGTCCAGGGGACGGACCCTGCGGAGGAGCCTCAAGACGGAGACCACAGGGGAGTCCGGCCTTCAGCGTCTGGTGCAGAGTCGGTTCCAATCTCCGCTTTTCCTCGTCAAACGTGAGTCCGACAAGGCGAGGACGGGCCTCTGGACGTTTAGCAGCCCAAGACCGTTTTCTTAGCAGTCTATGGGGGGGCGTCTCCCACTACGAAGAGGACATAAAGCCGGACAGGGGACAGGGCCCTGGTGACGGCCACGGGGGATCGTACCGACCCCGACTGCTCGGAGGCTGCAGTGTAGACATCGGCTCCCAGGAGGTGTCGTCCAGAGCACCACATGGGTCCCTGAGGCGTTCACCTGCGGTGACAGCAGCCGCCCTAACCGGGACAGTGAGCGTGCGCAGACGCCACCGCGCACAGAGGACACGCGGTCCGCGCCGGGCTGTCAGCCGCGTCCCGGCAGCCGCCGGTGCGCGGCGCTCAGAGCCGCCGACGGGAAGCCGCGGTCGCGGGGTGCGCTCTCCGTGGCGCCTCCTGGTGGCCCTGCCTGCAGCTGCCGCCCCCAGGCCGCCCGCCCGCCCGGGACAGGAGCGCACGACCGGCCGCTCTCCACTCCCTGCTCCCGCCCCTCTGCGGCCGATGACAGCGGGTTCCAGCGACACGACGGATTCCCACGGGCGCTCCAGGTCGGTGCAAGGGGTCCGCGCTGACGAGGCGCCGAGCACAGCCGTGGGAGGGACCCGCGTGGGCTGTCGTCGGCCGACGGTCCTGGCGGTTCCTCGGCCCCAGGCTGGCAGGCACAGTCCGCGGAGTGACAGTCCTGACCGCGGAGCCGTGTGCTATGAAAGCCACTTGAAATGACAAATGGCAAACTTGGGAAAACATTTCCAACAATTTCTACTCATAAAGACTAACACCTTTAATATATGAAGAAAACTCAGAGATTCATAAAAATAAATGCTAATTTTCAAATTGAAAAATGGGCATTGCTCATAAATAAACAATTCACAGAACTGCAAATTACTGATAAGTCCTTGATATTTCATTAGTAATCAAAGAAACATAGCAAAAATACAAGAAACAATTTTTACTCTTCTAATTTGTGACAGCTTTTAAGTAATACGCTAAATGATTGTGTAGTCAGAACAGCATTTTCAGACACAATGTTGGTAAGCCTTAGGCGACATTTTTCTATGCAAAAATAGAACATTTTTCTTAGCAACATATAGCAACACCTTTAAATTTTCTTTAATGCAATAATTCTAGCTCTGGCAATCTATTCTAATAAAATTTTAAAAAGTAGGGCAAAGTTTACACTAAAAAATATGATAAAAACAAAATGGAAAAACTGGAAAACAAAATAAAAACAAATAAAACTCTATTTCAAATCTCCAAGCTTATAACTTTTCATGGAGTTTTCCCAGAATATTTTTCTTCCTTCTCACAGTCCCATAGGTCCAGTTTCTTGCTCGATTCTCATTTATCGGCCAATACTTCATTATGGGTCAATACATTTTCCTACATTGAAAATAATTTGCATTCTAATTTATGTTTATGTTAATTTCAGATCAATGTCTCCTTCCTATTTTTTTTTTTTTTTTTGACCAGTGAGGGGATCGCAACCCTTGGCTCGGTGTGGCCTGCATCACGCTCAGTGAGCGCACCGACCATCCCTATATAGGATCCGAACCCGCGGCCTCGGCGCTACCAGCGCCGCACTCTCCCGAGTGAGCCACGGGGCCAGCCCCGGCCCCCTATTTCTGATATACTAAAACTCTTTGCACACACTGCAAACTCCTTTTAAGTGGATTCTCTAGTCTCTTGTTATTTGGATCCAAATTAAAGGGAGTGCATAAATTGTTCAAAAGTACTGTAAAAAGAGCAAAATCCTGTTACTTTAGACAGCAACAGTTCAATGTCATGAAAATATTACCTTTTCTTATCCTTATTTTGCAAATCTAAAGTCATCAATTCAGTTATATTAACACTTTTAATAGAAAACTGATATTACCCTGTAATCAGGAAAAGGTTTAAGATCCTTTCCCTTAAAATGGCATGTTTTTGAGAAAGCACAGTAATGATTCTAATAACTATAAAAATTTGTAGGGCTTAAAAATCCTTAGTTCTTCCTCTTCTTGGATATGGCTTTTTGCTCTCTTTTGGTGAAAATAAAAATGTTAATAAGAAATAATAATGTGCATGATTATATAAAATGTAGAAACAATTTTTATTCATTATGTAAAGGGGGATACAGGAAATGTAGTCAAAGAATCAAAAAGTAACACAGGAAACATAAGGTCAGCTGCATCAAGAGATACTTCTCACAGCATAGTGTCTTTATTAAGTATTCTAAACTCATTCCACCATGGTACAATAGAGATGTTTCTTGAAGTAAATAACATGTTTATTCACTTTAGAATTCATGAAATTACTGAGCTCTCGCTGTGCCATTAAACAACTTTTATCCCTCTCTTCTTTTCCATAACGTAATTGTTCCAGTACTCACTAAGGGTCTGGGTGTCCCATGACTAAGCTGAAGTGTTCCACATTGTGTGTACCCAGCAAAGCCCCAGAAGTTGCAATCTGTCTTCCCATCAATGTTCCCCTATTTTCAGGGCTCCTTCCTTCCTCCTTTTAGCTTCTATTCTTTGTTTAGCAATGTGCCAGGCATTTTACAAATATCTAATTTGGCCAACCCCTCTTATAGGTATGCAATCTGAGGCTCAGAAAGCTCATAAACCATATTCAAGTTCGTAATAAATTCAAGCTGGTAATAAACGGTATATCACAGGTTGCTTTACCTTAAAGCTATATTCATTCAGTGTGACCAGAAGGAAATCATTTTCATAATTGTTTTCAGTAGTTTATTGTTTCAATGGGTTCCACTGAATTGGTATTAGGATGAACATTTAATTGCAAAGAAGCCAGTCTGGTAAATTTTTCCTTAGTATAGGTTTTGTTTAAGCTAAACACACACACACATATCAGCATTCATAAAAATATTTCAAGGACTGCAAATATTGGATAATGAACAAAGCAAATCTGTTGTCAAACATACACCTGGGGAAATTAACTAAATCGAGTTAGCTATCAATGAGATTAAACTTGATAGAGCTTGATTCTGATATGTGTTCAATATAATGTTTATTGAAAGAAAAATAACCTCAAACATAGAAGAATTCTGACAAATGTAAAACAAAGAAATCAGGCTTGGTTGAATTACATTACTGTGCATCTAGTAACAGATATTTTGCCTAGCTATTTGTATGCAAATTGAATGAATTTTCTGTACCAAAAGGGCTTTGTAATTTAAAATGCAGGGTACATTTTTTAGTTTACAAAACATACCCTAAAAATATTTTACTTTAAAAAGTTGATTATCTAGACATGATAACTGAATATAATATGAATTATATTTCCCCCCCACTTTTGCCCATTAAATTTTAAATTTGAGACTTCCTGGAAATGTGTGACCAACCAAATGCATGAGCGAAATCTGTCAGCATATTGGTAACAAAGTGCTCTCTCTTGACTTGTACAGGAAAACCAGGTTCTAAGATTGTAGGGTGTATAAGAATTACCTATGAACCTTGCTAAAGCCACAAATTCCTAGATTCCCCCTAAAGGTATTCTAATCCAATAGAACTTTTTTGAGGCCTAGCGATCTACAATTTAAAAAATGCCCCAGGTGATTCTGATGAAAGTGTTCCTGGAACATCATTTTCTAGAACTCTGCTTTATAAAACACTAACTGCTTCATGAAATATTAACCTAAGTGACTCTTGCACATTCTTGGCACCTGTGGCAATCCTGCAATGTCATTCTAATCTTTGCAGTGAAAGTTCCATAGAGTGGCCAAATTTTCAATTAAACACAATTATACTCAAATTTAAATCACATACATCATTTATCACAACTGCTCAACCTGCTGGTTAGATAACTTCTATGCTCCACTCCAGAGATGCCTCATTTCAATGATGAATACGAAATCCCTATAAAGTAGCCTATCTACCTGTTACTAGCTGTCATGAGTGTTCAAAGAGTATATGCAGAGACAGAGGTACAAAGGGGAAACTAACTGGCTACTTAGGCAGACCAAGCAAAGCTGTGTTCCATCAGAGAGTGGTTGAATGATAATCTAATGCTCTGATTTTCAGATTAAGAAATTCAGTTTTGTCAGAAGGGCTCAAATTCAGGATAGAGTTGGAAACCATAACAACAACAGGCAACAATGAAACAATTGTAATTAAAAATGATATCAACAAAAATGTCTGAATAATTAATGAGTGCTATAAAGGCTTTGTCTACCAATCACATCATATGCGTTTTATCACTAATTTTAATTTCAAGACTATATGTGAGACAGGTAATAATATTGCACATATTTGGTGAATAAGAGAACTAGGTTAACCGAATGCCCAAGGAACTAGTGAGTAAACTAGAATGCAAATTTACAAATGTGCCATGAGAAACATAACTAGCAAAGGACCTGAGAGTACTTTCTTTCCACAAAAAAAAAAAATCTCCATGGGAAATAAAATTCATGAGAGCAAGGAGAGTTAGTTAGTTGAATGAACCTGATAGTTAACGACATCAGCTAGGACAGCCTGAGGCGTCCGTGAGGAGGGCTAGGGAAATGCTGACAAATATTCTTCTCAAAGCCCCCTTTCTTCTTGCTTAGGCTGTGCTGTCTTCAGGCATGTTAATCTCATTGATCCATCTATGTGCCTTTCATATCAATTCCATTCCCGTTATGAGCTCCTGACCTCACTCCCCAATCATCTTGATTAGGTGGACCTTTTTCGAATCTCCTCCGGGATAAACTGAGAGGCTATTTCACAGGATGAGTTACTTCTTGGATGACTAATCTGCTGCATTGCTTATTGATCCTTACTAGTGTGGTTCTCCGGGATTAATATTTCCATATTTTAAAAGCCTCTCACTTATACCCATCTACTTATCATGTAAGAAACCAGAACAAAGTAATAAGTACCCTAAGCCACGGTGAAAAATAATTTGCAATCCTATTCAATCAATTGATAAATATTTATTGAGGGTTTACTTTACACACGGCAATGTGCCCAGAGCTATTTCACTTATTTCATGGTATAAATATTCATCTCTAGTACTAGAATGTGCTAAACAATGGAAACTTGCAAAGAGTTTATTCAGTAATACATTAAAAAAACCAACCAACCAACCAAAAATCTCATACCAAAAATTTGATTGAGACTACAAAGATCTCTAGTATTCACCTTGATATTTTTCCTGATTTTTTTCATAACCTTTTACTTTAGTTTCATGTTTACAAAAAAGTCGTGATGATTAGTTCAGAGTTCCCATAGACCCGCACTCAATTAGCCCTACTGTCAATATCTTATACTCGCGTGTCCTCAGCTAAGGAGCCAACACTGGTATATGATGTTTCCTAAACTCCACACTTTATTTGGAATTCAGTGGTTTTCCCTCAGGTCCTTTTCTTATTCTAGGACCCCGTTCAGGATACCACATCAGTCATTTTGTCTCTTGTCATGTGTGACAGTTGGTCAAATTTTCCTTGCTTTTAATGACCTTGATAGTTTTAAAGAGTAATGATATTCAACAGTACTGGTCAGATATGTTGTAGAATATTCTCAATTTGGGTTTGTCTGATGTTCTTCTCATTTCTAGACTGGGATTCTAGACTTTTGAGAAGAACACTGCAGAGGTGAAGTGGCATTCTTATCACATCGTATCAAAGACACATTACCTATCACTCATGATGCTAATCTTCATCATCTGGTCAAGATAGTATTTACTAGCTTACTGTACTGTAAAGTCATTTTTTGTTTCCCAATTGTTTTCCTATTGTCGTCTTTGGAAGCAAGTCACAAAGCACAGCCCACACTGTAGCAGGAAGAGGAGGCATGAGGTGTCAATTTCTAACTCTTGGAGAGAAGTAGGTAATTAATCTACATAGGGCCGACCCCCGTGGTGCACTCGGGAGAGTGCGGTGCTGGGAGCGCAGCAACGCTCCTGCCCCTGCAGCGGGTTCGATCCTATATGGGAATGGCCGGTGCACTCACTGGCTGAGTACCGGTCACAAAAAGGACAAAAAAAAAAAAAAAAAAAAACTACATAAATTATTTGGAATTGCTGTATAATCAATTTGTCTCTTATTCCCCACTTATTTGTTCACTCATTTATTTATATCCACCTAGATATTCATTTCATGGGTGTGTATGTTCTACCTTGGGTTATAATCCAATAGCCTGTTTTTTATTTCATTGCCCAAATTGTTCCAGCTTAGGAGCTCTTTACATCATTTCCTGTGTCCCTTCCATGTGCTATCATCCCTTTGTTTTTTGAGTACCTCCTTACTTTCTGGAATCCACTTGATTTTGTTTATGAGTTGCTTCATAACCTTGAACAAGTCACTTAAGCCCTATATGCATTGACATTAATCTGTTAAATTAAGTTCTTATTCATGATATTATTAGAAATCCCAATGTAGTGAATCTTTCAAAAAAGAGGAATTTATTTCAAACTTTTGCTCAGGGAAGGAAGAAACTGCACACAGAAATACAGCTTCATTTTTAAAAAATAAAGGGTCAAGGTAATATAAAATGGAAAGAGGGAAAGGTGGAATTCAGATTAAATATAAATGAACTAAAGCATGACTAATTGCTCATTGAGTGAGTCCTCTGATCAAACAGCCTTGCTGATTGTGGGGTACTCAGCTCAAAACTGACTGTTTTTGCAGCTTCATGCATAGGTGTAATTCATGTCCTTCAGGGCATAATTTAATCTACCACCCCTGGTGGAAATGTAAATTGGGTCTTTTGGAAAGAATAAACATTTACTGTCAGTCCCCCCTTTTGACCCACTTTGACTGGGTCTCAGAAGAAGCTACAAGATATGGTCCTGATCTGTACCACTGACATGCTGCTCCTTAGAAAAGTGATAGTGGTTTCGTGAACACCATGATTTTGTTCCATTACTCTGACTTTCTATTGTACCATCTGGAGAGACAGCAGCTATGCGACTGCGAGACTCTATATACTTAACAATTATTACTGTGATACCAATAAACGTAACAGTCAATAGGAGGAACCTAGAAATATTTTAAAGCCACGATATTAGATTTCCCACATTAAGCCAGAAAAACAGTCTCATTCTTGATGAGATCTTTTAGAGACAGATAGTGGGATATTGATAAAATTCCAAAATTTTAAAAATTTTATTGGCTGTTTTTCTATTTATAGCAGTAATATTTAAGACCTCTAGGAGAGCTCTTATAGAAATAGGTACAATACACTTCTCCCGGTAAAAATCAAAATCCTTTTGTAAGGTAAGTACACTAGTGAAGGGTCTCCAAATATTTCCTGTTCAATCTCAGTGAATTAGTGGTGCTAATTTAGAAACAATATGTCAAATCTTGTGAATCACCCACATAGCATGATGTGTAGCAACAAGGGGGCAAAAGGAGGATTGTGTGTCTCAGGAAAGAATGGAATTAGAATTTCTCCTGTACATGTTGAGAATGTCATGCAAAAGAGAATAGAATCATTTATTCATATTACCTACCTCAAAATTAATATCAAGAAAACAAATGAGGTTTTCTTTATGATACTTGATAGAATATTGCTACAGATAGATCTAGGTACAAATTTCTATGCCACTACTTACTAGCTGTTTTCCTCCCCCAAGTAACCTCTTTCAGTCTCTGTTTTCTTGTCTGTAAAACCCTTTTAGAGTTAATATGAGGACAAAAGCTAAATAAAAATGAAATGCCGATAGCAGTTCTGGTAGATAGTTCAAGCTCAGTAAGTGATAGTTATGATAATTATCAGTTAACAAATATTCACTGACTGCTGTAAAAGATAAGGAATACCAAATTATTTTTCATATTCTTACACTCAATGCAACACAGAACACTTCTGCTCACCAAAATATGTGGGGATTTCTCCCCACCAATAACCAATTCTCCAGAGGACATCAGCTGGGTATTCTATAATTCAATTCAGTTCTGACATTATTTAACTGGAGATAGCATCAGGTCAAGGGTGCAATCCTACAAGACTGCCTCCACTTCAGATGGCCATCACAAGCCTAGCTTGTGTCCTGTGCACAGCAGCCTGTAAATTAGGGTTCCCACAACCCCCCTCCTCTGGTTCCAGTAACTTGCTAGAGCAGCTCACAGAACTCAGGGAAACATTTTACTTACTATTGCCCATTTATTATAAATGACGTTACAAAGGGTATAGATGTATAGTCAAATGAAAGAGACATAGGGCGAGGTATGTGAGAAAGGGCACTGAGCTTCCATGTTTTCTCTAGGCATATCATCCTGCATGCACGCCAGTATTTAGCAAGCTGGAAGCTCTCCGAATCCTGTAGTTAATGAATTTTCATGGAGGCTTCATCATGTAAGCATGACCAATTATTAACTCAGTCCCCAGCACCTTTTCTCTTCCAGGAGGATGGGGAATGGAACTGAAGGTTTCAAGATTCTAATCATAACCTGATCCTTCTGGTGACCAACCCCCACGCAGGAGCTCACCAAGAGCTGCTTCATTCAAACTAAAGATGCTCCTGTCACCCAGGAAATTCCAAGGGTTAGGGAACTCCTTGTGAGGAACTGGAATCAAAGAGCAAATATTAGAACAAAAGATGGGTCTATTCTAGCACCACCACCACCCTGCTCAGGAAATTATAGTGTTTTAGGAGTTCTGTGCCAAGAACAAGGGGCAGAGACCAAATATATAGTTCTCATTATATTACAATATCACAAGTACCTTACAAATCCTACCTCGGTATTAAGCCTGTGACAGCTAAGAAGGATAATATATACTCTCTGGATCAGAGAGTATCTCAGACAAGATCTTGCAGGAAACAGATTTCCACTCAGACGGTTTAACTGAAAAGACTTCCATGAAGCAATATTCAATGAAGGAATAGAATTAACAGAATAAAAATTTTAAAATTGACAATTCCTTAAAATAAATCTCTTTTTGTATATGTATCCTATTTGACTCTTTCTCTAGAGAAATGACTGATGCAATCCCTAAATTCCCTTGGAGTTTATTTCTTAACCTCTGGCATGCTTAGAAAGTAGGTCTTTCTAAGGCATCCAGAGTACTTACTCATTTCTGATCCCAGGTCCAATTAGCACAAGTAATACCAAAAAACTTTCCTTTCTTAGACTTTAGTTCTTTATTTTTTATTTATTTAATTTTAATATTTACTTGTACATAACTGTGGCCTGCAGTGTGTTGTTTCAGTACATGCATGTACTGCACAATGATTCACTTAGTGTAGATAGCATAGTTTTGTACCTGTTAGTCCACCACTTCTCCAATCCCCTAATTCACCATCCCTCCTCTGGTACCCATTATTCTACTTTCTGCTTCTATGAGAACCACTTTTTAAAAATTCTTTAAAAAAAATTTTTAGATTCCATGTATGAGTGACATCATGTGGTATTTTTCTTTCTATGCCTGGCTTACTTCACTTAACATGATGGTTTCCAGTTTCATCCATGTTGCTAAAAATAAGATTTTATTTATATATATATAGCTGAATAGTATTCCCGTGTGTATCTATACTACAGTTTTTTTTATCCATTCATTCACTGATGGGCATTTAGATTGCTTCCATCTCTTGGCTTTTATGAATAGTGTTAGAATGAACATGGGAGTGTGGGTGTCTTTTCCACATATTAATTTCATTTCCTTTGAGTATATGAACAGCAGCGAGATAGCTGGCTCATAAGGTGGGTCTGTATTTACTTCTCTGAGGAACTTCCATACTGTTTTCCACAGTCGCTGTACCAATTTACATTCCCACCAACAATGTAGGTGGGTTTCCTTTTCCCTTTTCTCCACATCCTCACCAGCATTTGTTATTTTCTGTCTTGTTGGTAACAGCCGTTCTATCTGGGGTGAGATGGTTTCTCATTGTGGTTTTAATTTGCATTTCCCTGAAGGTTAGTAACTTTGAGCATTTTTTTCATGCACGTATTGGCCATTTGTATGTCTTGTTTTGAGAAATGTCTGTTGAGGTCCTTTGCCCATTTTAAAATTTTTAAAAATTTTTTATTTTATTTTATTTTTTTGCTGTTGAGTTGTTTGAGTTTCTTACATATTCTGGATGTTAACCCCTTGTCTGATATGTAGTTTACAAACACTTTCTCCCATTCTGCAGGTTATATTTTCACTTTGTTACATGCAGAAGCTTTTTAGTTTGATGTAGTCCCATTTGTGTATTTTTGCTTTAGTTACTTGTGCCCTTGTAGTCTTGTTCAAAAAAGTACTTTCTGCTCCCATTTCATGTAGTGTTTCTCCTATGTTTTCTTCTAATAAAATTTCATTGTTTGGGGTCTTAAATTTAGGTTGTTAATACATTTTCAGTTAATTTTTGCATTTGGTGAGAGATAGGGACTAGTTTTAATCTTTTATTTAATTTAATTATTTTTATTTTATTTAATCTAGCTTTTATCTACATGTGTATATCCAGTTTTCCTAGCACCATTTATTGAGGAGGCTTCCTTTCTTCAGTGTATATTTTTGGCAACTTTATGGAAAATCAGTTGGCTGTACATGGGTGGGTTTATTTCTAGGCTCTCTATTCTGTTCCATTGGCTCAGACTTTACTTAATTTCAAAGTTTTTTTATGTATTATCTCAGATCAAAATTTGACCACTTCATAATACTTATTAAACATGATATATCCTATTTTTTAAACTTTTTATTTGAGATAATTGTAGAGTCACGTGCAGTTGTAAGAAATAATGCAGAGAGATTCCACATACCCTTCACCCAGATTTCTCCAATGGTAACATTTTGCATAACTGTTGTACAATATCACAACCAGGAAGTTGACATAAATACAATCCACATACCTTATTTAGATTTCACCATGTATTTGTGTTTGTGTGTACGTGTTGTGTAGAATCCCTTGTGCCACAACCACCTCTCTCTCCCCTCACCTTCCTAACCTCTGGAAACCATTGATATATTCTCCTGTCTATAGCGTTGTCATTTCAGAAACGTTACATACATGCACTTTGTTATTTTTTCCCTTCATATGCGTGGTGTCTAAAAATAAGAACTACATGAAAAAGGGCAAAAGATTCTTCATATTTACTTCTACATTATTAAGTATTTTAAGGTTCTCTTTGATAGAAAGTTAAAGTTATCTCTTCAATTTTCAATAACTAAATTATTTTCTCTTGGCACACACTATAGTTTTCTTATACTAAAATG
The DNA here is from genome assembly GCF_027409185.1 of Cynocephalus volans. Taxonomy (NCBI): domain Eukaryota; kingdom Metazoa; phylum Chordata; class Mammalia; order Dermoptera; family Cynocephalidae; genus Cynocephalus; species Cynocephalus volans. The sequence goes on along the minus strand of NC_084467.1, from coordinate 156,359,034 downwards.
CTGAATTACTAAATCTGCATTGTGGACCCCCTCAAAATGCTTATGATTTTGCTTCAACTGTTTTGATTATTCAGGCTTTTTTGATGATTCACACTAAAGTGGCCTTCAAGTTACTCTTGATCTCACTGTCCTTTTGTTTTCATCATATCACATAGACATTTTCTTGATAATTTATTTGTTCATGTCTCCCTCTTTCCCCTCTTAGAATATAAGCTCCTTGAGAGTAGGGACCCTATTTGTGTTTTCATTTTGTATTTTCAGTACCCAGATTGGTACTTCTACATAAAATGTTATTATTGACTAAAATGCATTTCATAGAAAGGAAAAGGGTCTGAAAACGTATCTTCTTTCAAGTCTGTTTTTTTTTTAAAACTTTGATGATAAATTTTATAATATTGAACTCTAACCACCTAAACTAACTGGCCAGGCCCTGATGATAAATTTTAATTTTTTATCTTGCCCTGACTATGCCTGATATGATGTTTAAAAAAATTTTACTATAATTTAGTCAACGAAGGTCTTGTTTGATTAAACCCTGGGATGTAGAGATATTCTTTCATGCCCTATTCAGGGTTGTTTAAAGTCATTCAGTGGTCTTTTGTGAACTGATAAAACTCTGGAACATCTATCAATCATTTCATTTCATAGCATTGCTGTTAGAAGTTTGGTCTGGAAAAAAAAGAAGTTTGGTCTGGCAGCAGATTTCCTGATTTTGAAGCCTATCTCTATCATTTATTAGCTGGGTGGCCTTGCAAAAATTACCAAAACCTCTCTGTGTCTTGTTTTCATAACCTGCAGAGTGAGGATCATGATAGAATCTATTTTATAGAGGCGTCAAGAATTAAGTGAGACAATATTCCAAAAGCACTTAGGCTAGTTCCTGGCACATAAAAGACACTGAGTAAATGTTAGCTATTAGCATTCAGTATGAGAACATGAATATCACACATGTAAATTCACACATCAAGCAATTGAAATAACACAATTTGTGGCACACGTATAGCCAGATAGATAGTAAAATATGATAAGAATTTCATCTATAATCAGGTTTATTTCCTCTTATTACATTAGAAGGTTTCATGAACATGAAATAATTTGGAAAGTGCTAAAAGGAGATGAAATCTTAGAGGCCTAGGAACACACTGTCTTGATTGTTGGTTGTAATTCTTGTTTGGAATGAGGGAGGTCACCTCAGAACACAGGCTCTTCTTTGTTGTTCGTGCAGATGGTGATCACTAATATGAATTTCCAGGCATTGGTTAAATGCTGATACCGAGGCATTTATGAGAAGGATTAGGAAGCTACTGCTGTTTGTTTTTAGCTCCCCATCAATCCTTTTAGAGGTCTCTTCATGTTCCCTGTCTCGGGTGCCTGCTTTCTGCTTGCTGCCCTCTGGCTCACCAGCCTACAAACATTTTAAATACTGTCAGTAAATGTTGGCTTGGTTCGTTACTGATTGTGTTAGTCCCCTTAATATCTACCTCCCATCCCTTGCTGGGAAATCCATAGTACCTAGAATGCAATCTAAGCTTCTTAAGGAATGTGAAGTACTTCATGACAGTCTCTGCCACCCTCCTCAGCCTGCATCTATTGAGACGAACACACGGTTTTCATATTTTAGTCTGTTACTATCGTGAATTACACTGATTTTCTTTTTTTTGAAGTTTTTTCTTTAAATAGACAAATAATAATTGCATATATTTATGGGGTACAATGTGATGTTTCCATACATGTATACATTGTGGAATGATCAAATCAAGCTAATTAGCATATTCTTTACCTCAAATATGTATCATTTTTGTGGTGAGAACATTTAAAATTCTCTTTCTTAGCTATTTTGAAATACACAATACATTATAATTAACGATAGTCACCATGGTGTGCAGTAGAACACCAGAACTCATTCCTTCCCTCTAACTGAAACTTTGTACCCAGTGACCAATATTCCCCCTTTCTCTGTCCATCCCCCTGCACCACCCCTGGTAATCACCATTCTACTCCTTACTTCTATGACTTTGACTTTTTAAGATTCCACATATAAGTGAGATCATATGGTGTTTGTCTCTCTGTGCCTGGCTTATTTCACTTAACACAATGTCCTCTAAGTTCATCCATATTGCTACAAATAACCAAATTTGCTGGTTTTTTTTAAGGATGAATAGTACTCTATTGTGTACACATACCATATTTTTAATCCATTCATCCATTGATAGATTTAAGTTGTTTCAATATCTTGGCTATCCTGAATAATGCTGCAATGAACATGCGAGTGCAGACATCTCTTCTATGTACTGATTTCAATTCCTCTGGGTATGTGCCCAGTAGTGAAATGCTGGATCATATAGAAAGTCTATGCACTGATTTCAGTCCCTCTGGGTAGGTGCCCAGTAGTGAAATGCTGGATCATATAGAAAGTCTGTGCACTGATTTCAGTTCCTCTCGGCATGTGCCCAGTAGTGAAATGCTGGATCATATAGAAAGTCTATGCACTGATTTCAGTCCCTCTGGGTAGGTGCCCAGTAGTGAAATGCTGGATCATATAGAAAGTCTATGTTTAGTTTTTGGAGGAACCTCTTTACTGTTTTCCAGAATGCCTATACTAATTTACAAACCACTAACAGTGTATAAGGAGTCCACATCCTTGCCTACACTTCCTATCTTTTATCTTTTTGATAACAGCCAGTCTAACAGGTATGAGGTGATATATCATTGTGTTTTTAATTTGCATTCCTCTGATTAGAGATGTTGAACATTTTTTTCATCTATCTACTGGACATTTGTATGTCTTCTTTTGAAAAATGACTATTCAAGTCTTTTGTCCATTTTTAAATACGTGTTTCCTTGATATTGAGTAGTTCGAATTTCTTGTATATTTTGGATATTAGTTCCTCATCTTATGTATAATTTGAAAATATGTTCTCCCAATCTATGTGTTGTCCCTGTACTCTATTAATTTCCTTTACTGTGCAGAAGCTTTTTTAGTTGATACAATCCCATTTGTCTACTTGTGCTTTCATTGCCTGTACTTTTGGGCTCATATCCAAGAAATCACTGCCAAGATTAATGTCATGGAAATTTCCCACATTTTCTTCTAGTAGTTTTACAGTTTCGGGTCCTATGTTTAAGTCCTTAGTCAATTTTGAGTTAATTCTTGTATAAGGAGTGAGATAAGGGTCCATAATCATTCTTCTGTATGTAGATGTTCAGTTTTCCCAGCACCATTTATTAGATTGTTCTTTGCCCAGTGTGTATTCTTAGACCTTTGCTGAAAATCAATTGACCAAGGATGTGTGGGTTTATTTCTGGGTTCTCTATCTTATTCTATCAGTTGATGTGTCTGTTTTTATACCAGTATCAGGCTGTTTTTACTACAATAGCTTTGTAAGACTTTTTGAAGTCCAGTAGTGTGATGCCTCTCCCTTTGTTCTTTTTGGTCAAGGTTCCTTTGGCTATCTTGGGTCTTTTGTGGTTTTATACAAATTTTAGGATTGTATTTTCTATTTTTTGTGAAGAGTGACATCAGAATTTTAATCGAGATTGCATTGAATCTGTTGATCACTTTGGGTAGGGTAGTATGGTCATTTTCACGATATTAATTATTCCAACCCATGAACATGGGATATCTTTCCATTTATTTGTGTCACCTTTAATTTCTTTCATCAATGGTTTATAGTTTTTAGTGTACAGATAGTTCACTTCCTTGTTGAATTTATTTCTAAGTATTTTTTGATGCTATCGCAAATGGGATTTTTTTCTTAATTTCTTTTCAGGCAGTTTGTTGTTAGTGTATAGAAATGCTACTGATTTTTGTAAGTTGATTTTGTTTCCTCCAACTTTATTGAATTCATTTATCAGTTCTAACAGTTTTTGGGTGGGTCTTTAGGATTTTCTCGATATAAAATCATGTCATCAACAAGACAGTTTAACTTCTTTCTTTGTGACTTGGATGCCTTTTATTTCTTTCTCTTGCCTAATTGCTCGGGCTAGGACTTCCAGTACCATGTTGAATAGAAGAGGCAAGAGTGGGCATCCTTTTCTTGTTCCTGATCTTAGAGGAAAAGCCTTCAACCTTTCAACATTGAGAATGATATTAGCTGTGGACTTGTCATATATGGCATTTATTGTGTTTTATACTTGATTTGAGCATTTTTTATCATGAAAAGATGGTACATTTTGTCAAATGTTTTTTCTGCATCTCTTGAGGTGATCATGTTTTTTGTTCTTCATTCTATTAATATGATAAATCCCATTTATTCATTTGCATATGTTGGACCAACCTTGTGTCCCTGGGGTAAATATCAGTTGATCATGGTGAATGATCATTTTAACGTACTGTAAACTATGGTTTGCTAGTATTTTGTAGAGAATTTTTGCATCTATGTTCATAAGTAAGTTTGACCCATAGTTTTCTTTTCTTAGTAGTGTCTTTGTCTGGCTTTGGTATCAGGGTAATGCTCGCTTCATAAAATAAGTTTGGAAGATTTCCCTCTTTTCCAATTTTTAAAAAATATTTGAGAAGGATTGATATTAGCTCTTTAAATGTTTGGTAGAATTCAGTCATGAACCTATCTGATCTGGGCTTTTCTTTGATGAGAGACTTTTAATTACTCATTTAATCTTCTTACTTGTCATTAATCTGTGCAGATTCCATTTTTTTCATAATTCAGTCTTAATAGGTTATATGTTTCTAATCCATCCATTTCTTCAAGGTTGTTCAATTTGTTGGCAGATAATTTTTCATAGTAGTCTCTTATGATCCTTTGTATTTCTGTTTTTATCAGTTGTAATGTCTCCTTTTTTGTTTCTGATTTTATTTTTTTTAGTTTTCTCTCCTTTTTTCTTAGTCTAGCTAAGGGTTCATCAATTTTGTTTAGTTTTTTTTAAAAAGATTCAGTTTTGTTAATCTTTTCTATTGTTTTTCTAATCTCTATTTCATTTATTTCTGCTCTGATCTTTGTTATTGTCTTCCTTCTGCTCATTTTGGGCTTTGTTCTTCTTTTTCTAGTTCCTTGAGATATAATATCAGGTTGTTTATTTGAGATCTTTCTTCTTTTTTTGATGTAGGTGTTTATTGCTATAAACTTCCCTGTTAGAACTGCTTTTGCTGAATCTGTAAGTTTTGGTACAATGTGTTTCCATTTTTGTCTCAAGATTCTTTTTAATTTCCTTTTTAATTCTTTCTTTGGCCCAATGGTTGTTCAGGAGCTTATTGTTTGGTTTCTAGATATTTGTTAATTTTCCATGATTCCTCCTGTTATTTATTTCTGGTTTCATACCATTGTTGTCAGGAAAGGTACTTGATATGACATCAATCATCCAAAGTTTGTTAAGACTTGTTTTGTGACCTAACATGTGATCTATACTGGAGAATGTTCTGTGTCCACTTGAGAAGAATGTGTATTCTGTTGCTGTTGGGTGAAATATTCTGTATATATCTGTTAGGTCCATGTGGACTAAATGAGGTCTCCTGACCTTGGTGAGCATCTTTATGACCATTATTTAGAATTCCATCGAGTAAATCACATAGCTCTACTTTACCCAGGTCAGTTTCTGGAGTTATATCTTATTCTTTTATTTGAAATGTATTCCCCTGTTTCTTCATTTTCTTTGATTCTGTGTTGGTTTCTACATGTTCGATAAAGCAACTATCTCTCCCAGTCTTGTCAGATTGGCCTCATGTAAGAAAAGAATCTCACCAATCTGTCCAGCCAGAGCTGTTGAGGTGCCTCTCAAATCTTTATGTCTGCCCAGACTGCTGTCTCTGTTTTCATTGGTCCTCTGGAGCTTAGGATGTTCCATGTCCTGTCAGTACCCCAAGACCAGTGCCCTCTGACCCAGGGGAGATAGCTGCTGGAGATGGGCCTGCTGTATGTCCACCTCTTTGTTTCCGGAGGTCAGGAATGCAAAGCCCCATCTACTCCCAGATCTAGGTCATTAAGGAGACAGTGACTTGGGTGGGAGCCATAGAAGTTGTGGCACATAGAGCATGGCCAGACTCCTTCCAGGAAAAATGAGTAGAACTGGATTTATCACTGGTATGAGCTAGAGAAAAGGCTTGTGAAGTGCTAAGCTCTGGCTCATGCTGCCAGAGGGCTGTTTGTTTGCCTCATTAACTCCCTGATGCAAATTAGTTAGAAGTCAGTCCACCAAGTGGCCCCTGAAAGAGTGTGTCATAAACCCCTTTTGAGGAGAGACAGGGACTGCATTTATTAAGCCCCCTCTCTGCACTGCTCCTGGGAGCTGAAGCCCCTGAAAGCGCTTCTTGCACCCTTTTGTAAAACTGCCACTTTTTTCCTGTGGTCTAAAGCAACTCACTTGTGTCTTACCCCCTCTGCACCTAGAGTTGGCAAATTAAGAGCCAAACTGTGGGGAACCTTAGAGTTAGCACGGTATGTGTGATGTCCAAACCGTCCTCTCTACTCGCTGGGTTTGGTGGATTCCTTTCCTGATTTTACGGCACAGTGGCCAAGGCAAGGCCTTGCCCGCGTGTGCCTCAGTCTTTCCTACCCATTGGATGTGGATATTTTCTCCGGTGCTGGGTAGGTAGGAGTCCCTTAACTGGTCTCTGACTTTCTCTCGGAGGAAGTGATCCGTGAATAGATGTTGATTCGGTGCATCTGTGGGTGCAGGCAGGTTTAGGAGCGTCCTGTTTCACCATGTTACCTGCAAAACCTTCTGATATGTTTATTTTTATAAAAACAATGAATTATTTTTCCATGCCTCTTAAGGGAACAAATTAAAGTTTTTGAAATGAAAGTAAGAAAAGCAAGACCTTTAAGGGATTTGTTAGAATGTCAGACTATTTTTAGAATCCTCTAAGTTTCCTGGAAAAAATCTCTCTGAGACAAGAAATTTCATGAAGTACCCTTGGAAAAAATGTTTCAGGAAAACATTATCTTACAATAAATACAAATTCATATAATTTGTTCCTGGAATAAACTCAAAATCCCTTCATACTTTTTTCTATCCAACGTCAGATATGCAGATAGTGTTGTAGTCTCATATGGCTGAGAGCTCAAGTCATCTTTCTCTGTTGTTTAATACAGAGCCTGTGGTCTCATCTGATGACATTTGGCAGATTCTCATAATTGGCCTAATCATCATTTTCATTTATGTCTTTAAAATTAATTGTTTATCTCCTATATTCAATGTTTGGCTCATAGAAGCTGCAATAAATATTTAGGAAGGGAGAGGAAAAGGGAGGAAAGTAGGAAAGATACAATATTTGCAACATTTACAGGAATGCTAACCAGCCCACACACTTAATGGAACTAAGCTGTTAAGCTCTTTCTCTTCACTTTTTCTCTCTCACATGAGTCTGGCTTGGGAGAGACCTATTTACAAACATCTACACATACTTTAAGTACATATTTCTTTCCCTTATGATTTCCAGTGGTTGGAACAGCTTGGTTTCGTCACTATTGGAAACTGCATTAATTTCTTACTGATAGTTTACATAGAGAAATGATGACATTCTTTAAAAGGCTGAATTGAGCAATAGTTTAAGGAAACACTAATGTAAGATGTTTTTCTTTAAAGACATGAAGATCTGGCAGCTGTTATTGAGCAACTTGGTGAAGCAGGGAGGCGTTGTTTAAAGGTACCCATCAGTTCTCATAGGCCTCCTTGACCTTGTCTAATAGCTCCCTAATAAGACTACTGATAAAATTGTAGTCTGGTTTTTCAAGTGTGCCACAGCTCCTAACAGCCTCTTCAGCTCCAAAAGGCATGACTCTCTGGTTTGTCTTCTTGATTCCTCTCACTTGGGCTCCTGTCCCCTCAAACAACCCTGCCTAACTATCCTTGTGAAAAGTAATTATGCCCTCACTATTGGTTAGGAAAGACCCATATTTAATTATGTCTAACATGTTCCACTATCAAACTTTCAGCTTGGTTCACCAGTCCTATTGCTACCTGCTATATCAGGCATTTGGTTAATGATCTTCTTCACAAGGTGTTGAATTTTCCGCAGTCCCTGTATTTTACGAAAAATCCTGTCATATCTTAAGGTCACAGTTGGACCCTTTCATAAAGGCTGCCTTGAAGAACGTTTCCTTGATGCAAAGGAAATCATTCTCAGGCACATTGTGCATGTTGTGCAGCAGTCCTGAGATCTATACATGCCATTAGCTAAAATCCTGAGCTCACAGTACTTAAAGTTCAAATACTAGCTACAGTCAGAATCAATTGCAAAGTAACTGATTTTGCTAAATCATCAATACTGTTTATTCACAAGAGAACTGCTTCTTGAACATTACCTTTTGTATGAAACTAACATGCTTGCCGTCTCTTTCAACAATTGCATTGAAATTTCTAGAATTTTACTTCTAAATGTTATTAGTCTATTTAAATGAATCGGTCAGTCTATTTCAAGCTTGCTATGAACTACCCAAATTGGTTTAGCTACAATTAGTAGATGACAATGTTCAAAACATACAAGATGTTGTGCTTTTACAGAGTTTGCATGATATTGATAGCTTTATTTTTGCCAAAAAATGATTTTTCCCTGATGCTTATTAAATTAATGTTTTCTAATGCAGTTGATATTGAAGATTTCCAAAATATTGGATAGCATGGGGTAATGTACAGTAAATTGTAATGTTTATAGGCAAATGAGCTCATCGGTGATAGTTTAAATCCTGAGAGCAAATTTCAAATAAATCCGGACTATTAAAATCACTTGTTATTTACGGCTAACATAAACCCAGAAAATGAATACTTAAAATTAATATACAAAACTCTAATGAAAGTTCTGTGCTCTAGCAGTCTAATCATTAATGACAGCACATTATTATTCAAGAAAAGTTTAACATTAAATTATTCAATCCTGTGACCTTTGTCAGTTGAAGCTAGTTATATGCAGAGATCCCTTGAAAATTACTTTATGCTTACATTATGGTTACTGGGTTCAGTTCTACCATGGATTATATTTGAGTACATTTTACTTTTTCTGAAATTGCTTTGTGAACCACTAGACTACAGGTTAACTGGAAAAATTAATTCACCTTGAAGAGGGGAGCCATTCACTTCCCTGAGGGAGCAAATTTCTTCATTTCTATATATAGAAAGTGTAAATACGATAACATTCCAAAAAATTTAATCAATTTAGAAAATTAAAAAAATTATTTATTTACATATTTATATTTATTTTTATTTAAAAAAATATTTTTATTAATTTTATTTTGTCGATATACAATGTGGTTGATTATTGTGGCCCATCACCGAAACCTCCCTCCCTCCTCCCTCTCCCCCCTCCCACCCAACAATGTCCTTTCTGTTTGCTAGTGGAATCAATTTCAAGGAATTATTGTTGTTATGACTTCTTCCTGCCCCAGGTTTGTTTGTGTGTTTGCGTGAATTTATTTATTTATTTTTAGCTCCCACCAATAAGTGGGAACATGTGGTTTTTCTCTTTCTGTGCCTGACTTGTTTCACATAATATAATCCTCTCAAGGTCCATCTGTGTTGTTGCAAATGGCAGTATTTCATTCATTTCTATAGCTGAGTAGTATTCCATCACTACTCAGCTATATACCTGTAGATGTACCACATTTTCCGTATCCACTCATCCGATGATGGACATTAGTGCTGGTTCCAAATCTTGGCTATTTTAAAGAGTGCTGTGATGAACATTGGGGAACAAGTATACCTTTGACTGGATGATTTCCATTCCTCTGGGTATATTCCCAGCAGTGGGATAGTTGGGTCATATGGCAGATCTATCTGCAATTGTTTGAGGAACCTCCATACCATTTTCCATAGAGGCTGCACCATTTTGCAGTCCCACCAACAATGTATGAGAGTTCCTTTTTCTCCGCAACCTCGCCAGCATTTATCGTTCAGAGTCTTTTGGATTTTAGCCATCCTCACTGGGGTGAGATGGTATCTCAGTGTGGTTTTGATTTGCATTTCCCGGATGCTGGGTGATGTTGAGCATTTTTTCATATGTCTGTTGGCCATTTGTATATCTTCCTTTGAGAAATGCCTGTTTAGCTATTTGCCCATCTTTTAATTGGGTTACTTGTTTTTCTGTTGAAAAGTTGTTTCAGTACTTGTATATTCTGGATATTAATTCTTTGTCCAATGTCTATGTTGCAAATATTTTCTCCCACTCTGCTGGTTGTCTTTTAACTCTGTTAATTGTTTGCCCAGGCCTACTTCCTGAAGTCTTTCTCGTCTGTTTTCTTTAAGAAGTTTTATTGTTTCAGGGTGTATATTAAATTATTTAATCCATTTTGAGTTGTTTTTATTATATGGTGAGAGGTACGGGTCTAGTTTCATTCTCCTTCATATGGATATCCAGTTATCCCAGCACCATTTGCTGAAAAGGCAGTCTCTTCCCCAGTGTATAGGCTTGGTGCCTTTGTCAAAGATCAGATGGCTGTAGGTATGTGGGTTGATTTCTGGATTCTCTATTCTATTCCTCTGATCAGCATGTCTGTTTTAGCCCTGTACCATGCTGTTTTGGTTATTATAACTTTGTAGTATAGTTTAAAGTCAGGTAGTGTTATGCCTCCAGCTTTATATTTTGCTCAGAATTGCTTTGCCTATGTGTGGTCTTTTGTTATTCCATATAAACGTATGGATAGTTCTTTCCATTTCTGAGAAAAATGTCTTTGGAATTTTGATGGGGATTACATTGAATTTGTATATCACTTTGGGTAGTATGGACATTTTCACTATGTTGATTCTTCCAATCCAAGAGCATGGGATATCTTTTCATCTTCTTGTATTCTCTCTAATTTCTCTCAGCAGTGGTTTGTAGTTCTCATTATAGAGATTTTTCACATCTTTGGTGAACTCAATTCCTAAGTATTTTATTTTTTTGGTGGCTATTGTAAATGGGCAGGCTACCTGCCTCAAGAAATAGTAGTTATGTTATGACTTTAAAAGAATTTATGAAATAATGAAAACAATTAAAAAAGAGAAAGAAATAGCTTTAGTTAATTCATCAAGGATACTATAGGAATATATTTGACATAAATATTATTTCCCCTTCTTTATCACCAGGCCCTACATATAAAAGGAGTTCTTCTTTACTAAAAAGCATATTTACAAATTAGTTTGACCTCATAGCAGTTTCTGTACAGCCTTTCTATTTTTCCTACTTAATATACTGACTAGATAGGTACTAGCATAGTACAACTCTTCTATTTTTTCTAAGAACTAGAAAAAGCATGCAGCTTTGTAATGATTCCAAATCTCTATACAGTATTTGTGAACTTATAATATGTTCAGAAAAACAAGCTGTATCTTATGGCTTTTGCAATTATTATAAAACACAGAATGATTATTTCTGTTTCTTCCAAGAAACTTTACATTACCTATGAGGGTAGGGGAATTACAAATATTGCTCTTGGCAACTGAAATTGTTTTTAATATAAAAAAAATGTGCAAATCTTTGTCATTCTCAAAACACCTGTGAAAAATATGCAAATCTCTTGGGTTTCAAAATATTAAGGTTGTCCATTTTCCCCCTATTTCCTAAATGCCTACTTATATTTTTTCATGTGTGGATAGTATTCTAAACCCTGGTTTGTTATCAAATTAAATTAAGAACACAGCTAATTCCCCTTTGTTTTATATTCAGACTCCTATTATGGTATATTCAAATTTAAGGTCTTCATTTTGAATGATAGAAACTAAACAATGTATGACCCATTTAAGATTAACCTTCTTAGGAAAATACATTTTTAAGAGATATTACTTGATTAAAGGAATGAGTACTGCACATTTTCAATTGCATTATTCAGATATCTACAATCATTCTTTGTCAAAATCAGTTTTATTTAATGCATATGTTGTTATAAGTTAATCTATATACACCAAATAGAAGCACGCACTGATGTTTACAAACTTTAATTTTAAAAAAAGCAAACAAAATAATCACATTTTATTGTAATCTCAAGAGCTGAAGCAAAACTGTAATTCTAATATGAATCCTTTAAGGAATTTCTTCTAACAGAACTAGTAGAAAAGCCATCATTCAAGTACACAGTCATCAAGGGATGCTTGATTAATTTATCCACATTTTAACACATGTAAAAAATTATGTTTGGCAAACAAAGGAAACCAAATCAAATTGATATTTTACTCTTTGCCTGACCGTTAAATGTGTGTGACTTGCTCACTGAATGGAGTAAAATAGCCTGTTTTATAACTGGCTTGTGTGTGGTCTTAGCTTCTAATAATTCCTTTATTTGAACTACACCGTATAAGAATTTTTACATTTGCCATCTATACAGTTCCTACAGGCTTCTTGTGAGGTAAATAAATGAGTGTTATTATAACTTCAGTTTTTAATGAAGACACTGAGACTTGGGGAAGGTAAGTTGACCTATCTGAGGTTATGTAGCTATTTAATGAGGAGCCATTAAATGGAACTGAACCTTGATCTTCTAAGAAAACACTTGATAAATGGGTACAATTGGGCATTGGATTAAAAAATGAAAGGAACTTCATGATCATGAAAGACAGAAAGAGACCAATAAATAAACCAACTGGTTCAATATATAAAGCATTGAAAGTTAAAATCTATAAAACTACCATATGAGAGGAGCCAGGAAGGAAGAGTCCCTGCCCTAAAGCAAGAGTTGATTGATGGTATTCACATATAGAAATGCATGTGTGTGAATCTCTTCCTTTCTTTGTCTCTCTCTCATCTGTCTATCCGTCCGTCTATTGTCTACCTACCTGTTAACTTCCTATGTCACACGTTCTTTATTAATGCTGCTGATAAATTATTACATCCATTATTTTTACCGTTTTTCCACTCCCTAGCCCATCATCCATCTGACTTAGTAACAAATAATTAACATAGTGGTGTAAAATAGAGATCTAAAGCGAGAAAGATTTGATGTTGTAGTCCCAGAAACTGAAAACAAGATAATCAGAATTTGAATAATAGAGGGAAATGGATGTCAGTTTTATATATATGCTCATAAATCCCATTCAGTGTGAAGCAAATTGGAAAAAAATGTGGTACTTTTAACGGCTTAACCAGCTGTGAATTGAAGGACATGCAATACACATGGAATTTATTTTAAATATTTTTTCAGCATATGCAAGGACTTAGTTCCCCATCATCACTCATGGCAGGTGTTCAGCTAATTTTTGGCAGGTTGTAGAAACAATGTCTACATTTTTTGTCACCAAGTGCCTCATTTCATTTATATAATGAACACCATTTAGCATTCAAAAATAAAAACACATATCAAATCTATTGCAAAAATACAAGGAGTGCACGATGAAGTGGGAAGCCACTAAATTACTATACAGCAGATTTTTCGTTTTTTTGTCCAAGTGAACTAAATTGAGCGATTCCAGATGTTTAAGACTTCTGATAGATATGAGATAATCTTCCTCTCTACTATTAACCATCGTCAAATAGATTCTCATTTTCTAGCATTACTACTACTTGCCATTTTAGAAGAAGCAAAAGGCTGGTTAATTGTAGCTCTCAAGGCCACCAAAAGTCTCACGCTCTGGCCCACTAACTTTTCTCTCTACCTGTACTTTTCAACAATTGTTAGTAGAAAGGTCCTTGTTTAACATGGCAGTAAACAAGGTCTCAATTATAAAAGAGAAAATAACTTTTTAGGCATGAATGATTCTAGCATTTGACTCACTTCTCTGCCACTTTTATGTATATATCAAGAAACTTTTATTTTATTTTATTTTTTTATTGGTTGTTTATTTGCTTGTCAGTTTTGGGGAGAGGGGATATCAATGTAACTGGACTCTAGTGACCTCAGTTAAAAACATCATTTCTTTAAATGGATTTGGATAGTTGAGCTTCAAACAAAAGCACTCTGTTTTTCCAACCTGAATACTTTTTAAGCTGCAATTATGGAACTTATTTGGTTTTCTGATTTCCTTGTCATAACTTTTTAGGGTTTGCTTTAATGACTAAACAGGGACAAGAAAAAATCTTTCTTAGTTTTAATTTTTTAAACACAGGTAACCAAAGTATCACTTATTGGCCACTGAAAAATAAAAAAGTTCATTTTCTGGTGATACTGACTTAGGTACTGTATGTTCCTCAAGAAAAAAGAAAACAGGTGTGTGGGGTGGGTTTTTAGTTGTGCGGCCGCAGGCAGTGACGGTGGCCTGCGAGTGTCAGTGAAGGTGGAGGACCCAGTGGGGCCAGCCCTGGGGCTCTGGTCACCGAGACAGCGTCTGGTCTAGACCAGGAGAACCCAGCCCTTGGGCGTGGAGGAGGGTGAACTGGAGATCATGAAGGGACTGACCCTGGACTCAAGCAGAAGACAGGAAAACAAGGCTGGCAGCTTAGTCACTGGAACTCATGTCGCCTCTAAGAAAGCAATTGAAGAGAAAGAACAGTGAGCCAGGCGCTTCCGTTTCCGGTCAGAAGTCAATCTTGCCCAGAGAAATAGAGCCTTAGAGGGAGACACGAAGGAGAAAGTGATCCCCACACTGAGCCTGGAGACGACTCACCTCTGCGCAGCGGCTGCGCTCGGGCCCCGGGATCTTTCCTACTTTACAGCGGGGCTCACATGGAGCGGGCGTGTGAGGCCTCCTGGGATGCGGAGCTGGACACCCGGTCTCAGGGACGAGGGGACTCTCTGCTGAGGGGTCACCTTCGTCCAGCCAGCAGACTCGATGAAGCAAGCAGGTGATTCATGAGATTTGCTACAAAAGACGACAGAAAGGAGCTTGGAACCTCGAGGTCAGCATTCCGTGAAATGTGGGACGCCGGATTAGGAGGGAATGAAAGGAATTCTTGGCAATTTTTGGAAGCGAAGATGCCATTCTTGTCACACTCGGCGGGACGTGGTCAAGAAGACAGTCCTGACTGGGGACGACGGAGCTTAGGCGGCACAAACGCCGACGTTCCCGAGGAACACACCGAGGAGGAGCAGGGACGACGGGGAGGGAGGCAGAGCGGGACGAAGGAAAAGAAGGAAAGAGGACGCGCAGGACACGGACGCCGGCGACAGGGTGGTGGCAGAGCCGCGACAGGAGCTGCAGTTCCCGAGCGGTCCCGGGAGCAGAGCGCGTGGAGCGGGCGCGGTGCCAGCGGCGCAGGCTCGGAGGAGGCGGCTGTGACGTGGGACCGAAAGTGACTTCCACTCCTTCGGCCAGAAGAGCCGCCCGCATGACCTACCGTCGTTCCGAACTGGAGCTTGTCGCGAAAGCAGCTCCGGCTCAGGGGCAGGGTCGTGGTGCGCCCGGGACCGACCGCAGCCGCCGGAGTGTGCGGCGCACGGCAGGAGCTGCCGGCCCGGGGCTCTCGCTCCTCCAGCGACGCGCGCCACGGAGGTCGGGGGCACCTCTCCACATTTGGGACAGAGTTAGAGCTCGGGGCCCTCGATTCTTTCCTCATCACGACCTTTACCCTTTGAGAAAAAGGCAGCCGTCCAGATGTCGCAGAAGTTTTTCGTCATAGTTTAAACATTGTGTTTTTTAAAAGAAATGTTTTGCACAGTTCATGGAAAGAGCAGAGGGCTGAACTTCTCACCTTTACTTTGTCACCGACAACTGTTCCCAGCTCCCTTTTCCCAGGAGCTTATTGGACAGCGTTCGAGGGCGAAGGCGAGGAAGCTGCCAGCTCACCCTACAGGACCCTCCTGTGAGGGCCTAGTCTCAGGGACCTGACCTCACAGGTGCCCCCGCGTCGCCCAGGTAGACGAGCCGCACAGCACGGACCACGCTGCAGCTACTGCCCTGCAGATGAGATCGGGGTCTCTCACTAGATTTCAGTTCTTGATGTGAAGATCCAGTTCAGTGCTGTGGGATTGCTAGGAACAAAAAGCTGATTTCTGGATTTGGGGTGTTTATTTGTGCTAAAGGCCAAGGGTTAATGTTGAACAGTTTTTAAGTGTGTATTAATGTATTGAATCATTAAATCTGTATTAAACTATTAAAAATAATAATGATTTAAAAGTTTAAATTTTTAGTTTTTGCATGTGGAAATTCTTGCTGTTGGCTACAGAAGCCCAAGTGTTAACTTCTTCCGTGCTGTAAAATATGTACTATAAAGTTTGAAAAAAAATCTAAATTAATTAAAAGTGATAATCATGACTTTTTAATTATTTGAATTGTTTGTAATTTAGGTTGTAAACATACGTTGAAAAAAGTCATTCATTCCTATTTAAATGTACAAGTTTAATGTATTTTGTTAAATTTTATAAGCACTATTTACATGCATTTTAATGCTTTCTCCTCAAAGTGATGACTGGTGTGGAGAGAGAACTAAATCTCAGAAAGTATAGTGCGGGCCGATGCACTTTTTTCCCAAGCTCAGTTTAGAAGTGTTATATATTCTAATGCAACAGATAGAGGGAGATAGAGTATATGACTAACCCAGCAAGAGTGAACTTAATAATCTAATGGTAGCTTGGCTTGCATGGTTATTTTCGGGGAGGGGAACTATCATTTAAACACCTCATATCTGGTCTGGTATGAGCATTGTCTCATTTATAAGTCATGATCAGACCTACAATGTGGGTATGATTAATACTCTTGAAAGATAGAAAATATAAACAGAAAGAGGTTTAAGTAACGTGTTGAAGGTCTTATACCATAAAGTGGTGACATCTTACTCTTTCAAAGATGATAAAAATCTCACAAAGCCATCATAATAGAAATAATGAAGGCCTATGAGAGAAAGGTTTCAGGAGACACAAATAGGATGACCATTTAATTTATCATTCAAGCCGGGATATTTTGAGAACAAAGGGGGAGGTATTAATAATTGCATAAGGACCTGGGTATAAACTGGGACTCTTTAGGGGCAAACTATGATATAATCTAACTCCAGGCATAAGGGAGCCAAGACAGACAAGATATACCATGATTCAAATTTAAGGGGACAAAAGAACACTCTTTGGTTCTGATCAATTAAATAACTAACCATTCTTAATAAAAGCAACATATGTTTACTGAGACCTTACCATGAACTGAACACTTCCCTAGTTGTTGAGGTTTTGACATTGATTAAGGAAAACAAGGTTCCTATCTTTTTTGAGAGCTTCAATAGACAAACATAAACAAAAGGATGAATAAAGTAACTTTATAGAGTGATACCTACTATCAAGGAATGATACACACCAATACATATTTCTTTGAATGAGAGGCAATTAAGCCTTTTATATCTTAGTAAGTAATTGGTTAAGTAGGGGGAAGGTAGCAGGTAGGGGAGCAGGTGGCTCCTCCAGCTAAAGGAGGCTACTGTTTGGCTGAGAGCAATTCTCAGAGAAGAGGGTGGCTGTGAAAACACAGTAAATTTGGAAGGATCCACGATGTGAAATATGAAGGGAAAACATTCAGGCAAAATGAAAAGCAAGTACACCCAAGGTTGGAAAAATTTGCCAGTCATGGGAACTTAAAGACAACTTCTGTGAACTAGGGGGAGTTATTTGTGGAATAGGGGAGTCAAAACAAACACCTTTGTTACAACTTCCTTATGTTCTGTGGCCCGGCACTACTGGATGGCAAGTTGAGTGTGAGTTACCAGTGGGTGGTTTGGGGGTGATGTACTAAGAACCCCCTGAGAAGCGTGCTGTTTCCCCTTCGGATGGCACACTTGATCACTCCTGCACCTGCGGCAGTGCCCTTCTCTTGTTCAACTAGAACCCAATCTGTGTATATTCTCCACTACAGAAAAAGCACTTTTTACACGGATTCAGAGCAGTAGGACACCAGTATTTGAGGACTGCCTAAAGCAAGACCAGTCTTTTTACTGAACCCTCATTCAGTCCCCTCTGGCTTTTCTGGGGAAAGACTGAAGGCCTGAAGCAATATTAGTCTAATCACAAGTAATCAACAGCAGAAACATTTACATTACTGACTTTAAAACTCTGAATCAAACATAGTGAAGTCCTAAGAAAAAAGATTTCTTTTTACAAAACTCACACCTGAAAATGAGAGAAATAAAGAAAAAAGGAAAGAAATAGGTAGAAGTCTACTAGTTTTAAGATGAAATAGAATCAAACCAAAAATTGATAATTCCTTACAAGAATCCTATTTGCTACATAGTTGCATCTCATGACTGTTTAATGTAGAAATACCTGAGTTACTGCAGCTCATCCTACTTAAGGGTGCAGAATACAGATGCATTTTTCAACTCATAAAACAACGTAAAAATCAAGTACACAGGAGGAATCAGACACATATAAAAATATCAATCTCCCTTCTCTCTTTTTCTCTTTCAACTACAGCATAGTGACACCGTGATATTTACCTTACAAAGTTATTCCCCATATGCTTTAAACATCAAAACCATGCCCAAGTCCACACCTAGCGTTTAAGAGGTTCAGGGTTTCAGGGGGAGGCTGAGCCAGCCCAGAGCAACAGGCACAAGGAGCTGAAGATGACTCATGAGTTTGGAGCAGAGTCAAGTAGCTTTAACCCCAGTCCTGGTCCTTACCAGCAAGGAGGGATCTCAGAGCCTCAGTTTCTCTCTTGCAGCATAGAGGGAACCTTGGTCTCCGCCTCCTGAGGCTCCTAAACTGAGAAGTTGCAGGTGCCCTCAAGCTCCTTTCCCACACTGAGGGCAGCTGGCAGATGAATCCTCCCCATCCCCAGTGTCTATCTGTGCCAAGCGGTGACCTCTCCCCAACCAGTTGTTCTGTCAGCCATGCTGTAGGGTGACCTCGCTGTCCCCGGGGACTCTCCCCACGGAGCGGCCCGACACAGCATGCTACTTCCTGCAGCCTCTCCTGTGCACTGAGCCCTGGAGGAGATTGGGTTCACTGCACACAATCTGTGCTGCCCTGGGGCTGTGTCCCTGTCCTCCTGTGTGCTGCCCAGTGCCTGGTAGAAGGGGGACACATGCAGAGATGCATCCAGGGTGGCAGAGGTGGCAGCCACTCACTGTGCTGGGCATGTGCTACTTCCATGCAGGTGGCGAAGTGGTGCAGCAGCAGCTGAGCTGGAACCATGCTGCATCACTCTGCTGTTCTGTCACTGTGGTAGGTATCTTTCCCAGTGTGACCTTAAGGCTCATTGTTTATAAAGTTGGGGACAACCAGTGATGGCCACTTCTTCCCAGGCTGTGCTGAGTGTGATCACATGGTGCAGAGCAGGCTGGGAGCTGTAAAGGACTGCACAAAGGAAGTGACGTTTTGACAGAAGAAGATGGCCTGCCAAGTGTTGCAAAGGGTCCTGGCCTTGGATTTAGGAAACTGGGGTGGTGACGCTGCTGATGGCACATGCATATCCCCTCGGCATGCCTGAGTTCACCTGACACTGGGGCAGCAGGTCCTCTGCAGGCCTACAGCACTGTCTCCCCAGAAAAGTGTGCCTGTGCACACACACGCACACCTGCACACACACACATGCACACACCTGCACTCAGCGCAAGAACAAAGAGGAGGAAGACCGCATGGGACACACACTGGTCTCCTGGGTGGAAGGACTGGATATTAAATGGTATTCTCCATTCAGACTGAACTACCGATTTACTTATAAGCATTACCTTTGGCTTCATAATACATGCCTATAAAATGGGAAACTAGGTAATGTACTTAGTAGGTGAGTGTTCAGTGGATAGTACTTAACATGTTAATGTTTTTGTAAATATAAAATAATCTGCAAATTATACAATATTTAAATATCACTTCAATGAGAATAAAAGGTTTTGAAAGTCCCACCCAGCAGAGCTGGTCCACGTTCATGGCCTGGTCATGTCTTCCGGGCTGTCGCTCCCATTCGATTCCCTCTGCCTCTGTGTCTGTCTCACTCTCTCACACAGATTCACTTACATATAGGTGTGTAGCACAGTGACAACACATAAACATTGTTTTTCAACCTGAGTTCCTGGATACAGACTGGCCTTCATGACCTGTTTATGTGACAATTTATGTAACGTCTCTGCACACGGGAAGCTCAGCAGCTGCTCAAAGTTCCCTGGTCTGCGTGGACCATATTTTAACACCCAGTCGTTCTGCAGGGATATTAGTGATGTGGCCAGCCCCTTTCAATCTTGAAAACCTGGGCAGCTGTGGTGTGGCGTAACTTCCTAGCATCACTGCTGCCTGGCACGTGGACACACGTGGGCACTTTGGTAGGAGCTGCTGAGTGGCTCCTGCGACAGGGGTATCTATGAACACATTTCCCGGGGCATCCGCTGGGACCTCTTCTTCCCTCATTCTCACAAGAGCTGGTCATCACCAGACATACAGACCTGCCCATCTGATGGGGCAAATGCCATCTGAATAGTGAGTAAATTTCTGTGCATAATCAAAAGGGAGGCCGCGGATGTCTGACATTTACTGGCCATATGAATTGCTTCCCTTGGAACTGCAGGAATATGTGCTTTGTCCCTATGGATAAATGAGAACTCTTTGTACAACTAGGATGCATACTACCCTTTCTCTACCCATGAAGAATTTTCCAGTCTGGGGTTTGTCTTTTCAGCTTTTGACATTATTCTGGTTTTTGTTTTGACCAGGAAAAGTCAGCATTTTCCTCTGTGGCTTCTGGCTCTCTGGTCATTCAAAAGTAGTTCCTATTTCAAGATTATGGCTATAATAACTATCAGGGCTTTGTGTTTCTACATAGAGTCTTTGATTTTTCTGTAATTTTCCTCTTACTAAAAACATAAAATGAAAATTAATCAGATCTTTCTCCTATTATGTGGCCAGATACAAAAGGCCACAAAACATATAACTGTAATGATAGGAACAATCCACGATAGGTAAATTCACACACACAGAAAATGGAGTGGTTGTCAGGGACTGGGAGAGGCGGGATGGGGAGTGACAGCTTAATGGCTACAGAGTCGATGAAGCTGTTCGATCACTAGATGGTGGTAAGGGTTGCACCATATTAAAAATGTACTTAATGCCACTGAATGGTAATTTTGAAAATATTAAAACACTTTATTTTATACAAGGGATATTATTGAAAATAAAAGATGAAAAAATTTGAGGAGATGCAGGACACAGACAAAAACGAGGAGAAACAGAACATCAAGGAAGGGCAAGAACAGATCTGGAGTGGGGACTGGTGAGGGTGTTTGTGGGAGCTCTGGAGCCAGGGCTCCCCTGGGTGCTGGTGTTTCTTCTAATTCTTTTGATGTTTCAGGAGCGGTTATGTCAGCTTGCTCTAGCTCTACCTCTGGATCTTGATCTTTCTCCTGATCTTTCTCTTGATCTTTCTGTTGCTCCTGCTCTGGATCTTGCATCTGCTCTACCTCTTGCTCTGGATCTTGCTCCCACTCTACCTCTTGCTCGGGCTTGGGCTCTGGATCTTGCTCTCGCTCTGCCTCTGGCAGTGGAGGTGGAGCTGGGGCTGGAACTCGAGTCGAACATGGCAGCAGCTCTTGGGAGAGTTGTTCAGCCTGGGCGGAAGCTGGAACTGGAGAGACAACAATTGAAAATATCAATGTGAGTTTCTATGTCTCGTCCAATGACACTGTCTTTCTAGAAGCACAAGTCCAGAGACCCAGCCTCAGGAAGTCTCCCTACACTGCAGAACACTGCATGATTGTTCTGAGTACTCAGTGCCCGTGTCCCCAGCCTGCTTCTGGACACTCTGCTCTGTGTGGCCCAGCCCAGCCCCCTCCGCAAACACACACAGGCACCCACCCTCTTCCTCCTCACCCTCAGTCTCTGCCTCACTAGGCTCCAGGTGCTCCAGCTTCTCCAGCTGCGCCAGAAGATGATCAGCCATGTGCTCCACCTCTGCACCTGGCATACTGGCATTTACATAGGCCCACAGAAACTTCAAAGAATGGAATTCAGGAGGCTCATGGAAATGAGTGGAATAGAATTCCATCCAGATCTTTAAGACAGAGGACATGGCACTGGGGGAGACAGGTGGGCAACAGCATCAGAGGCCTGGCCTATCCCTCTATGCTGCCCTCCCAGGGCTCCCCTGAGTGAGTCTTGTACCCTCTGCCCCTGCCTGTCCACAGACCAGCCCCTCCAATGTCCACCCCCATTAGGCAGACCTGGCAGAGATGGGCCTGGTGACCAAGGTGGGGCTGGCAAAAGCCTCCATGGGAGGAGCCTTCAACCACAGGTGTGACCACCTTTCCCTTCTTCAGGGAATCCTGACACCGTCCTATGTCTGTGTCACTGCTCCGCCCCTGCTGGAATGACCTGTCCACCCAGGAGGGTGCTGTCTGCTCTGGGCATTACTCTCTGGCACACAGGAGGTGTCCAGGAATATCTGATAAATGAGGAAACAGAGGGAGGCTCTGCTCCCCTGGCCTACCCAGGGCTCTTGGAAAAGCCCAAACTTGAGCTCACACGTGAATGTACTGCCCAAGTGTCTGCATGAAAATCTGCATCTCCTTTTCCCACTGACACCGATCTCTTGGCCCTGACCACACTCTGCGTCCCCAGCACCAGATGAGCCTCCCTATGGAGGCTCCAGGCCTGAGTGTGAGCGGGATGCTCTGCACACCTCCTGCTCTGGCTCAGCACGGGCTCTGAGGGTGTGGGCAGGGCTGGGTGGGTGGGGGTGGGGATGGATTCTCTCTGGGCTCACTCTGCTCTCCAGCCTATCGCACAGCCTACAGTGCCTGGGACCACATCCCCAGCCGTCTTGACTCCTTTCCCTGCAGGGAAAGCCTTGAGCCCTCAGCCCTGTAGCAGGAATCATAAAATGTGTGAGAGCCAGAGTTCTGCCAGCCCCCGACCCACAGGCCCCCGCAGACCACATGCAGTTGTGTGGAGATGGGAGCACCTCCTTCTGCACCCAAACCCCACTTACCATTTTAGCTGCTCGAGGGATTTGCCATCCCCGTAACAATCGGAAATCATGTTTCCATACCTAGAGGAGGTCAGGAGTGTGTCAAATCTACCACATGGTGGCACTACCTGCTTCTCATGTCTACTGTGACTGTCTCACCTCTGCCTAGAATGGAAGCCCAGGAGGGCAGGGCATGTAGTCTCCTCGGTTTATTGGATTATAGTCAGTGCCCAGAAAGTGACTGCACATAGTGTGGCTTCACGTATGTTTGTTGAAGGAATGAACCCCAACCAACTCCTCCCAAGATATCTGGGTGCACCTGAAGCCGCTCTGCCCGCCCCTGGTCTCCCTGCTTTGAACACACCCAGCGGCCTGCAGATAGAATCTCAAATTTTCTGTAAAAATGTGAAAACAGTGAAGCCCAAGTCAACGAGGTCAGTGAGGGGGTGACAGAGACTTCCTCGTGGGGTGCAGGAATCCTGAATGAGGACGACTCGTGGCCCCTCCAGCAGACCTTCCACAGGGCTGGACTCAGGAGCAGCACTTTCCATGGGGGACCCACTGGAGCTTGTTCCTGTTACCACCCACTAAACACAAGTGGAAACTGAGGCTCAGAGGGGTGTGGTGACAGTCCCAAGACTCACAGCTGGGAGGCGGCCTAGTGACACTGTGCAATCGACGACCAGAGTGCTCACCTGAGGAAAAGCAGGTGCAGCACATGCCGGGGACTGGCAAAGTTCCTGTACGTTGACAGAAACAGGTGGACATAAGATTGGTCAACACCCAAGACAGCAGGCACCAGGTGCTCCACCCGATTCTTCAGGGTGCGTGCCGGGACAGGCCACACCATGTGGGTGGCATCCGAGCTCAATGAAGATGTGTCTTCACTCTAGGACAGGAAAGGGGAGAGATACACAGTGACAGCACCGTGAACCCCAAGGAGGGAAGGGGCTGGAGGCCAGTCTTAACCCCAGGGAGGACATGAGAAGACAGCCTGAGGGCCCAGGGTTAATGTACAGGGTGGTGGTTGCCACCCCGGCAGTCCCCTTTCACCCTCCAGCCATGACCTGAGGTGTGAAGACACCAGGACCAGCAGGTTTATAAATACCCCACCCTCTGCCCCTGCCCAGGGAGGGTGTCCCATGTCCCCATTCCCCACACACTCAGGAGGAGGGGGTGTGGTCACCCAGGGAGGCTCATAGTGCTGGCCTGGCCTTGCCCAGACTCCTCTGGGCCACTTGACATTACCTTTGGGGACCTCCTCCCAGATGGCCACAGGGGTCGAGGGCGAGGGCTGAACCAGCGCCGGAAGCATTGGACAAGCCTCTCAGCACAGGGCTTCCTGGGGCTACGGCCCCGGGACCTCGGGAAACAGCACAACATCTCACTCTGCCTGTGGCCAAGTGAGCTGGGGAAGGGGCTGTGTATAGAATGTGGGTGCCAGGTTACCGAGTTCTGAGTTCTTTTGGGGTCTGTTGTCAAGGAAGTGAAGTCAGTTCCTGATACCTCATTTCCTGGGCCCCTCCTCTGTGTACAAGACTGCAAGTGCCCCTCTGGGTACATGACTGCTGACCCTCCTTCCCCATGAACTCTCTCTATTGCCCACACTTCCACCAACACTGCCTGACCACACCCCTGTGCAAGGCCTGGGTGCAGCCAGCATCACAGCTCGGAGGAGATACACGTAGGTTCATCTCCAGCTCCTGCTTCTTATCACTTATGTGACCATGGACAAGCCATTGTCACTCTCATGACCTCCCCAGTCTCCCCTTTTGCACACTGGGGATCATTCTAGCATCTTCCTCCTAGGGATGGCATCAGGCATGTGTGAGAAAACACCTCTGAAACCTATGGCCGGTGTCACATGCAGCTAATAAACAAGACTAGAGATAAAATCCATGACGGTGTGGAAGGTAGCATGGAATACGAATAACGACAGGTCTGGTTCCTGTCATATAATCTTGAAAATGTCACTTTTGTTCTTGGTCTATTTTCCCTGTCTGCACCATGTGACAGTTGGAATTTCCTGCATTCACATACTGCTTTCCTCTATAAAACCTCACAATGGCTTCGTGTGTATTTAGGTTAGGACTCAAGTGCCACATCTCTGTCTGTGTGGTTGGTGACTCCTCAGGGGTTCCCAGTGGTCCCCACCACCTGCTGCACACATCCTCACGTAATCCCCTGCCCTGCAGTGTGGACTGGACTTAGTGACTCACTTCTAACCAATACAGTATCAAAAGTGAGAAGGTGTCACTTTCTAAATGTCATTGTAACACGCCTGTCTCTAGAGTCTTGTGTTCTGTCTCCTCTGCCCTCTCTGTGTGTATCTACCATATGCCAAGCATGGTGCCGAGAGCTGGAGAAAGAGCTGATTCAGCTGCACCCTGGCTTGGGAGATGATCCCAGCATAAGGAAAATGAGAAGACGTGCTATTGGTTGGCTGCCATTCTAAGAGAGGAAAGGGTAAAGTGATCCAGGAGGCCATCAGAATATTCTAGATTAGGAAGCTCCCTGAAGATGGTAGGAAATGAACACCATGTGCAGAGAAGAACCAGAGGCGTTTGGTCCATTAACATGACAGCAACATGTAACTGATGTGTAAGATGTAAGTAAGTAAGAAATATTATTCACGTATTCAAATCCTATTTTCAAAATCATTGAATGGCAGGGATAAGTGCTCATGTTAAATGCAAACATAACTAGAATTGAGGAAGATTCCATTTTTGGAATAACTTTATATCTCCATTAGATGAAAGTATGCAGATATGTTCAGCAATTCCTTTCAAATTGTATAAAATATCCATTTTTGACATAATCAGGATTCCACCCCCATACTTTGGCTTCACACCCCATTTTCTTTACACCAGACACACATCCATTGCTGTGATTTAGATCCATTGCTGTCAGCACTATCCCAGCCCACAGTCTACTGGTCCTGGGAGACAGCAACTCTATCACTATATTGTGTGCAGAATCCAGGAAGGGCCTAACACGGGGGCTCCATAAATACTCCCTGAAATGCTGCACTTGAGAAGAGGCTATGATTTTATTACCTGGTGCTCTGCCTACACATGTTATCACTCTGCATTATGTCATGATCCTTAGTCCCCCTCACCTGACAGTCAGCAACCCAGGGGCAGAGTCTTCACCTCGGTCTGCCCATATCCCAGACCCACAGCCCAGCACCTGGCAAGTAACAGGTGCCAAGTACTGATGAATGAATTATCTGGAAACATGTGAAACAGGATTCATCAAGAATACCCAGATGGAAGGTCACCATGAACATGCTGCTTGATAACCTGCCAGCCCTTTAATTCTGTCTGCCCACCACTTCCTTCAGCCGGGAACTGCCTGGGCACAAAGGTTTCTCAGAGTCACCATCCTGCCTTGACTTCTGCCATTCATTTTAGCCTCCTTGATTGTCCTACTTACTGTGGGTTTCGTCACTCTCAGTCTCAGGGGACACCTCTGAACCCCTAAGGTAGCCCACTGGGTCTTCCTTCTCTGGCCAACACATTCTTCTTGCTTCTGTGCATGGCCTTGATAGCAGTGTCACAGGCAATCCCAGGAAAGTGACACCCCAGCATGCTGACCTTGGGCACCCACACTAGTCAAGGGAGCCTTCTCACCTCAACTCCTGCAGAATCCCCCTAGGAATAGGGGAAGCAGATGTGTACACATGTGTAGGGAGGAAAGGGGGTCTCATGACATCTTAGTTAGAAGATGATTACAAATTTCTTAAACATTAGTAGAAAATTGTGGTTCATTTGTCCTGGCATGCAACTGAATGATCAAAAATCTGTGAAAAATTCTGATACCAATGACCAAAAACATGATCCAAACAATATGACCATAGAGGTGCTTTTCTTTTATGCTTAGGACTATTGTTTAAAAATGTGGTATTAAGGAGAATGTCAACAATATTGGGGGAGGCTCTGGAATGATGCTGAGTAGAAAATGGACAATAGATTACTTTTTTGAGAATTGAGAGAAGCTATTTTGCAGAAAGTGGCAAATGAGCTTGACTTTTAAAAATGAAGAGCATTAAAGCAAGTAAGTTTAGTGGAAAGTAGATGATATTTGGGGGAGGGGTGACGTGTTAAGTTACAAGAGGCAAAGAAATGGAAAGAACACATGTTTTGCAAAGGGAAAAATCATTCCTGTAAAACATCAGAATTGGCGTTTTCTTGCTGTTCTTTTTGTGCCTATGTAGTATCTTCTTTCTGCTGTAACTTCCAACTTGGGTTCTAGGTACTCTGTGTATGTGTGTGTTTACAAGAGAGAAATTGATAAACCTTAGTAAGCCCTAGAAAATTCTAGAGGTCTGAAATAAACAGCTATTTTTCAAGTTTATGTAGTTAAAAAGCAAAACAAAACAAAAACAGTGTCATCTGCTCCTATTAGGTAAATAAATATATGATCATATTGGAATCTTTGTGTGTGTGTGTGTGGCTGGCCAATATAGGGATCCACACCCTTGACCTTGGTGATACGAGGCTGTGCTCTAACCAGCTGAGCTACCAGCCAGCCTATACATGATCATATTGGAATAATATGCAACAGAGAGATACTCTGCTGCTATGGAGAATAAGCTGATTGCAAGGAAAAAAGATGCTCACAGATAAGGCAAGGGTAGGCTTTTTGTCCCCCATTGTGGAATAGTACAGGGAACAATGCAAATGTATTGAGGCTGGTAATTCCAAGTCATGGGAGGGAAATAAAAATGATGACTCTGGAAGAATAGTTTCAAATGTCAAGGAGTTTGAGGCAGGTGATCAATTTAGTGAAATGACAATTGCTTTAGGAGAGGCTGCTTCTTTGAAAGGATTGATACATACAGCAAGGCAAGGGAGGTGACTGTGCTGTTAAGTTTTTAATATTGCTATGCGTTTTAACTTCAAATATATTTGTGACTTTGCATGTAGCTCTGAATTTTGAGTGTCACAATTATTTAAGAATCTTTTATGGATTTGATTACTATAGCTATCACTGTAATTTGATGAGGTTTTAGAACTACATTCCATTTCTAATTTTGGTTTTATTATTTCCAAGTGCCAAAAAACTTGAACACAGAACCACCTCTTATTCTATAATAAAAAGCAATGGAGACAAGTTATTCAGTTGAAAAAAATTACTTTTTTTTTTTTTTAAAGATGACTGGTAAGGGGATCCTATCCCTTGATGTGGTATTGTCAACACCATGCTCTCCCAAGTGAGCCAATCAGCCAACCCACCATAGGGATCCGAACCCGTGGCCCTGGTGCTGTCAGCACCGCACTCTCCAAGTGCGCAAGGCCGGCCCTGCTCCATGGTAGTTTTGGATGCTTCCCTCCTTTCTTCTCAGAATTTTCATTTTCCCATGTTCTCCTGGACAACTTCAACCCTGCTAACGATTAAAACCTATCACATCTGTCTGTCGTGGTGTGGATTGGCTCCCAAGCAGAAGACTCAGGGCTTCTTTGAACTAGGACTTGCATTGACTTCAACTCAACCAAGCTGAGGCGCCGATCTTGTGATTGCACTTAGCATGTGCTATGAATGGAGAGAAATGAAGTGAAAAGCGCCTATGAGATGCGACGTCAAACTTGTCACGTTCCCAGTCCCCTCTCTGGGCTTCTCTCCATCTTCAGCTCCACCTCACTGTTTACCCCTTAAAGAAGCCAGATGCTCTCTAATTCGTATGTCCACGAAACACTTGGTTTCAAATAACGGGTATTAAATGACTATTTGTTGGAAGTTCTGTGCCCTAAATTTGTAGGTGTCCTTTATGTGACTGACGATGGCATGAATACCTAGTGTTTACAGTCTTTGCTGTGCTCAGCATTTATATACGTTAGGAATTGTCATGGAAACTTGTAAAATTAAAAAAAAAATCCAAATGCATGTCATCTGGCCTTGGAGTCCAGTTCTTCAGTACACACTCTGCTGATTTGGGCACCTCAGTCAAGAACCCAGTCAAAGAACCTCACAGAGTCACCCACAGGCCACGAAGCCACAGCACACGAGCAAGACTGTCCCGTGCTGCCCTGTTAACCATAAGCAGATGCCAAGGGCCCCAGATGTTTCAGCAAATCCTCTAGTTTCAGCAAATCCTCTAATATGAAACAGGCCAAAGCAAACAAACAAAAAAGGAAAAAGCGAATTGGAAGAAATAGAGATCATGCAAGGGAAACAGAAAATACCATTGACTTCCTCAGAGTTATAGGAGAGAAACTGTTGGACTTACTGACGAAGAACAGACATTGTTAAAGTAGAAGAGGGAGAAGATGAATCAAATAACCATGAGGTCATTCAGAAATTAAAAATATAACTGTTGAAATTTTTGTTTGTTTGTTTGTTTTGTGTGTGTGTGTGTGTGTGACAGGTAAGGGGGTTGCAACCCTAGGCGTGGTGTCGCCCGCACCGCGTTCAGCCACTGAGCGCACCGGCCATCCCTATGTGGGATCCGAACCCGCGGCAGCGCCGCTGCGCTCCCAGCGCCGCTCTCTCCCGAGTGCGCCACGGGGCGGCCCATAAGTGTTGAAATTTAAATTAGAAAACAACTCACTAGAAAGGTGAGAAAATCACACACAGGAAGCCTGATTAGATCAAAAAGACAAAGGATAACGAGAAAGATACAATTGAAAAAAAGCATAAAAAAGTAAACGGAGTAAAAGGGAAAGACAGAGAGAAACCGGAAGTGCGTGTCCGCAGAGCCAGTGTCTGAACAACACGCGCTCCAGGAAGAGCCGCGGAGATGGGCAGGAGGAGAGAACCGTGGGAGAAAGGAGGAAGGGACAGGTTCCGGAGGTCCCCAGAGGTCCCCACGTGGAGAGTGACGATGGGTCCACACGCCGCCCCGCACTGGGGAAGCACAGGGGACACCGTGTCAACTCTGGGTGTGGGGGTCCAGGGGACGGACCCTGCGGAGGAGCCTCAAGACGGAGACGACAGGGGAGTCCGGCCTTCAGCGTCTCGTGCAGAGTCGGTTCCAATCTCCGCTTTTCCTCGTCAAACGTGAGTCCGACAAGGCGAGGACGGGCCTCTGGACGTTTAGCAGCCCAAGACCGTTTTCTTAGCAGTCTATGGGGGGGCGTCTCCCACTACGAAGAAGACATAAACCCGGACAGGGGACAGGGCCCTGGTGACGGCCACGGGGGATCGTACCGACCCCGACTGCTCGGAGGCTGCAGTGTAGACATCGGCTCCCAGGAGGTGTCGTCCAGAGCACCACAAGGGTCCCGGAGGCGTTCACCTGTGGTGACAGCAGCTGCCCTAACCGGGACAGTGCGCGTGCGCAGACGCCACCGCGCACAGAGGACACGCGGCCCGCTCCGGGCTGTCAGCCGCGTCCCCGCAGCCGCCGGTGCGCGGCGCTCAGAGCCGCCGACGGGAAGCCGCGGTCACGGGGTGCGCTCTCCGTGGCGCCTCCTGGTGGCCCTGCCT
Organism: Cynocephalus volans; assembly: GCF_027409185.1. NCBI lineage: Eukaryota > Metazoa > Chordata > Mammalia > Dermoptera > Cynocephalidae > Cynocephalus > Cynocephalus volans. The sequence continues at coordinate 156,328,941 of NC_084467.1, read as the reverse complement.
GCAGCTGCCGCCCCCAGGCCGCCCGTCCCGCCCGGGGACAGGAGCGCACGACCGGCCGCTCTCCACTCCCTGCTCCCGCCCCTCTGCGGCCGATGACAGCGGGTTCCAGCGACACGACGGATTCCCACGGGCGCTCCAGGTCGGTGCAAGGGGTCCGCGCTGACGAGGCGCCGAGCACAGCCGTGGGGGGACCCGCGTGGGCTGTCGTCGGCCGACGGTCCTGGCGGTTCCTCGGCCCCAGGCTGGCAGGCACAGTCCGCCGCGTGACAGTCCTGACCGCGGAGCCGTGTGCTATGAAAGCCACACGGTCACCGCGAGCGACGGGTGAGAACAAAGAGCGCGGGGAGCGCTGATCACACGACACAGACCGGCGAGGAGTGAACTCGCGCAGTCGTCTGCACCAGACATTTTGACATTTTGACACTGGAAAAATTCAGGCTTGGTAAAGGCCTTTCCTATGGCCTGGCTACATCAGGATTTCAACCCAGGTCTGTCTGGAAAGCTTTCTTGCAATGTCCCTTTTACGAGAATTAACCAAAGTCATTCAGCTAGTTGTTATCAGAGCTGGATCATTCACTGACTAATCATTTATTCAAAACTTATATGTTGAATGCTGACTCTAAAGATGGTTTCCTTGCTCATAGAATTAATAGCAGAGTCCAATGATATGAGTACTCAATTTAGTGGTAATCTAATAAAGAAGTGTAAAATGTTCAATGCAAAATTAGTTCATGTTTTAGAGCTATTCCGTTTGCTCCAGACATCCGCCTGCAAGGAGACGACAGTTACTTAGAATGCCATTTAAGGGCAGAGCCCATGGCTCACTCGGGAGAGTGTGGCGTTGGGAGCGCGGCGACGCTTCCGCCGCGGGTTCGGATCCTATATAGGAATGGCCGGTGCACTCAGCCAGTGAGTGCACGTCACGAAAAAGACAAAAAAAAAAAAAAAAGGAGGGGGGGCGAACTGCTCTGTGTGAAATGCATTGTTGACTCACTGAACTTAAACATTCTCATTTACTTGTCTTTGCTTCTTTAGCAGTTAGACCAAATGCTATCGTATTTTTTTGTCATTCTTATAGATTTTCAGATTATCTTCTAAAGCAGACCCATGGTGAGGTGTTGGTTATATGTGACTAGGCATGCCCTAAATTGAAGAGTTAAATTAAATTACTCTTTATGTAACACTTCTTTCCAAGTATTGAGTCTAATTTCTGCTACTTACTAAGCAACTCATCAGTGATTTTATTTTCAGTGCCTTAATCCATTTATTGTTTGTTTAAGGTCCTTTAAATAACAAGTTTTACTGCTATTTTATAGTCAGTTTGACTAAACAGCAAACACTGGGTTAATATTAAAATACTGTTTTTGGTATAATTTTATCTGCAGTGAAAGTTAATCTGACATGTTTGTGAGTTGATGACAAATGAGATGAAATGGTTAACAACTAGAGCATTTAGGCAAAATCTTAAGTGTATTTAAAATTAGCCATCTTATATTTATCTGAAATACTCTTTATTCTTTGAGACACCAACCAATATTTCCTTTAAAAATACATCTGATCAATTTCAAAGTGAAGAAAAATAAAGCCAGAGCCAGTTTTTAAAATCATTCCCTCTTGTAATGTTCTGAGTGCCGGAATTTATTTTACAGTTCCAGCTAAGCAGCCTTCTGGAGTGAAAACAGGGGATGAATAGTGTCTAAATCTACTTTAGGAGAGAGCTTGTTTATCAAGCTACACCTCATTTTCCTTTATCTGTCACTGTGTAAATAATAGGTAGAATTTCTTGGTTGGTTGTTTTCTGCGTGCACAGCATAAAGCTTATAGACAACCAGCTGTAGGAATTTTGATTCTTCCTTAAGGTTTTCTTTTTTTGCTAAGCTTCCTTCCCCATCTCACCTTCCTGTCGGCCACATGATCCAAATCGAATGATGTAGTAGATTAGAGTCTTCATGTCTATCTTTAAACTTATACATTTATTCTGAAAATGAAATATGGGTTTTTTTGCAGGATGAAATAGAAATTACAGTGAAGTAGACTATTAGTTATACATTTTTTTTTAGATTTCTACATTTTGTTTGGCTACATTTTTCTGTAAAGGTAATATGTTAATAAGGATTAACTCTGTCTAACAGCATTTATCAGAGAACTCAGCATATTAGGGGTTTAAACAGTATAGAAATTTATTTCTCTCTCAAAAAGGAAGTTTAGCAGTAGGCATTCTATGGCCCTATGTTGTCTCCATGATCTTGAGAGACCAAAGCTCCTGCCTCCTCCTCCTCTGACATTTTGATTCTGCCTTTAATTCTTAGGATCCCCTCACATTACCAGATGGCTGCTGGGGCTGCAGCTGTCTCGTGTACATTCCATGTTGCACGGAGGAGGGAAGCAAAGCAGGGAGGACAGAAGGAACGCATTTCCAGGTGAATTGGCAGTTTTCCGGGAAATTCCACATAGCATTATGTGTCATTAGCTTGAACTTTAATAGCATGGTCACACCTAGCTGAAAAGGAGATTGGGAAGTGTAGTCTCTTAATGTTAAGTTTAAAAAGGGGAGGAGGGATATTATGTTCAATTAGCAGTCATGGTCATTGTTCAAGGACATGATGATTACTTGTCTAGTTTTCAGTTTTCACATGTTTAAAATGGGCAGAAGTGCATCTTCCTCATGATGTTTTTATGAGGATTAAGGGGCATGCTGTATGGATGATATTCAGGCTTGGAACATAGTAAACATTAACATGGTTGCGTTTCCAATTCTCATTTCCCTTATTATTACTATACCATTAGGGCAGCAGGAAGCCTCGAGGCTTTATGGACTCTTATGATGATCCACAGTAACTTGTGAATTATTTCACGTTAGGGACCAGTATGTGCTTTGCTTTGCAATTGGTATCTACTTGCATGTTTCTTCTATAAGCCTTACACAGCCCTTCTAACATTATGCCCTATATATAACTGAAAACAGGGGATTAGTCACTCATTGAAGTGGAAAAGGATTGGCCATAGAGGGTAATTAATCTATTCTGAAATTTTGGGGACTACAGATTTCACTGAAACCATCAGCCTGTCTAAAGAGCAGCTCTTTAGGGAAGAGCACTAAATGGGAGTCAGAAAAGAAGGGCAGCCTCAGGCAAGTCACTGGGCAGTGTCCCTGTTAATGGAGGAGGTGGCTTGGCTGATCTCTGAGGTCCTTCTTACTTCTTAAATAATATGATTGTAGGAATCTCATTCTCTTCGGATCCTTTAAGCCACACATAGGTTTTTGTGGTGTTTGGTAACTTTTATGTGTAGACTCACAGTGAGGGACTGATCTGGTGGTGCTGAAGGAGCTCCTAAAATTTACACCCTTGACTTTTGCTGCCTGACCTCTTTGTCTCTCTCTTAAATTCTAATAATTGCAGATTATTCAGATTTGAACTACTCCTGAGAGTGAAAAAGTTTAGTGATACACTATTACATTTTTTAATCAAACTTTTATTTTATTTAAAACTTTTTTTTCCATTTTGATTAATAATTTGTTAATTGAAACAGAATTATGACTTGAACCCAGAACTGATTCCTTCTTAATATTTTAACTGAGACTAAAAATCAAAGAAAAGAGAATTCCAGGCATAGGAGAGTTTATCATTTAGTTTCACCTTGGCTCCCATGTTAGATCTGAGCAGGTCTGGCTGGGCTGGGTCTCCCCCTGTGACATTTCGGATCACAGCAACTCCATGCAGCCTGTAGAGGCATGGGGCTCCCGGGGAAGACAGAAGTGACTATCAGCTGGCTCTGGTTTCATGATCACCAGCTGTGGGGAGAAGGAGCCGAGAAGAGAATCCCTCCTCTCAGTGCTGCTAGGCTGTGTTGGGTGGTAGCTGCACAGGGGCACACGCCTGGGAGACTGAAGGGAGGGGAACTGTTTGCTAGCTCAGTCTTGCATCAGAGCACTGGAGTCTAATTCCTACAAATGACCAGCAGCCCTGTGGTCTCCTTCTTTCTAATTCTGGGGTGTATCAGGCTTGGCAAGTGTAACGATGGCAAGTACATTGTTGTCCAGTAGGAGCTGACTCACAAGGCCATGGCAAGAGCTGGTGGGGATTGAGGGAGATGCATTTTGCTCTCACCTTGAGCATCAGAACCTGGTCTGTGCATCCGAATTCTCCTGGGTCCCAGGGCTCTCCTCATCCTGCAAAGTCCTTACTGATGTGTCAGTTGTTCCCTTTCTCACAGATAAAGCCAGTTGACTAAACATCCCAGTGTCTCTGCACATGGTCCCCAATGTCTCCTGTTTATCACAACAGCAGCCTGGAGGCTGAGGCCAGGGTAGGGCAGCGCCAGGTGAAGCAACCCCCACTTACTAGCCACAGAACTGTGGGCAGGTTTCTCATCCAAAATATGGGCATGGGGCAGTAAGTCTTTAAAGACAGCCACACAGTGTCTTTCAGCCCACAAGCTTTTCTGAGATATGATTTTGCCACTTCCGCCTCAGAAGGTGGGGCCTGATCTCCTCCCCCTGAGTCTGGGCTGGCTGTCTTGATTCCCCTATAGCCAGTGGAATATGGGGGAGGGGCACTGCCTGGATTCCAAGGCTGGGGAAGGCCACACAGCTTCCACCTGGCTTGGAATATTCCCCGTACATTCCACCACAGGCAGCTGTGGGACTCCTGAGCTTTACTCCTACAATTTTGGTAGGAATTTTTATGAAATAACCTGCATATATATATATATATTTTTTTGTATATATATATTTTTTCTTTCAGATGAGCAGTGTAATACTAATAACTAAGATCCCCCAAATAAAGTCAGCTAAATACCAGTTCTCTTATTTGTTACTCCTATGCCTTTGGGCAGATCATTTAAACTCTCAAAGACTTAGTTTCCTCATCTATAAAATAGGAATATTTGTAATTCCTTTTATATAGGTTTTGTGGGAGAGTTAAATGAAATCATAAATGTGAAGTATTAGAATATCTGGAGCAAGAGGTCATTAAAATACTATACTGTTACTATTATGAAAATAGACTTAGGTAACTAGCTAATTTAGCTTCCATTTATCTGTTGCTGCATAACAAACTATCCCAAATCTAATGGCTTGACACAACAACCATTTCATTAAGCTCACTAAACATGTTGGCAGAATTCTGGCAGGTCGTTAATGCTGATGGCTTGTCTCTGCTCCACAGTGTCTAGGGCATGAGTCGGGAAGATTCCAAAGGCTGGGGGTAGAGACCTGGGGCCTGGAATCATCTGGAGGCTCCTTCACTCACATGCCTAGTTTCTGGGCTGTGGGGACTTGAAGGCTGTGTCCACCTGGCCAGTTGACTAGAGATCCTACACGTGGTCTCTCCATGTGGCTTGGACTTCTCCCAGCATGACAACTGTGTTTGGAAGGGGAGCATTCAAAGAGCAGGTGTTCCAGGTGACCAAGGAGAAGCAGCGTGGCATTTGATGACCTCACTTCAGAAGTCACATAGCGTCACTTCTGCTGCATTCTATCAATTGAAGCACTCACAGGCCCACCCAAAGTCAAGGAAAGAGGACATAGACCGTACGTCTTATTGGGAGGAGTATGGGGCCATCTCTAATACTCTGTTTTCATTAAAGAAGTATGAAAGGTAACAAGGAATAAACATGATTTAGTTTGGAAATGGTTTTTCTGTAAATTACTCTCAAAAGAGTAATGCAGTTGTAACCTGTCACAATCTAATATGGGCAAGCAATTAAGGGTTTTTTTTATTGAAACATAGTTGATTGTACATAGCTGTGCGGTACCAGTAGCTGTGTGCAAAATACAATGCTCAAATCAGGATAAAAGTTATCCCAATTTGAAGAAAACAAGACCATGCAAAGATCAGAATACACTACCAGACTTTGATTTCCAGAAAAAATTTCATCAGTCAAAAAAAGCTTCTTGATCTGCAGTTTCCATTAGCAACTTTGAATTCAATACATCTGCAAAATTAAAGAATCTCCAAAGATAGCATGGTGTGGTTTACAGTGTTGAATTTGAAGTCTGCCATGTAAGCATAGCTGGAGTGTACTTGAAAGATAAGGAAGTGCATATTAAAGAATAATGAAATTTTAATTTCTCCCTCTCTGATTACAATGCAGAGTATTCAAATATCAATTTTCTTCTTTCCCTAGTTAGCAAACAACAATTCTAGACCTACAGATAACAATTCTAGAATGATTTATTTTATCACCTCTTCTCAAGTGGCAGAAGGCAAGATAGTTCTTGATGATGCTAAGAAAATCTGGGTACTTTTGGGCCTCCAGTTTCCAGTTCACAATGAGAGCAATCCTCCTTTTCACCTCTTTAAATATAGATGTAGTGAAGGCTTTAAGAAAACATCAGCCATCAGAAGTCAAAGAAAAGTATACTGAATATAAGATTTTCCTGTAAAACATCATTAAGAAAGGTCTATCTATAAGTTACTACAGTTATTCAACGCAGGGAAATGGACCAACTTCCTTTTACAAAGGTTTGGGATACTCAAACTTCAGAAATATGGGAAAAGAAAATAGAATATTTTAGATTTTCTTTCTAACTCCCATATAAAGCAAAAAATACAAGAGATACAAGCTTTTTACGTGACAGAGCAAAAACTGGAAGTCAAAACAAGTATAGATTTATTTTTCTATTTCTTTGTTTCCCCAAAAGTCTAAGGCTAAACTGAATATAGCACGATTATAGGAAAGTCTGAAGTGGCAAAGAAACTATCTTCAGGTTACGTTTCCATGTTTTCATTTACTTCAACCGACGGTTTCACTTGTAATGTGCTAAACAATGATTCTAGCTGTTTTCTTAAAGTAAATGTTAAATGCTCCCTGGCATGTAGAATTAGGTCATCTTACAGCAAAAACACTCCTGTGGAATGTAAACTCGGCAACTACACATTAGTAAGAATTAGTAAGAATGAAGGAAGAAGACAACTCTGAGACCAAGAAAAACCCAGATGTGCTGAGGCGTGAGAACTAACGTCCAGATTTGTCATGAGGCCACTGATCGTCCCTCCTTTCCGTGTCCTGCTTTCCGTACCTTGCTGCCGAGAGGCCGTGATCCAGGCAGGCCGCTTGGAGCAGGTGGCGCGTGAGCCCCGACCTTGTGAATCGCTGAAGTGGAGGAGATCGAGATCACTTCACTTCATTTGCAGCCTGTGTTTATTTCGTTTAAAGGGGAAAAACAGTCTTTAAATGCACGGTCTTTTGTTTTTTAGTAAGTAAAGAGGAACAGTCCAAAATCATCAACAAGGAATCTGGTGACACAGTGCAGGAAGAAGAAATACAGTCAAAGCCCAACACAAAGAAATGCGGTTCAACCGGTGGCAGGAACAAGCCCGCAGAAGGTAATAACCTGGTGACAACCAGGCAAGGAAAATGGTAGAAATGTTGGAAAAGAAGAAGAGAAAAAAAAGAAAGTAAAACAGATCATGAGAATCCCGGATTTCTTCTCCCTCAGAGAACTCTTTCAAATATACTTAAATGGTTTGTTTTCTGCGTAAAACAAGCAATTTCTTCTTCAGGAGAAAATGTACAGCTTAAAAAACCTCTTTAGGGTGTTTTGTTGTTTGTTTTTCTAATGGTGGTAAAATTATTTTTGGCAAACAACATTTTATACATCATTTCATATGTGATATGTTAATATGTCATGTATAATTTTTAATGTTGAGCAAAGCAAATAAAGATTTTTCTCAAAATATTATAATTTAAAAGGATATAAAGTCTTGAATATAAAGTCCTTAGCAGAGGTGAATAAAGGAGTCGTTTTTCAAATTCTCTCTTAAATGGGGAAAAGGGAAAAAACTGTTTACTTGGACTTCTTCAAATGATTCTAGCAATTCTAATACAAGTTTTGTTCATTTTGGTAACAAAAGGTAAAAAAAGATTTTCATACCAGTAAGTATATTAAGACAAGGTTAAAAATTATAGATATATAAGACAAGTTATATGTGTATAAAGCAAACGTATCTTAAGTTTAGATCTAAAGAGATTATAGAGAGATTGCCAAACTTCTTTAAATTATTCTGCTTCTAAGCTGTGGAAGACAAGATAATTAAGGGCAGGAAAATGACATTTCCCATTATTTTTCCATCGCTTTCAGGGCATCAAAAAAAAAATTCACTTGGCTAATCTAACAAAGGTAGTCTTACATCCAGCCTGTTGATTATAATCTTGTCATCTCTTACCTAGAAAACGAAAGCATTTTTCTCAATAGATTACTGGGTGTTTTGAAAAGACACATTAATGTTGTATCCATAGATGTGAATTAGGTTGGCAGATGTCAGATACCTTAGGCCATCAGGAGAGTGACTTTTGATGAGGCAAAATAAGATATCTGACACTTGGGTACTGGAACTGCCACGCACTACACAGGAGGAAATTGTCTAGGAAATGAACCCAATTGTGTCTAACATTCCAGTCTACCCCTTCACTAACTTACTTCGGGTCTATAACAAAAGATATTTTTATATAGGTGATTGTTTTTCTTCTATCAACTTAAGTGTGTAGTAATATTTCATTGTGACTGTGTGTTTCCCCTGCCTCCAGGATCATTGTAGTTTTAATTTACATTAATAGCTCACGATTATGAACATCTTTCCCTGTGTTAATTTGCCATCTGTATGTCTTAATTGGTGAACTGTTTTTCATATCTTTTATCCATATTCAAATTAATATTGTTTCCTTTTTTACCATTGCATTTTGAAGGTTACATATTTTAGATACTAGTCCTTTGTTAGATACATGGGTTTGCAAATATTTTTTGCCTAGTCTGTAGCATGTCTTTTTAATCCTCTTAACACAGGGTCTTTTGCAGAGCTAAAGTTTTTAATTTTGGTGACATCCAGTTTATCAATTTTCTTTTCATGGATCATGCTTTTGTTGTTAATTTTACCTTCTTGTGAGCTACTTGAACATTTTTTAAGATTTCATTTTTGTTTACATGGTGTGTTTGTGTGTATCTCTTTGTAGAGTTGCTTTAAGTATTAAATTATGCATACGTAACATCACAATCTACTAGTATTGTTATTTTACCAGCTAAATATAGAAACCTTTCCTCCTTTTACGTTTCTTTATTCTCTTCAGCTTTAAATATAAGTTGTCTTAAATATTTCTATACATGCATTTAGAAACATTAGACAGCTTTTGCTTAAACTGTCACACATAATTTAGAAAACACAAGAGAAGGAGGCCTACTGCGTTTACATATAACTTTGCTTGTCATGTTCTTTCTTTCCTGATGTTCCAAAGTGCCTTTTTCTTATCACTTTCTTTCAGTTCAGAGAAATTCCTTTAGATGTTCCTTAGGGAAGGTCTGCTAGTGCAAAATTCTCTTACTTTCTCGTCACGTGAGACTGTTTTAGTTTCCCTTATATTCCTAAAGGATATTTTCACTAGATGTAGGACTTTGAATGACAGTTTTTCTCTTTCAACACTTGTAAACTATTGTACCCCTTCTGGCCTCCATGGTGTCTGATGAAAAGAATCTGCTGTCACTTGAACTGGTTCTTCTGCACTGGTCAGGTACTATTTTTCTCTGGCATTCCTGGTGTTTGTTTGTTTCATTAGTTTTCAGAAGTTTAGTGACGATGTGTTTGGTGTGATTTCTTTCTCCTCCTGCCTGTCGATTCCACCAGTTTAAACACGGAAGCCCCCACGGCTGTGCTCGCGCCTCGTCAGCGCGGACCCCTTGCACCGACCTGGAGCGCCCGTGGGAATCCGTCGTGTCGCTGGAACCCGCTGTCATCGGCCGCAGAGGGGCGGGAGCAGGGAGTGGAGAGCGGCCGGTCGTGCGCTCCTGTCCCTGGGCGGGACGGGAGGCCTGGGGGCGGCAGCTGCAGGCAGGGCCACCAGGAGGCGCCACGGAGAGCGCACCCCGCGACCGCGGCTTCCCGTCGGCGGCTCTGAGCGCCGCGCACCGGCGGCTGCGGGGACGCGGCTGACAGCCCGGCGCGGGCCGCGTGTCCTCTGTGCGCGGTGGCGTCTGCGCACGCGCACTGTCCCGGTTAGGGCGGCTGTTGTCACCACAGGTGAACGCCTCAGGGACCCATGTGGTGCTCTGGACGACACCTCCTGGGAGCCGATGTCTACACTGCAGCCTCCGAGCAGTCGGGGTCGGTACGATCCCCCGTGGCCGGCACCAGGGCCCTGTCCCTGTCCGCTGGTGAACGTGGGTTACACAGTCTCCTCCGTGGACTACCTGTTTCTGGTGGGTCTTCATGTGGTCCTGGGTCCAGAACCCCCTTTCAACTACCCGCTGGAGACCGTGCACTTCCTCTGCACTGGGAACGTGAAGTCCAGAGGCCTCCTTGGCTTTACGTGGTGTCTGGTGATTCTGCTGAAGCTCTGAGACCAGGACTCACCTCCTCCTGCCACCCCGCTTGCTCAGACCTTCTCCCGACTTCTGGGTGCATTTCCAGAGCATGTACACAGGGGTTGTGTGGGGCCTTCTCAACACTGGTTGTTTGTGGCTTCTCTGTGTGAACTTCTCTGTAAAAATCCCTGTTGGTCAAACAGATAAAGGGAGAGGTGACAATCACTAGACGACTCCCCCACCCTCATAGGAAAGACTTCTTGATGTATCTAAATAGAAACTCCTGTCTCTATTTTTTTCTGGCTCTGCCCAACAACTGTCGTGATTGTCTCGGGCCATTTTCTGGTTTCCAGGGCCTCAGGAAGGCTGCAAAATACTTCTTTTATGGTAACTGCTTTTCTCCATCTCCTGGCTGGAAGACAGGGACTCTGCTGGGTCCCAGGGAGCTGGGAATAGAGTTTCATGGAAGTCAGCCTTCACACCACACACTTTCCAGAAGAGAAAGGTGGGGGACAGAGATCGCAAAGGGCATGGGAGGAAGGCACAGGTCTAGACAGTGTGAGGCCTGGAAGTGAGTCCAATGCTGCCACCCGTTCTCTGTGTAGCATTAGGCCATCGTGGTCGCCTCTGTGGGCCTTCCTTTCCTTCACCTGCAAAGAGTGCTGAGTGAGACGTCCAAGGTTACCTCCAGCACGAGCATACAGACAGCCTCTCTGTCCACGGGTTTCGCACATGCAGACTCAACCAACTGTGCATAGAAAATATTCAGGAAAAACACAACACAATAGTACAAACTAACGTAAATAGAAAACAATACAATATAACAGCTGTTTACATAGCCTTTACATTGTATTAAGTATTATGAGTAATCTAGGGATGATTTAAAGTATACAGGAGAATGTGCATAATTTATATGCAGATACTACACCAGTTAATATCAGGGACTTGAGCATCTGCAGATTTTGATATCCTTGGCAGATATCGAGGAACGGCAGTATTATGATTCCTTAGCTCGCAAGAGAGAGGTAGGATTTGATGTGCTGAGGGCAGAGTTGAAATAAGCATTTGAAACTGACTTCCAGGGGCCATTGCCATTTGGAGATCTAGTAGAGGGGAAGACATCTCTGGAAATAGAATATCAATGAAAAGTGAACTCTGCTTGATTTACTAAACTTATTTGATGTTCCCTTACGTGAACGTGATGTCTGCGAGGAACGGAACTCAGCCTGGCTTGCTCTCTGCTAGGTGCCCACCATCCACAACTGCGGTGGCACGTAGGATGGCCTCAGTAAACACTTTTCGAATGAATGAATGAATGGAACGAAAGTGGCTGCCATTGCTCCTGCTGTCAACCGAGACTCTTTCCTGTTTTCCAGGGCCCTATAGTCCATCTGATGACATGTCTGCTGATCATCTGTGTGTGTCCTGTCACTATTAGACCTGTGTTCCCTGCTCATTGTCACTTCCACAGTTTTGCAAATTCCATGCAATTCTTCATGGAACTCTGAGTTCCACCTTGTCCACAAAACTCTTTTTGATGGCCGGATCTTTGTTGAACTTCTCATTAGTAGCACCCTAGTTAATCCTGTTTACTTCTTATAGTCAACCAAAGTGGACTTGTTGCACCTCCTTGCATGCCTGGTATGATGCAGGTTTCAGCTAGTGTCCGTGCATAAAGCAGAAGCAGCAGAGCCTCTGGTTCAAAGCTTAACGCGTGGGGTCAGACAGGTGTGGGTTTCAGTCCTCTCCACACGTGTTGCCTGGGGAGACCACACGGCTGTCTGTGCTTTGGCTTCCTCATCCGTAGATGGGACTAAAGCTGTGCTCCCCTAGAGTGTTGTGAGGATAGATGCAGTGATTCTAAGAGGCATTTATGAGCCTGCCCTCAATAACAATCCATGAAAAGTGGGTGTTATTGCCACAGCTTGGGAAAGAACATGACCTTTGGTTACATCCTTATTCACAGCACCTGGTTGCTGCCTCAGCAGTTTTTATGCCTATAGCATCTGATCTGGCAAAGAACGTGTCATCTTACTATCTTAGAAGACAGATTTATGGGGTCAATGATAGATCGTCAGGTTTCAGGTTTGTAGATTTCTCAATGGGGTTCAAGGAAGGAGAGAAGAGAGAGTGGTGAGAGAGTGAACTGAATTCTGCTCCCCCCAGGGTGATATTTCCTTTCCCCAGCCCCCAGAATTTTCAAAAATGCATTCCACGATGTCCTATAAAATAAAATTTTATAAAAATCCCATATTTTGTGGAAATTGTTGGAAACTTAAAACTTAGATGGGCGTTTGCTATTTCAGCCTGGGACACGGTGCTCATGTTTCAGTGCTTTGGAGTCTTGAGATAGCAGCAGGGTGGATGTCCTAGGTTGCCAGGATGAAGACATGGAAGGAAGATCTGGTGGCCCCACTGGTCCTCTTCCTCTCTCTTCAAAGATACTTAATGGCTGCTGATTCCATCACAGTGTGTACGAGTTTTTAGGATGTGGAGGAACAGAGGGACTCACAGAAATAGAGAACTGTCAGACTTTAGGGAAACTCTGTGCAGAAGTGCCATCTTTATGGCAGTCACCACGTGACCCACAACATGAGGGGACTTGGATTCCTGCAAGAGGAATATCCAAAAGCTGAACTTCCCTTCCCTCTTGAAAACCAGCTCTGGAAGAGGGAGACTGGAAGATACTACCCTGTGAGCCTGCTTCTGCTCTGTTCAGGAGAGTGGCGTGCTCTCCACAAGCCCCTCATTCTTATTCCACCTCATTTTTATTTTAGAATTTTCCATTTCCTCTGCTGGAATGTTCTTTCCAACCCTCGCCACCCATGGAGAAGTACAAGTGGAAACAGAAGTATTCTCTGGTGTTTTCCTTGCTCTCTGCTTACTGGAGAGTGGGGCCTGGGCTGCAGGCTGGACTTCCAGAACGTGTCCCGAGTCGTGTGCACCCAGGACAGAGCTCGAAGGGAAGGCCAGACCCACATAGGAGACCCTTCTCCATGGGAAGCCCAGGAGCAAAGCAGTTTTGACTTGTAGGATGGCTAAGCATATTCAATCACTAAATCATTTCCCAAAACAACAGCATGGCTGCCTCTAAGAGTGTCGCCTGAGCTGTGTCAGCACTGAGGCCTCTAGGGCATCACAGAGAGAGCAGGAGAGACAGAGGAGGAAAACGAAAGGTGGGCAATGTGGAGTGAGCCAGAGGATTTGTTTGTTTGTTTGTTTGAAATGCCTTCTACTGTGTGATCTCCATGGTTGCTCTTTAAGTGGGGGAGCTCCCAGTCTCTGAAAGGCTCACAGCTCTCTGAGTAAACTTTTTTAAAAAAATTTTATTTTGTCGATTATACAATGTGGTTGATTATTGTGGCCCATTACCGAAACCTCCCTCCCTCCTCCCACCCAACAATGTCCTTTCTGTTTGCTTGTCGTGTCAAATTCAAGGAATTGTAATTGTTATGTCTTCTTCTCCCCCCGTTTTTCTTTTTTGTCTGTGTGTGTGTGTGTGTGTGTGTGTGTGTGGGTGTGTGTGTGAATTTATTTATTTATTTTTAGCTCCCACACATAAGTGAGAACATGTGGTATTTCTCTTTCTGTGCCTGACTTGTTTCACTTAATGTAATTCTCTTAAGGCCCAGCCATGTTGTTACAAATGGCAGTATTTCATTCTCTTTTTATAACTGAGTAGTATTCCATTGTGTAGATATACCACTTTTTCTGTATCCACTCATCCGATGATGGACATTTGGGCTGGTGACAACTCTTGACTATTGTGAAGAGTGCTGCGATGAACATTGGGGAACAGGTATACCTTCGACTTGATGATTTCCATTCCTCTGGGTATATTCCCAGCAGTGGGATAGCTGTGTCACATGGTAAATCTATCTGCAATTGTTTGAGGAACCTCCATACCATTTTCCATAGAGGCTGCACCATTTTGCAGTCCCACCAACAATGTATGAGAGTTCCTTTTTCCCCGCAACCTCGCCAGCATTTATCGTTCAGAGTCTTTTGGATTTTAGCCATCCTAACTGGGGTTAGATGGTATCTCAGTGTGGTTTTGATTTGCATTTCCCGGATGCTGAGTGATGTTGAGCATTTTTTCATGTGTCTGTTGGCCTTTCATATATCTTCCTTTGAGAAATGCCTGTTTAGCTATTTGCCCATCTTTTAATTGGGTTACTTGTTTTTCTGTTGAAAAGTTGTTTCAGTACTTGTATATTCTGGATATTAATTCTTTGTCCAATGTATATGTTGCAAATATTTTCTCCCACTCTGCTGGTTGTCTTTTAACTCTGTTAATTGTTTGCACAGGCCTACTTCCTGAAGTCTTTCTCATCTGTTTTCTTTAAGAAGTTTTATTGTTTCAGGGTGTATATTAAATTATTTAATCCATTTTGAGTTGTTTTTATTATATGGTGAGAGGTACGGGTCTAGTTTCATTCTCCTTCATATGGATATCCAGTTATCCCAGCACCATTTGCTGAAAAGGCAGTCTCTTCCCCAGTGTATAGGCTTGGTGCCTTTGTCAAAGATCAGATGGCTGTAGGTATGTGGGTTGATTTCTGGATTCTCTATTCTATTCCTCTGATCAGCATGTCTGTTTTAGCCCTGTACCATGCTGTTTTGGTTATTATAACTTTGTAGTATAGTTTAAAGTCAGGTAGTGTTATGCCTCCAGCTTTATTTTTTTTGCTCAGAATTGCTTTGCCTATGTGTGGTCTTTTGTTATTCCATATAAACGTATGGATAGTTCTTTCCATTTCTGAGAAAAATGTCTTTGGAATTTTGATGGGGATTACATTGAATTTGTATATCACTTTGGGTAGTATGGACATTTTCACTATGTTGATTCTTCCAATCCAAGAGCATGGGATATCTTTTCATCTTCTTGTATTCTCTCTAATTTCTCTCAGCAGTGGTTTGTAGTTCTCATTATAGAGATTTTTCACATCTTTGGTTAACTCAATTCCTAAGTATTTTCTTTTTTTGGTGGCTATTGTAAATGGGCAGGCTACCTGCCTTAAGAAATGCTAGTTATGTTATGACTTTAATAGAATTTATGAAATAATGAAAACAATTAAAAAAGAGAAAGAAATAGCTTTAGTTAATTCATCAAGGATACTATAGGAATATATTTGACATAAATATTATTTCCCCTTCTTTATCATCAGGCCCTACATATAAAAGGAGTTCTTCTTTACTAAAAAGCATATTTACAAATTAGTTTGACCTCATAGCAGTTTCTGTACAGCCTTTCTATTTTTCCTACTTAATATACTGACTAGATAGGTACTAGCATAGTACAACTCTTCTATTTTTTCTAAGAACTAGAAAAAGCATGCAGCTTTGTAATGATTCCAAATCTCTATACAGTATTTGTGAACTTATAATATGTTCAGAAAAACAAGCTGCATCTTATGGCTTTTGCAATTATTATAAAACACAGAATGATTATTTCTGTTTCTTCCAAGAAACTTTACGTTACCTATGAGGGTATGGGAATTACAAATATTGCTCTTGGCAACTGAAATTGTTTTTAATATAAAAAAAATGTGCAAATCTTTGTCATTCTCAAAACACCTGTGAAAAATATGCAAATCTCTTGGGTTTCAAAATATTAAGGTTGTCCATTTTCCCCCTATTTCCTAAATGCCTACTTATATTTTTTCATGTGTGGATAGTATTCTAAACCCTGGTTTGTTATCAAATTAAATTAAGAACACAGCTAATTCCCCTTTGTTTTATATTCAGACTCCTATTATGGTATATTCAAATTTAAGGTCTTCATTTTGAATGATAGAAACTAAACAATGTATGACCCATTTAAGATTAACCTTCTTAGGAAAATACATTTTTAAGAGATATTACTTGATTAAAGGAATGAGTACTGCACATTTTCAATTGCATTATTCAGATATCTACAATCATTCTTTGTCAAAATCAGTTTTATTTAATGCATATGTTGTTATAAGTTAATCTATATACACCAAATAGAAGTACGCACTGATGTTTACAAACTTTAATTTTAAAAAAAGCAAACAAAATAATCACATTTTATTGTAATCTCAAGAGCTGAAGCAAAACTGTAATTCTAATATGAATCCTTTAAGGAATTTCTTCTAACAGAACTAGTAGAAAAGCCATCATTCAAGTACACAGTCATCAAGGGATGCTTGATTAATTTATCCACATTTTAACACATGTAAATAATTATGTTTGGCAAACAAAGGAAACCAAATCAAATTGATATTTTACTCTTTGCCTGACCGTTAAATGTGTGTGACTTGCTCACTGAATGGAGTAAAATAGCCTGTTTTCTAACTGGCTTGTGTGTGGTCTTAGCTTCTAATAATTCCTTTATTTGAACTACACCGTATAAGAATTTTTACATTTGCCATCTATACAGTTCCTACAGGCTTCTTGTGAGGTAAATAAATGAGTGTTATTATAACTCCAGTTTTTAATGAAGACACTGAGACTTGGGGAAGGTAAGTTGACCTATCTGAGGTTATGTAGCTATTTAATGAGGAGCCATTAAATGGAACTGAACCTTGATCTTCTAAGAAAACACTTGATAAATGGGTACAATTGGGCATTGGATTAAAAAATGAAAGGAACTTCATGATCATGAAAGACAGAAAGAGACCAATAAATAAACCAACTGGTTCAATATATAAAGCATTGAAAGTTAAAATCTATAAAACTACCATATGAGAGGAGCCAGGAAGGAAGAGTCCCTGCCCTAAAGCAAGAGTTGATTGATGGTATTCACATATAGAAATGCATGTGTGTGAATCTCTTCCTTTCTTTGTCTCTCTCTCATCTGTCTATCCGTCCGTCTATTGTCTACCTACCTGTTAACTTCCTATGTCACACGTTCTTTATTAATGCTGCTGATAAATTATTACATCCATTATTTTTACCGTTTTTCCACTCCCTAGCCCATCATCCATCTGACTTAGTAACAAATAATTAACCATTTTTCATCGAGGCTGCACCATTTTGCAGTCCCACCAACAATGTATGAGAGTTCCTTTTTCTCCGCAACCTCTCCAGCATTTATCGTTCAGAGTCTTTTGGATTTTAGCCATCCGAACTGGAGTGAGATGGTATCTCAGTGTGGTTTTGATTTGCATTTCCCGGATGCTGAGCGATGTAGAGCATTTTTTCATATGTCTGTTGGCCATTTGTATATCTTCCTTAGAGAAATGCCTACTTAGCTCTTTTGCCCATTTTTTAATTGGGTTGCTTGTTCTTTTCTTGTAAAGTTGTTTGAGTTCATTGTATATTCTGGATATTAATCCTTTGTCAGATGTATATTTTGCAAATTTTGTCTCCCACTCTGTTTGTTGTCTTTTAACTCTGTTAATTGTTTCTTTTGCTGTGCAGAAGCTCTTTAGTTTAATATAATCCCATTTGTTTATTTTTCCTTTGGTTGCCCGTGCTTTTGGGGTTGTATTCATGAAGTCTGTGTCCAGTCCTATTTCCTGAAGTGTTTCTCCTATGTTTTCTTTAAGAAGTTTTATTGTTTCAGGGAGTATATTTAATTCTTTAATCCATTTTGAGTTGACTTTAGTGTATGGTACAAACCTAAAGTTAGCAGACGGAAAGAAATCATTAAGATCAGAGCAGAACTTAATGAAATTGAAACCCAAAAAACAGTACAAAAGATCAATGAATCAAAAAGTTGGTTTTTTGAAAAGATAAATAAAGTTGACACACCATTAGCATGGCTAACAAAAGAAAGAAAAGAGAAGATTCAAGTAACAAAAATTAGAAACGAAAAAGATGATATTACAACTGATTCATCTGAAATACAGGGAATCATTTGAGACTACTATAAACAACTATACGCCAACAAATTTGAAAATCTGGCGGAAATGGATAAATTTCTGGACACACAGAAGCTCCCAAAACTGAGCCATGAAGATGTAGAAAATCTGAACAGACCAATAACAATAAAGGAGATTGAAGTTGTTATCAGAAGGCTCCCAACAAAGACAAGCCCAGGACCAGATGGAGTCACAGCAGAATTTTACCAAACATTCAAAGAGGAATTGACACCAATTCTTTTCAAACTATTCCAAAAGATTGAAACAGACGCAAATCTCCCAAACTCATTCTTTGAAGCAAACATCATCCTGATACCAAAACCAGGTAAAGATATAACCAAAAAAGAAAACTACAGGCCGATATCCTTGATGAATAAAGATGCAAAAATCCTCACTAAAATATTAGCAAACAGAATACAGCAACACATATGTAAAGTTATTCAGGACGATCAAGTGGGATTCATCCCAGGGATGCAAGGTTGGTTCAACATATACAAATCAATAAGTGTGATACACCATATTAATAAAATCAAACACAAGGACCATATGATCATCTCTATAGATGCTGAAAAAGCATTTGATAAAATTCAACATTCATTCATGACAAAGACCCTCTATAAGTTAGGTATAGATGGAAAGTATCTCAGCATAATTAAAGCCATATATGGTAAAACCACTGCCAATACCATCCTGAATGGGGAAAAGCTGAAAGCTTTTCCTTTAAGAACAGGAACTAGACAAGGATGCCCACTCTCACCACTCCTATTCAACATAGTGTTGGAAGTACTAGCCAGAGCAATCAGAGAAGAGAAGGAAATAAAGGGTATCCAGATTGGAAAAGATGAAGTCAAACTGTCCCTGTTTTCAGATGACATGATCCTATACATCAAACAGCCTAAAGCCTCTACAATAAATCTCTTGGAGTTGATAAATGATTTCAGCACAGTAGCAAGATACAAAATCAACACACAAAAATCAGTAGCATTTCTATTCTCCAATAGTGAACATGCAGAAAGAGAAATCAAGAAAGCCTGCCCATTTACAATAGCCACCAAAAAAATAAAATACTTAGGAATTGAGTTAACCAAGGAGGTGAAAAATCTCTATAATGAGAACTACAAACCACTGCTGAAAGGGCTTAGAGAGGATATAAGAAGATGGAAAGATATCCCATGCTCTTGGATTGGAGGAATCAACATTGTGAAAATGCAAATACTACCCAAAGTGATATACAAATTCAATGCAATCCCCATCAAAATTCCAATGACATTTTTCTCAGAAATGGAAAGAACTATCCAGATATTTACATGAAATATCAAAGACCACGCATAGCCAAAGCAATTCTGAGCAAAAAAAATAAAGCTGGAGGCATAACACTACCTGACTTTAAACTATACTACAAAGCTATAATAACCAAAACAGTATGGTACTGGCATAAAAACAGACACACTGATCAATGAATAGAATAGAGAATCCAGAAATCAACCCACACACCTACAGCCATCTGATCTTTGACAAAGGCACCAAGCCTATACACTGGGGATGAGACTGCCTCTTTAGCAAATGGTGCTGGGAGAACTGGATATCAATATGCAGGAGAATGAAACTAGACCCATACCTTTCACCATACACTAAAGCCTGAGTAAACTATTTGACAAATGCTCCCAGCAGCGAGTAGTGGCACATCTGAGAAGCTGCAGGTTAGCTGGCCAGCACTGTTCATAGCAAGAGCTGTTAAGTTCCATCCATTAGCATGTTTTTAAACAACAAGAGGCACAGTCATCTTGATTTGACACAATAATCCTGAGTTTAAGGAATTTCTTCACTGGGTGTGAAACTGGGTGTTGACTTCACTGTTACTGACCCTCAGCAGGGGAGGGAGCTGAGCACTGCGAGGAGAGACCCTCCCCCCCCCCCCCCCCCCCCGGCTCCAAGCCCTGGCTCTGCTCCAACCCTAGCCTGCTTCTCTGGTGTCTGTCACCGCTGCCGCCCCTCGCATTCCTCAGCCACCCCACAGGACCATCAGTATATTTTACATGGTCCTTGTTGGGACTGTCCAAGCATTCTGCTACTGCGCAGTTCTGATGCAACTGAACTTTACCTTAATGGACAATGTCTTTTTCTTTTTTTCTTAGCTTGGTGAAAACTGTAGAGGAAACAGCTCTTTGAATGATGGCATGTAGGAGGCAGGTATTACGTATCCATCCATCCATTTGTTAGTATCAAAGAACATAAAGATTTTCTCACCCTTCTGCACAGCTGTAGAGAAACTTGATATTCACTTAACAATGCAGCATTTTAAGAGATCATTGACTTACCTGCATGAGAGCAATTTTAAATGAATTAGGTTAATAAGTTATAATTCTTGGAAGTGGCAACTAACATCAAAACCAAAGTTTCTTAATTTTCCAAATAAATTGTAAAATGCTATTTTGATGCAATAGAAAGATCATCTAAAGACGTAGTGAAAGGTTTCATCCGTTATCAGATAGATTCTTATTTGTATTAATTAAGAACTTCACAGATATTGTTTATAAATGAAGGATACAGACATTGTTTATAAATGAAGGATATTTAAATTAAATATTTAGAACAAATTTTGTTTTATGATCCTCCATGATGTCTGTTAATGGCTTAAGCAAAAAAGAATTGGCAAATAATTATGTTACAGAGTTGTGCTAGAGAAAAGTGTAAACTCTTGAGTGTTTTTAAAAATATTCAAAACAAAATAAGTAATATTTTAAACTAAATAACAATTTTAAGTTAAAAAGTCAGAAAGACTTTAATTAATTGAATTACACTGAAAATTATCAATACATTATCTGTATTCTACAGAAGTTTAAAAGCTTCTGTTTATGATTAGCTCACCTTGGAAGCTGGGATCCCAGACTGTCTTTGAAATTTTTGTGCAGATTTCTATTACCATTTTTCCCCTTAGAAAAACTGGAAGCTATCTCACGCTGTGCTCAGGGGAGATACTGACTCTATCATAGTAAATAATGGACATCAGTGATGATTTTGCATGGCCGGTACGATGTTTTGACTGTGATTTCTGCTTGTGGTCAGATGTGGTCTCTAGTGATAAGACCCCACTCTTCTGATGGGTCTTAGCTGGAAACAAGGGCCCTTTACAAGGCCAGATGTCACTTCTGATGCAGGGTCCCAGGGTCGTGGGCAACTACTAATGCTTGAAAGTGGGGAATAGGGATAAAGGTAGTGTCAAGGAGATGCTGAAGTGGACGTCCTGTTCATTCTCCTAGATTGAGGTCTGATACCTGGTCTCAGGACAGGAAGGATGGGCAATTCACAGCTGAGCTAAGAGCCATTCCTGGGCACCACTGCCAGCTGCATCCATCCTGGGGCAGCATGTGCCATGCCAGAGGTGGGAACATGGAGCTGCAGGATCCAATGTCCTTCATAACATCCAGATTACACAGACCTTTACTTCCTCTGTCAAACCTGCTTGTGGGCCAGGGAGAGCTCAATCCCACGGTCTTTAAACCATCCATAGTAATCCAGAATTCATCTCTGCTTGACCTTTCTACACCAGAGTGGACTTTACTATGTCTGTGAGGGTGATACTTGGGAAGACATACTTCCAGCATGACAGAATGAGGAGGTCAACAAATCCTCTTCTCCACAAGCAACCATTATGCTGGACAAAACTGTCAAAGCAATCATTGTGGCACTCTGGAAAATGGCATAGTCCCCCTCCCAGTTCTGCCAAGGAGGTTGCTCACTGGGTGGGCTGATGTGGTCAGTGACTGTGGTGCAAGGCAGAAGGGAAGTTGCTGCTCCACCAGCCCAGGTTGCAGTCACATTTGGGCAAGCAGCGGTGCCAGTCCATTTCATGTTGCTGAAACAGAACACCTGAGTTGGGTCATTTATGAAGAAAGAAGGTTTATTTGGCTCATGATTCTGGAGGCAGGGAAGTCCACAACTGAGCAGCTGCATCTGGCCAGGGCCTCAGGATATTTCAACTCATAATGGAAAGTGGAAGGGGAGCTGGTGTGTGTAAAAAGATCACTTGGCAAGAGAGCAAACATGAGAGAGAAACAGAGGAACAATCAGCTCTTGAGGGACCTAACAGAGCAAGAACTCACTCACCCCACCCTGCAGCGAAGGCATCAATCTATTCAGCAAGGATCTGACCCCATGACCCAAATACCTCCCAACACTGCCACATTGGGGATCAGATTTCAACATAAGCTTTGGAGGGACAATAACCTCCAAACCACAGCAAGCAGGTTGGTGGACTAACTGGGTATCTAACATGGAATCTAAGAGGTAAAACAGCAATCATGGGCTTTAAGCCCTCCCCATGTCCTGGGTTGACCAGAGGCTGTGCCTGTGTGCAGGAGAGACACAGTATCCTCAAACCACCCACACATCCCTGACTGATGGAGGCTGGGTGCACACACCTAAGGAAACAAGAGGACTCTGCAGAAAGAAAACCCTGGAGCTGACTTGACAGTGACCTGGACTTGGAAAGTGCTCCTCATCCAAAACACTGACCATCAGCCGAGAATGGAGCTGTACTGGCTTGGGGTGAATCATCACAAACTCTAATCAATCTTCTTCTGATTGCTAAGCTCTGCTGACACACGAGCAACTCCTGGGAAGACAGGCTTTAAGAAAAATCAAAATCAAAATACAAATTCAGCAGAGACATCAGTGGCTACAAAAAGAGACTTCACAGATGAGTCCCAACAAGTTACTGAACAAATACACAGATGACAATACCAAGAACAATTCCCTCAGGGTAAAATCATAATCCAGAATTTCCATAATATGGCATGTGAAATGACCAACATTCACCAAAAAATTATAAGACATGAAAAGAAACATAAGTTGTGACTCATATGCAGGAAAAAAGCAAGTCTCTGAATTAGAATGGACACATTTGGGCCAATGCACACAAGAATCGTGAAATCCCAGATCCTCCTTCACTCTCTAGGTCTTCAGAAGTGACTGATTCTTCCTGGTTACAGGCTAGCCCTCTCTCATTTGCTTGAAGACAATACAGAGGCCTGTGCCTTGCAAGGTGATATATGTCCCCCTCAGGAGCTATCTCCACCGGTGACTAGACCAGTAATTAGGGTCAGGTTAGAACATAACCCAGCTAGGGGAGTTCTAGCCTGCTAAGGGAGAAAGGAGACTCTAAAGGGAAGGAAGGGTATGACCTTGCCATGGACCCTGGGAGAAAGTGTCCACAGGCTACTCCAATGGCTAATGGGAGCTTGGACAAAGAACATGGACCCCTGAGGTTCTAGAGCAGGACCATGCCATCTGCAGTGGAGAACTCTACATTATTTAAGAAGGAGCTCCTGGAATGCCAGAGGGTGCTGGTAAAACCTGAGTCTCTGACCGTGGGATGTCAAGTGATTATGTGGCCAAGACTCCCCACCATTAGCTAGGACCAACACACGACAAGGTGGAGCAGGCCCAGCAGCTATCCATCAGAGTCAGGCACAAGAAAGACCAGATGGCACAAATAAGCTACGTGACCAAGTGACCCACCCCATGTCATGACCCCGGTTGTGTGAGCACCTGTTTCTCAGTTCAAACCTTTGTCTGCATGGGAAGTTTAACAAGCAACTGGGGGAGGAGAAAATGGATGGCCTTGACTCATGGTGGTTTGGCTCTGTCTAGGGGTGCAAGCCAAAAACGAACTCCTGATGCAAAACAGCCCCTCTCGGGAGTGGCCCTGGAAGAAAGCAGAGAGAGGAAGGCCTCCCCGTGGGCCAGATTCCAGTGGCATTTGCAGTGATCCACTTTGTGTAGAAGTGGCCCTGGGGTAAGAGTATACACAGACCCATGGACAGTGAATATTCTAGCTGGTGAGTCAGGGGCCTGGAGGGAGAAGGATTGGAAGATTGGGAGCAAGGAAGTCTTAGAAAGAGGCATGTGGATGGCCCTATGAGGGCCTCAAAACAAAGGACACAGTTTACAGCAAAGAATGCGTGGCTGTGGGTACGTCACGATGGGATCCAGGGATCCTCTCACCTGCTGACCACCCAGAAGCTCCCAACCTAATAGAGTAATGGAAGAGCCTTTTGAAGGCACTGCTGAGGGACCAGTTTGGAGATGATACCCTACAAGGGCTAAACCTTATCCTCCAGGATGGGGTAATCACCCTAATTAATGACCATCATATGGTCCTGTGTCCCTCGAAGGTGGAATAGATAGGTCTGAGGTAAGTAGTGAAAATAGGAGTCACCCTCCCTACCATCCCTCCAGCAGCCACCTGTGTGCCCATGCCTCCTGCCCCCAACTTAGGCTCTGTGGGTCCAGAGGTCTGGGTTCCAGAGGAGGAGAGCTTGCACCAGGGAGCACAGTAATCATGCCCCTAACCTCTAAGCTACCACTGTCCCCTGGCCACTTTGGCTCCTGGTACCAAGAGACTACTAGGCAAGGGAGGAGTTACATCCTGGCAGGGACAGTCCACCTTCATGAAGAAGAGGGGCAGGGCTGCTGCCATGCAGCATGTGAGGAAAAACATTTGGCACACAAGGGGTCCTCTGAGGCATTTCCTGGTACTCTCCTGTTCAGTTTTGATGCTGAAAAGTCAGGTGCAGCCTCAGCCATTGCTTGAAAAAGTCGTGGTGACACGTACTCAGGATTTCCAGTTATGAAGGTCTGGGCCGTCCGCCAGGTAGATTGCCTAGACTAGCAGAGGGTGAGAGGAATCTGCACTGTTTCACTAACCTTCCCCTTAAAAGTTTCTCCAAGAAAAGAGATTGACCTGCAACCCTGGAGAGCTGATCCCAGGAGAAATTGGCTCAGGCTATTGTGGGACTTGGCATGTCTGCAGGTGGGGTTGGAGACCTGGAAGGACTGATGTTGCAGCTCAAGCCCAAAGGCCATCTGGAGGCAGAATTCCTTCCTCCTCAGGGAACCTCAGTCTTTTCTCTTAAGGCCTTCAACTTACTGAATGAGGCCTACTTACCTTTACGGAGGGTAATCCGCTTTATTCAGTCTACCAATTTAAATGTAAGTACATCAAATAAATGCCTTCACAGCAACATCTAGACTGGTGTGGACCAAAAACTGGGTACTGTGGCACACCCAAATTGACACATAAAATTAACCATCATACCAACCTAGACTCAATACTTGGAGAAAGCGCCTCTGAGGAAGTGATTTAAGCTAGCAGGATGGCTGTGTGCAAAGTCCCTGAGGCCAGAATCGAGCTTGGGTGCTGATGGCAGAGGGGCCCCTCAGTCTTTCTGAGGCTCATCCCCTCACAATCGAGTAAATATAACACACAACTCATGGTGGTGTGACGATCAAATATGAAAGTTTTTCTGAACCACAGGCCTTTTATTAAATATAAAAACACTCTCAATATTGTCTTACTAGAGCTCTTTTTAGTAGGAAATAGAACGTGGAAACTACATTCAGTAAACTGCCAAGTTCCACAACATCCACGTGCTGAACCGGCCTCTGGATCCTCGTTCTGCTTTACTTCTCCGCGAGTCGCTTCCCCCAAATGCACGTCTCATGAAGGTTCTTATCAGATACAGGCCAGGCCATAACCTAGCAGCCTGCAGTATTTTCAGAATTCCTTTAAGCAGATTTATGGCTGTATTTAGATAGTGATATTTGGGAATTTCTCAAGACCTGGGCTTACTCTGTTGATCATCATGGTGTCATCTCTTTTAAGGGCAAAAATCTAGCTCATCGCACTTTGCACTGATAGACATGGATCTAAGGGAACTGCAGACACTAAAGCAGACCACAGTCTGGCCGCAGCATCCCCTGGGGACACAGGGCTCCGAGTCTCCCTGAGCCTGTCAGAGCTGCCAGGCCTGGGTCCCTCAGGCCGGCAGGGTCAGGCTGACGACTACTAGTAAGGGGTGTTTCGTGAGCTCATGCAAAGCCCGTATTCCATGAGTGCTTTTTTCTGTTTGTTTAAAAAAAGTAATCCTAACTCTGCCTCCCCTCCAAAGATCCCAAGATAAGTCGTTCTGCTAATGGGTCATGTTTACAATGAATGCTTCCAACTACTCAGTCACAACAGGGGGGTCTGGAGGGAGAGGGCAGCGCTGTGCCTGCAGTCCCAGACAGGGCTTTGCAGCAGAGGAATGAGATCAGACTTAGGGTCTTGAGCGGAGACAGTAAGAGATCTTCAGAGTCCATCCATTGATTTTGCTGATGAAGAAACCGAGGCAGAGAGGAACACAGCAGATCCGAGCTCAATCAGTCCACTGGTGCAGGGCCAGGGCCCACAATGGCCACAGGTGAGTCCAGGCCTGCCCTGGCCACTGTGCGCATCTCCTCTGGAGCTAACGTGAGGACCTCACCTCCCCGGTTTTACCGAAAAGGAAGGAGGCTGAAGTGCTCCTGTGCCTGCCTGGGGCGGTGTGATCTCAGTTAATCCTTCCAGCAATCCCGCAAGGGAGAAACTATCATGGTGTAGAGAGCAGGGTCTCCCTCCCTCAAGGCTATCCATGGGATGGGGGCAGGTCTCTCTGTGTCCTAGGGGCCTGTCTGTGCAGCGTAGCATGTTCGGCAGCGTCCCTGGCCTCCCCCCATCGGCTGCTCACAGCACCCCCACTGTGACAACCAGATATTACCCAGTGTCCCCTGGGGAGCACGACCACCCTTGGTTGAAAGCCACCGTGAAAGAGGACACTGAGTTTCCTAGAGCAGCCTCCCGGGCCGTACGGGGCTGGAACTAGGGTTGTTGTGACCCAGAGCACGCATTTTCTCCCTGACATTCTCAGAACTGCCACACAAGGAACACTAGGGGCTGAAGGGGCTCGTCCAGGCACCGAGCTGTGGACAGCCAGGGAGGGGCTCAGCCCCAGGACCTCAGAGCTCAAGTGGGGCCCAGTGAGGGTTCACGTGTGTGGGGGAGATGGGATGAGTCCTGGAGCACGCTGGATTTGTTCACAGGTCTGCTTCTTCCTTCCCTCCATCGCTCCTCCCTGCCTCCCCTTGCTCTCTCCTCCAGTTCTCTCTGCTTTTGTGGGAGCTGACCTGTGTTTCAGCAGAAGGCAGGGTGGACCCCCACATCTTCTCAGATACAGGCCCAGCCGCTGAATGCCCGCAGGCAGGCCGGGCTCTCCTGCGCCCAGGGTGGAAGGCAGGAGGGTGGCGGGTTTGGAAAACAGGGATCGGCTTTCGGTTCTCTTGGGATCCTGGCTCAGCAGAAGCTTCGGGGCCATAACCATCACCCAACTTCCCCTCGCTTGAAAAGAATTCCGTCTGCCTCCCTCGCAGGCGTGCGGTGGCGATGGCACGAGAAGCACGCGCGGCTCTGCTCGGCGAGTGAGACACGACTGTGCACATGAGACGCGCTTATGAACACGAGGGGACGCGGAGGAGGAGCGGGTTTGGTGGGCCATCCACGCCACAGGGACCAGCCACCCCCCTCATTCTCGCCTCCTTCTGCCGATGCCCCGGCGGAGGCCTCGTGGCAGTGATGCCCAGGGCCACCCAGCACCCCTGCGACCATGCCCACGTCGTTCCAACTCTGAGATGACCGTGCTCGCGGAGCACTGGGAGCAGCCGCCACCAGCAGCCAGCGCAGCGGGCCTTGCAGCCACCACACACGAGCGCAGCGTGCGGGAGGCCCCGGAGGGTGGCGGCCTCCTGCGGGGAGAGTGCCCCGTGGGCGTGGCCTCGGCGGGGCGTGGTCTCTGTGGGCGTGGCCTCGACAGAGGCGTGGTCTCTGTGGGCGTGGCCTCGGCGGGGGCGTGGTCTCTGTGGGCGCGGCCTCGGTGCTGGGGCGTGGTCTCTGTGGGCGTGGCCTCGGCGCGGGGGTCTGGAGCAGGGCGGGCAGGGCTGCAAGTGAGCAGGGTGCGGGGACCGCTGGCCGCGGGGACCCTGCCGAGACAGGCTACTTGTACAGGAGGCTACTTGTATAGGAGGCCGGTGTGGCCGCGGGCGGGGAACCGGAGCGAGGGGCGAGGAGGCCGAGGGGAGCCGGGGTCACAGAAGCCAGGCCTGGGAGGTGTCAGCGGAGGCCTGGCACCCGAGGGCGCTCCGCCAAAGACGCTGCCACGGCGATGGAGGGGAGTAAGCTACGAGAAGTGGACGTTCGAAAGTGGGAAAATAATCGAGGAGAGTTCCTTCCCTGGGCTTGCTGCATTGGTGGCCCTGCAGGCGCCCTGGGCAGGGACGGACGGTGCAGCCGGGCTTCGCTCCTCACCCGGGCCCAGCAGGTCCTGTAGCACAGCCCCAGACAAGCGGGTCAGAGGCGGCGTTTGTAGAGCACCTGAGGGCTGGGCGTTCACAGGCCCACCTTAGCTCTTGCTCTCATGTCCGCTCACGGCGACCTGTGCACCAGTTTCTAGAAAACTGGTCAATGGAACAGAAGATTTATTGAGAGACTTTAGTATGAGGGCTGCTGGCCTTTGGACCTATACAGCCGACCTTGGAATGGCTGTCACATGGAGATTGTGAAAAGTGCTGTGGTAATGAGGCTTCCCAGTGTTTTCACCCCGTTTTGCATCTGGGGAAGCTCCCAAGATGCTTCCACGAGAAGCGTGCAGATGGCTTGCAGCTGTGAACTCAGAGGTGCCACTGTAACCTTTCTACCTCAAGAGCAATCCTGAGACCCCTCCAGTGCAGGATGCCTAACGCACCAGCCATGAGTTCATTCTGCCTGGGCTGGCCTCAGGAGCTCTGTCCTTAAACACAGAGCCACGCTGTGGCTAGGAGAGTCCAGGGAGCAGAGTCCACAGGGAGCTGCAGGGTCCACGTGGCTGTTCCCCCCCCCTGCATATCCAGCCTGGAGACAGCAGCAGGCAGGCCGGGCCACACGCCAGTGTGTCTTTGGCAGCTGGGGGCACGGGGCATGTCTCTGATTCACATCCTCATCATCTCACACCCCTATGGCAGGGCTGTGAGGAGGAATGGCCAGTGATGGCCAGGCTGTGCATTGCCCCACTCGGACGCCACACTGCTGAGCCGGCCCTTCCTGTGATGCAGTCCAGCCTTCTCCTAAGAGTGCCACGTCTCTGTTAGAAGGCAGCACTCTGAGGAGGCATTGTCAAATGGCACTGATCTGTCAGGGATGTAGTACATTGGTTTTCTTCCCTAATAGGAGGACTTAACAGGTAGAAGGTGAGAAGGGCAATTCTACCATTTGGTGAGACAAAAATGAGGAAAGGAGATAAACTTAGAACA
The DNA here is from genome assembly GCF_027409185.1 of Cynocephalus volans. Lineage (NCBI taxonomy): Eukaryota > Metazoa > Chordata > Mammalia > Dermoptera > Cynocephalidae > Cynocephalus > Cynocephalus volans. The sequence goes on along the minus strand of NC_084467.1, from coordinate 156,299,676 downwards.
AAGGCAGTTATGTGAGAACTGCTAACTAGCCCACAGCCTGTCTGCTGTGGATCCAACTGCAGTCCCAAGACAGGGGACAAAGTGGCATAAAACCACCCCAGGGGTCAAACCCCAAATGTGCTTTCATCTGATTTTTTTTCTAAGAACTGGCATTACTTTGGAGTCTTCACTAATCAAAACTAAAATGACTTTTAGCATAAGGGCAGATAGCTTCAAAGAGGGGCTAAATTAGATGACAGAATGGAGGCAGGGAAAGAAGGCAGGAGCCAGGCCTGAAGAGAGACCTTCACCTCAGGGTGGAGGAAGGTGATGCCCCATCTGGCTGGTTTGGGTGGTGTATGCACTGGGTGTGGTGGGGTTGCTTGTGGGTGTTGAGTATGTGTGTCTGTTGGGTGTGGCTAAGCTTGCGGGGGGTGGCTTGTGGGTGTCCGTGTGTTGCACACGTGAAGCATCTGTAGGGTTTGTGAGAATTGGGTGTGAATGTATGTTGGGTGTGGGGGGTTCTTTCTGAGTGCTGGTGCATATTGAGTGTGTACAGGGTAGTGTGTGTGTCATGTCCCTCTCCTTAAACCTAGACTTTGACACTGGAGGTTTTGCTTACAGGTCCCAGGGCTATAGGGCAGGAAAGAGAAAGGGGGTTTTCTCAGAAGAAGCCCCATCACTGAATCTTTTGAATTGTAATCCAGGACAGCACAGCTTCAGCATACGATGTGAAACCTCTTGTTTCTCTTAACCTGTGGGCCAAACAGATTTAATAAAATAAAAGAAAACAGAAAAATCAACCCAGATGTTCAGAAATGGGCCAAAAGACAGGGCCACATAAGAAGATCATGGAAACTACAGGTCACTCAGCGAAAGCAGTCCAGTCCTGGAGAAGCGACGCCTACCCTCTTAAAGATTCCCAGTTAGTTTTTTGCAGGCTGGGGAATTCTCAGTTACTATGGAATTGCTTTTCACAACAGAATTTCTAAGAAACGGTGTGGGGGAAATACACTCTGAATGTAACATAAATAATAAAAAGACCTTAAGATTTACTTTCAGTATTTTAATGCTAAATTGTGTTTATGTGGATAGTTTTTCAACAACTCATTCACTCATTCATTCATTCACTCACTCACTCAGCAAACGCCTGCTTGCATGGACAGTGCGGGGCAGTGGTGGTGCAGAGAACAAGGTACGGCCTGTGTCACAAGTTATTCCCCTAACACTCATCCTGTCCTCTGTGCTGGCCGCGGGGGACATGGCAGGGATAAGACAAAGTCTGTCTATGTCCTCATGGAGCTCATGTTCTAGCAGGGATATCGGACACCGAGTCATTGTTTAAGTGTCACAAGGAGAAATCTGGGGGTCATGCTAGTATTCTTGGAGAGAGCGACAAGTACTCTGAGACCCTGGGGGTGTCAGCCAAGCAGAGCCAAGGCCGTGAGAATGGAGAGAGGGAAGAGGGGCTTCCACACACAGCAGTGTCCTGAGAAGGTGCCAAGACGGCCCTGAGCAGGGACAGCGAGGGGTGGTTGCAGAATTGTAGGAGGCCCCGTGTGGCTGGGCACTGAGGGGTGCTGAGCAGGAGTGGGGAGAGAGGCCAGGTGGGTGGACAGGGCAAGGTCAGGCCGAGCCTTAGAGCTCGTGTTTTGTATCCCGTCTCTGCTAAGATCAAAAGCACATGGTTTCCTCTTGATGATGAGCTTCAGTTTTAAGGCCACTCGGATAAATGTCGGGAAGGGCCACCCCCAAGTCTACTGCCTCCAGTTTGCTAGGGAACAAGCCTTCCTCTGGCAGGGCCTCCAGGCCACAGCTTGACGTGGGAGTCAGTCTGAAATGAAATGAAATTTTATCTTGAAGCTGGGGTTTGCATTTCAGGTTTAAAGGATCAGCTATAAAAATGGAATGTGAAAAGGAGGAAATACTGATTCTGGTTTTGTTGCTGTTGTATCGGTCATGGCGGCGTTCATCATTAGTGGGCAACATGAGTGTCTATCTGTATCATTTACAGAATTCTAGAAGTGCATAGCTGACGTTCATTCTTTATCACCACAATTTCCCCACCTGACATAGAACGAACCTGGCTGCACGTTTTTATGGAATGACACAGGACTTGAGTTTGTGGCTCGTGCGCAGTGACCTCGCCCTGCAGGACTGTGCACACACGTGGTGTCCACCCTGGCTGGAAAGTGAGTGCACACAGTTGCTTGACTCTCAGAGAACAGAATGCAGAAAGGCTTAAATCTATTTTTTTAAACATATTATAATTATAGGAGTGTGGTTGATTTATTTTAAATCCCACGACTGGGTCATATTAGCCAATAAGCTCAAAGGACAGTGAATTCCAGACACACATAGGGAAGTGTCATACCACTCACGCTAGCAAGTCATGCTCAAAAGGGCGACTTCTACTCAGATTAGCTCTGACTAGATCTACCTGAGGCCCTGAGCACCTGCAGGCACTTGATTTTGATCCATGGGTGGCTTCTGTGGGCTTCAGAGTTCTCCTCAAAGCCTTATGCCTTTGCATGTGCCCTGTCCCCTGCAAGCATTAGATTCAGCCTGTATGGCGTCATGCTTGGATTCTAAGTGAGTCTTTTCTGGAGAAGTCTCCTGGCTCTGCCAGCTCTTTATAACCACACAGCCATGGAGGCAGCAGACACTGGATCTGGCAGATGGCCCTACACAGTCATCTGTGTATCTGACTTCACAGAGACCCTTGGTTTAGCTTGGACTTACCCGCTTCCTTTCCCCCAGTCCAGAGAAAGGGGGAGAGAGTAGAAACATACTCTGGTATTAAAGATACATCAAAGGATAGAAATTAAAAAGTGTTTCCTACAGCTCTGAGCACTTAAATCCAAGACAACCAGTGGCCTCAGATCTGGGGAGGCAGGTCTAGTGTAGGTCAGCGTGGTTACTATGGGCAGCTGCTGAGCCTGTGTTTCTAAGGAGATGATCTGCTGATCGTTAATAAGTTGTGTGAGTGCTTTAAAAAAATGACAGTGTTTGAGAAATCTAGACAAAAGTTTATAATTCGTACACTTCAGGAGATAGGACACAAGGAAAAGCTTTTAGTTTTCCTTTATTTTCTCATTATTGAAAAGATCACTGATCAGTTGAGTACAGATGAAAGGTTCTCAGAAGAGATCAGCCATCTTTTGTTAGTGAAATTATTGAGGTTTGAATATAAATCTCAGTTATTTACATTTTTACATTATATCTCTAAGTGTTTTAGATGAAACATGGTATTATAGTAATGAATAACTAATAGACTAGAGTTTTTAGACTAATATAAATTATTTTATTTAATGAAAAGAAAAGAGTTTAATGTCAGAAGTAATCAGGAAAGTCTTTTAACTTTTACCTAAATTTGATAAAATGTTATGTTTATGGCAATCAAGTTTGTTAGTCTTTACTTTTTCTTGGGAGTTACTAAAGCAAAATGGTTAAAAGAATATCCCAGATTTCATGACGAACAAGACAAGCTAATTGAGAAATGGATGAAGGATATGATGATTAAGACAGCTCAATAGAAAAGAAAACAATAGGAAAAAAAACCCTAACCATATGAAAAGGTGCTCAACCTCACTGCCAATAAGAGAAATGATGATACTTTTTTTTCACACCTGTAAAATGGGCAAAAATTCAAAGTTTGAGAGCACATTCTGTTGGTGAGGCTGTAAGAAAATAGACATTTACTCAAATTGCAGGATGATGTGCAAATTGGTCAATTATTATAGAGGGGAATTCGGCATTATTAGGAAAATAATAAAAGCACCTATCTTTCGACCTGGAAGTCTCACCTCTGAAAATTTACTCCCCAGATAAACTTACACATAGGAAAAGATGAGCATGAAGATTATTCATGGCAACATTGTGCGAACAGCAAAAAATTGAAACAACCTGTTTCCATTAACATGGAACTGGTTAAATTAAGGCACATCCATAGATAGGAAATTCATAGATAAAGGAATGCGAGGACTTTCCATGAACTGATATGGAAAGAGCTCTAAGATATGAGGGTACTTCAGAAGTTCTTGGAAAGAGTCTTATTATCTTTTAATTCTATTTTTCTACCAACTTTTTCTACAGGGAAAAGCAAAGTGCGCAGAGCAGACTACCTTTTGTGGAAGAAAGGGAGGAACATAAGAACACATATTTGATTGTGCTTGTATTTGCATGAACAAACTCAGAAAAGACATGCTAGAAACTGACAAGAGTTGTCACCTGTGTATTGGAGTTGGGGTGGGGAGTAGACAGAAAACAGGTAGGACCAGAGTAGGAAAATGACTGTTCACAGTGTGCCTTTTTATATTGTTTTGATTTTTGAACTAGGTGAATGTGTTAAAGAAAAAGAAATTAAAAATAATAATAATAAAGTGTGAGCTCCAGAATGAGCTTTCCTGGATTCAAGTCCAGGGTCTGTCACTCAGAGGATGTGTGACCCCGGGCAACCTATGCTTCCCGTGGTTTATTTCCTCACCTGCAAATGGGAGTGGTAATAATAGTGCCTGGCCCAGGAATCAGGGTTAGCAGAGGACAGTATGTAATACACGCCTGCCCTAAGTATTTCTTACCATGTGATTCATTTGGAGAGGAGACACAGTGGATTGGAAGAGGCGGAGAGGTACATTCTAAGAAGATCAGAACTCAGAACATCTGGTATTAGAGTTAAAAAACATTTTAGAATTTATTAAGCAGAATTCATCTTTATCTTAAGAACTAGATGAGCTATGATTTTGCAGAAGAGATAGATGAATTTTACATTCAGAATAAAACTATAATGCTTGAGACAAAGCGATGTTACCTGATGAGGCTTTGTTAGCTAAAAGGCCTGGAGCTTGCTTGAACAATGCTAATAATATGATTTTTTTCATGTTCCGTGGAACCATCTTTCATTGGACATCATTTTATGTGTGTACATTGTCTCCTCTTCTTTGGTTGGATATTCCACCCGGCTGCATGGCTTGGCATTACATGTACTTATCGGCATATATGATGGCACAGGGAGAACACATCAGGGAAAGAGGTTTCTGATCTCTGTTTATATGACCTGGAGCCAGTCTCCACCACCTCCAATGGCGGCTTCCCTGCAGATGCTAAAAGACTGGGGATGGCCAGAAATGTAAAGCGGAGCAAGCACTGTATACGGACTATTCATTTAGTAATTCAGGGTCTTCTTTGTTAGTGTGATCTGGGACCATGCGAGGCACCAGTGGAGCTGGCGAACGGGATATGACCCGGGTGGAGGAGGGTCAGTGGAGGCTTCAGAGAGGAGCAGGCTGCTTAGTTTGGTTCAGGTGGAAGATTATCACCACGACAGGAAAAGAGCAAAGACCTTGGAATCGGTTGGCTATAGAATCACTTCTGTAGGTTCCTTATCATCTGGGAGACTCAACTTCTTCATCTGTTAAATGGGCTGATAATTCAACTTGCAGGGAAGTTATGAGAATTAGGGATAATGGGCAGGCAAAGTAGCTAGAACAAAGCCTAGCATACAGCAGGTGCTTAATAGCTCCTGCTCAATATTGATGGCAATAATGATGACCAGCCACTGGAATGGAAGATCCTTGGGGACAGGGATTTTTGCTGATTTTATTCTCTTTTCTATCCCTCAATGCACCTAGAACAATGACATTTAATAAATATATATTTAAATGAATGGACGATGGAAGGAGATAATAGCAGAGAAAAGAGCACATGTAAAGGAAACAGCTGCTCAGTTTGGAGACAATAAGTCATACGGTTAGGCAGACACGTGTGTGGGCCTGTGTGCACGTGTGTGTGCACACTCATGGGAGAGAGATGCAGGGGCAGGGCCAGACGAGGAGGTGATTTGTTGGAAGAAGTTCGAAAAGCTGATCATGCCATCAAGTTGATCTGAGATTTGGGGAGTAAACATCCATTTTAAAATCACTTTTTATAATGCCAAAATATTTACTTTTGGAAGGAGAGAAGAAATGACCTGGGAGGAGGCATTGGGATTTGGTTCTGTTTTATAAAGAGACCATAAACCTTAGGTTCATTTTAAGTAGTGCAGCATGGGATTTAAGTAACTGTAGTATTTGGATTTATGTTCTGCCTCTTCCTGTAAAACTTGAAGCTACTGTAGGGAAGAATTAAATCTACACAGGCAATCTGCACATTTTGCATTTTCAAGGTTCAGAGTTGTCTAATAAACCCAGATACCTCAGGTCTCATCTTCCCCAAGCTGCTGAACTCTGCCTGCCACAGCAGTCATGGTGCAGGAGCTTGGAGCTCCTTGTTTCTGTGACTTTCCAATGATGTGTGAAGTGCTCTGATGGCTGCATGGGGAGTTGATCCCAGTCAATCTCCAAATAAACTCTGGAGAGAAGAGAGGCTGAAGGTGAGGGAAGTGATGTCACTCCTGGCGTTCAGAAATGCTTCTCCGGAGAGCTCTCTGGGAATGCTAGGGATGAATAATCTGAAACCCCTTCAACTGCAAATATCTCTAAGCACTAGGAAAATGTTAGCAAGCATCCTTTTAAATGTGCAACTGAGTTTGCAAAAAGTATGGGATGCTACTGGGAGTCAGAACAGGAGAAGGAGCTGGAAGGTTAAGCAGGGCTGGGGTTTGGCCCTGAGTGAGTGAGGTAGGCACAGAGATCTGGGACTCCAGCCACTAGCCAGAGCCAAAGGACTGCCATCTCAAAGGGACAGGGAATTTGTCCACCAGCGTGGAACAGGAACACCTAAACATTTCTGTCTTGTTCTGGACATGGAGTGGACAAAAGTCTCCCCTGGAAATTCCTAACAATGTCCCTGCATCACACGGAGATGGGCTATGCAAATAACAGCAAATTCAACATTAGAATATAAATGCCTTTTTAGGAACAAAAAAAGTCACTAAATAATAAGAAAATACATAATTTTGAAATTATATAGCCCTAATAACATCAACTCAGTGTATTTAAAGCAAAAGTTGACAGGCTTACAAGTAGAAAATGGAAAAATCTACCAACTCTCAGTTATCCCTAGACTATAACAAACTAAGGGCAGGCACTTCGAAGCTGTGCTCACTGTGTACCCCAAGGAGCTAGAGCAGCAGTGCTGCATTAATATTTGTTGAAGGAATTGGTAATTAAAGCTGGGAAAACTAAAGCCAAGTTTTTGCCATGGCGCCTTCAGCAGCCAGCCACTTGAGATGGTTTGGAAGATGGCAGAGTGAAAGCTCCTGGGAGCTTCCATCCCTAGAGGACACATCACCTGAGGCCAAGCGCCCCAGCTCTGGAGGGTATATCTGTGAAGTCTGTGCACTCCAGCCCTGGAGGGATTCATGCTGTTCGGTAGGATCTTTGTAGAGGAAGTTTAAGCACCCAGAGGGTCAAATTAATTCTACGATTATGTGGTTTAGTTGAGTTTGGAATAATTCTTTCTTGGTGATGCCTTGTGCTTGAGAGGGACAATCAGTGACAATTTGGGCCTTCTGAGCTGTGTATGGTCTGGCACAGAGCACACTTAACGATTAGGAATGAAATGTCTGGAGCACAGTGAAACAGTTTCTACACTGTTCTAGCCGTGCAACTAACAAGTTTGATCCTATTAAGTGTATACAGGAAATTCTGCCTCCCCCTTGTGAGAATATGCACATTCTACTTTAGTACCCGTGGGACAGTACCTAAAATTAACCATGAACTAGCCCCATTGCAAATCTACACAATGCAAATGTAAACAAAAGCAAAGAATTGTTACCCCACAAACCATGTTCTCCAGCTAATATCCAATTAAATTAGAAATAAACAACAACAAAACCCACCACCATCACATAGGGGATGATTCCACTTTTGTAGTGTCCTTCAGGATCTTTCCTCATTTCTTTTTCTGGTCTCAGCCAGGCCCTCCTGGTCAGGGCAGTGGACCCTCAGGAAGCAAGCTGGGCATGCTGTCTTGTTTTACACTCTAGAGGACGCATGGATGAAATATGCTATTAATTGTTGACTTTTTGTAGCTACATGCTCTAGCTTGAGGAATTTCCCCTCTGTTCCTGTTTTCCCAAGTGTTTTAATGAAACGATGTTGAAATTTATCAAATGTTGAGGTTTGACAAAGCTGAGTGGCGTGTATGGGTGAGTGGTGGGTATGGGTAAGTACACTATTTTATTCTCTCTCCTTTTCTGTACACTTTAAATCTTTCACCGTTGAAAACAAACATGCTTTCAGCAGCAAAACACCAGCTCAACTGTCCTTCACAGTAGTGGCAGGTGTGGAACACCAGCCCCACACACCATGTTTAGGCAATTTCTGTTGAGTAAGAAATTGATTCAGAAAAAAAAACAGGCTCAAACTTTCTTGGCCTGTATTTTATGATACTATGGGTCATACTTTGTATAAAGCCCCCTAAATTATTGTACATATGTCTCTGAGTATTAGTTTGAGGCTGACTTCATGCTCAATCAGCTTATATTTTTATGGGTTTCACTTGCTTTATAGTAAAGTGAGGCCTGTTGTGAAATAATGTTAGCAGTACATATATTCTACTGTATATGATATGGGCAATAATTCATAATATTAACATTATTTAGCATATGTAGAATAGGAGTTAAGAATATGGATTTTGAGGTCACATGGCCTGGGTTTAAAGGCCAGCTCGGTCATTTGCTTACTGGTTATGTAGCCTTGGACATGTTATTGTCCATCTCTGGGCATCTGTTTTCCCATTTTTAAAATGGGCATAAAAACAGCACCTACCCTTAAATACAGTGAGGATAATGAACCCACAAAACATGAAGCGTGGCTGCACATAACGCAAGTGCACCAGTCAGGCTGATGATTCACGAACACTTACTAAAAGCTGGGCTGAGGCGCGTGCTTCCCTGCGTTACCTCCGTTACCCAGCTCCTGCACGTCACGAGACAGGTCCCACTACGATACCTGTGCCACAGATGAGGTCACTGAGGTTCGTGGTTGTTTAATCCCTGTCCTTACGCTATTGTTCATGAACATGATCTGTCTGATGCTACATTCTTGATGAGAAATAACCCCCTGATTTTATCATTGTTCCCATGAGAAAATATTACCCACTTTGCAATCATTTACTTTTGGTATTGTTTGGGGTATGCACTACAGCAAAATATAAAATTAAATGAAACAAAAACTTCACTAAATAAAGTAAAGGAACAGGACTTGCAAGGCCAGCACAGTGTAGTGGAAGAACGCCAACTGAGGACCAGCCAGCACCCCGGGCTCTGTGCCTGGTTCTGCTTCTGGCTGTCATCTGTAAAATCACAGGCAGGTGCACACAGCGAGCAGGTTCTCTCTGTCTATGTAGGCAGCAGCTCGAGAATGAAGAGACCTGGTCCTTGTTCTGGTTGCTTCGTTTCTCTGACTTCAGATTTCTCACCTATCACCTTAGTGGATTGAAGCTGGCAACCTCCAGTGTCACTGCCTGCTCTGATATTGTCTTAACCGGAAAAATCATTACCTTTATCAGAATTTACATATCTCAGGCTGGCCCCGTGGCATACTCAGGAGAGTGCAGCACTGGGAGTGCAGCGGTGCTGCCGTGGGTTCGGATCCTATATAGGGATGGCCGGTGCGCTCACTGGCTGAGTGCGGTGCGGATGACACCAAGCCAAGGGTTACGATCCCCTTACCAGTCACAAAAAAAAAAAAAAGAAGTTATATATCTCAAAGGCTTTAGAGACATCCAGGTATCAGCACTGAATAAGTGACAATACTTTTAAAAGTTTACAGGTGTATTACAGCCTTCATCATTATTACAGATTGATGATGCAGTTCCTAATTTGGGGATGTATTGCTCAAAGGCAGCTTCAACTTTCTGAGTCTTGCCCTATGGTGTTGTAACCATGGCTTTGTTTTGTATGATAGGGACAAAAGGAAGATAACATGTTGCTTTTGTTATAACATTCAATGTCCCTATTCTGTGACATCCCACATGCACACTACACGATTTGGAAAACGGTTTGTAGCAGATGGCACAAGCGAATCCAGATGAAACTGATTATTCCATCAGACTAACCGCCTTCCTCTGCTGGTGACATGAAATTTCCAGCATTCAAATTTGTTGTGATTTTAATCAGTTTGAACACCCTTGGTTTTAAAGTATCAATGTCAGAGATAGTTATATTTAGAAAAAATATTTGAAATCTCTCCAAATCCAAATATGAAACTTCTTAATGGAATTCTTTCTAGAAGGAGAGAAAATCTGATGAGAAGTAGGTGCTGACTTTGGCTGGGCCACAGCGGTGCCCACCTTCTGTGTCTCAGTCATCCCAACTGTAAAATAAGGATAACAGCTATTTACATACCGTGGGGGGTAAAGTGGTGATTTATTAGTTAAGGCATTTAGTGTGCTTTGAAGTGCTAAGTGCTTTTAAGCTTCATTTAATTACCCTAATGATTTCATGAACTCAAGGTTCTTTTTACCAGCTGAGGAGTTGGGATCTCTTGGTCAGACTGTTCAAATGGCAGAGCAGTTAGAATGCAAACACCCTCTCAAAACTGGTTCATACTGGTATTTGCAATGAACAAAGAGAGAGTTAAACACTTGAGCAATCACCACGTCCCAGTGCACCAGAGGACAGAATAATCTCTTCACGATAATGCAGGTAAATATGAGCTCCCTTCCCCTTTTTGCCTGATTCCCTCTCCCCTAGTCTCTTGTATCTCAATACCTTGTAAAGTTTCACAACCTGAAAGGTTTGTGAGAAACTCGAGGTTCTCACAGCTCAAGAGCTGTGTTCAGCTGTGCCCTGGCTGCGGTGCACTGTTGTACCCGGTCCTGAGCGTGAAACTGATCAGTGCGGGCGTCCGGGTTGGGTGCCCACTGCTGCCCTCCATCCACACCGCCTCAGCGGGCACATAACAGGGACCCAAGTTCATTACCTAAGCCCCCCACTGACAAGTACCCCAGAATAAGATGGAGGTTTCAAACAGGCTTACTTTGAAGAGGCACCAAAACTATAGCTTACTTAACATGAGAGCTTAGAACTGTCCCTACCAGAGTTCATGTTTTCTTTAAGGTGCTTCTTGGATGACAGGTGAGTGCCTCGGGGGTGGCCAGGCAAGGGCTGGTGGTCAGCAAGCACCCTGCAAGCTGCCTGACTCCCATCGACCTCGCCCCAGGGTAAACCTCCCACAGGCGGAGTAAGGCAGCGCCCTGGAAAAGGACAGCCAGTGTGGCAGTGTTGCCCAATGGGCTTAGGAAATGCCTCCTACCCTGAGTGGTCTGCTGTCCTCTCACATCAAGCAGTGGGCTTAGAAGTGATTCCAGATTGTCAACATCATGTGAAAAAGCGCTAATGAGAAGTGAGCTTCAATGAACGGCACATCCCAGGCAGTCCCATTGGCTCGCAGAAGAGCCTCTTCAGTAACTCAGTCCTGCCTTTGTAGTTGGGAAATCCATAGGATGGAAGTGCTGCGTTCATTTTTTAAAATTTTACTTTAGAAAATTATATTCATAAAAACCTCAGTCTCTTTTTTGACCTTTCTTTATTCATTTGATTGGGTTCCTTTGCATATATCTTCCATGTTTTTTCTCCTGTTTGGAGATTACGTGACACGCAGTGCTTACCTTTTTTCTTGATTATATTTAATCAGCATATTCTAAATCAGGACACAGGAGAAATAGTTTCTATTTTCTAATTCATTAGGCCAGCTTGACTTGATATAAGATAAGACACCCTCGACTGGGTTTGCATTCCTGTTGGATAAACACTTGTGGTGTGTATGTATAATCTACGTATCATGGAAATGACACAGGGAGAAGGACTGTGATAACTTGCTGGACCTTTTCCCACGAATGGGTTGGGCAGTTTCATTCCGGGCCTCTCCAGTGGTGCATGGGCCGGGGCCGCCTTCCTGACAGTAAGTAGCTGGCCTCCCTGCTCCCAGAGCCTTTGGTGTGTTTATAAGACAGCAACAGAACGAATCCCAGCCGGCACCGAGCAGACCAGCGTGAGCTATCTGGACAACAGAGGCTTCAGGGATGAACGTATTAAGGACATTTTGTGGGGGAACCATTCACTACAAGTGTTGTACACATTTTCAAAAGTCTGTAACTGTTAGAAATAGACCTGAGAAAGATATTAGCTTACATCATAGGCATAAATTAATATAAATCATAATGAATACTTTTCACAGAAAAACTAGAATAAAGTGACTGATTTGGGAAATGAGTTTAGTGAGTCTAACTCATTTTTCTTGTTGTTTTCCCTGAGATTGGACAAAACATCCATTTTTTGTTTCAAATCTTTGTATACATTTCCCCCCAAATTATCAGCATACATTTTCTGGCCTTCCTATGTTCGGTGTTACGGAACTGAGTCACACTGTTCTGAGTAATGAACAGCCTCTCCCAGGGGCTACTCCCCATCGGACTCACCGGCCGGAGCTCTCCCCTCGACCTGCTGCCCCGGCTTTCCTTCTGGGAGGTGCTTTCAAGGTAACAAGAAAGGAGGAGGAGAAGCAGGGTCCAGGGAATACCCACACCCTGGGTCATCAGGCTTAAAGCGACAAAGACCAATTAATGTCAGAGGGAAAAGCGAGCACCAAGGGGGGACAGAGCCTTGTGCACAGGGACCCGTGACGCCAGCACCGCAGATGGACCAGAGGCCGAGAAGGCTTTCTACATCCATGTCACCAAAAAGAGAAGCACACGCCTTGTTTAATCGGAATTAGGTCATCGTGGATAACAAGGCACAGGCGGGGCTTTATCTTCTCCAGGCTCTTTTCTCAAGGACTGGGAAAGACTTGCAGATGCAAAGGCTCCTTGCCTGTCCCTGGACTTCCTGCGCTCCGTGCTGTGCACAGAAGTCGTGCTTTATGCTCCATTCCACTCAGCACCAGTGTGCCTGCCTCTGCCACTAGGGCATTCAGCACGACGGCCGTGCCAAGTTTCCCTGTGTCCAGTTGCTTGTTCAGACTGTAATAACAAGTCTTTCTCACCTACGCAGCCATAGCAGCATTAGCCGTGTACTGCCCAAACCCAGAGGGCCAACTCAAAATGTTGTCCAAAAGACAACTACCTGGCGTGCCCCAGAAACGTGCTTCTAGTTTCATGGAACTGTGGCTTTTCTACATTATCTCGCTGTGAGCACCACACTGCAGATCCCTTGTGGCTATAGCTGAGGGGGGATAGCAAATTCCAGCACGAGTCCAACTTGAAGAAGTCTCCTCAATTATACAAAGGTGGAACACGGTTAGATCTTGTGCAAGTCTGTCAAACACCCTCTGATGTCAGCCATCAGCCCCTTCTCAGCCCAGAGCGTGCTTAAGTGGTTCTCTCTATTGCACTGATGTCTTGCAGGAACAATTTTTTTCAGTTTCTGGGTAAAATTTGTCCCAGCAACTTGAAGAAACATCCTCTCAACTGCACCATGTGTGCTGAGAGCAGAACGTTTTCTCTCCATTGTTTTCTAAGGGCTCCATTCTTCACTCCTGTCTCAGATGCGCTTGTAACCTAATGCCCTTCTGAAGGGAAAGTGTAATTGTTTTCTGGTTGCAGTGTTATTAGGACTATGAGGAAGATCGTACACTTCTCGAGGATGCAGCCTTTGTAAAGTTTTTGTGCTGTGTTCCACACACAATTTAACACAAGACAGATGGAAAAAGTGAGCTCAGTGTTTCAGAGAAGCAAGGCCTGTGAGGACGATGAGTGCTGTGCTGCAGGCGGGGCTCCAGCTGGCAGCTCTTGCCTGATGTCCCGCAGCAGCCACCACGGTGCAGTGCAGCAGCCACACCCACCCCAGAAAACCACGAGCTCCCTAGAGGACCCCAAGAACAAGTTCTCAGCTTATCTAAGAAGCCGTCAATGTTGGCCGAGGTTATGGCTTCTGATAACAGTTTCACTTAAACCCCAAGTAGAATTCCCTAATTTACCATTCCCCTGAACTTAGAGTCCAAAGTAGGTTTAATCACAAAGAAGAAAGTACTAGAACCCTTGCTAGAATCTTTTTGATGCTTATTATTCAGTGTAGGCCTAGAATATGGGCTGGCAAGCTTTTTCTGCAGGGACCTGGGAATAAACACTTTAGGCTTTGTGGGCTGTGTCACGTCTGTCACAAGGACTCAGCTCTCCTGAACCAGCTACAAACAGAACATACACAAAGGTGTGGCTGTTTCCCAATAAAACTTTATTTACAAAAAGACCTGGTGCTATGGGCTAAATTTGATCTGTGGCCCATAGTTCGCCAACCCCTGGTCTAAAAACACAAGAGTCCAATGTGCTCTAAACTCCCTGATAAGGGCTTTGCTCAGTAGCCGGGTTTGGGCCTCTGCTTCCCAGAGGCTCCCAGGGGCCAGGTCAGAGGAGGCCACGTCCTTCTGAGAGCAGCGGCAGGAGCACCCTCCACTCAGCCTCTGCCCCTCTTTCCTTCCCTCAGCCCCGAATCCACGTCTGCTCCATCCCAGAAGTTCTCAGAGCACAGGTGGGGTCTCCAGGCTGGGATCCCGTGTCCAGCAGAAGCCCTGAGTCTTTCTGTTTCACCTGTATGACTAAACTATTTGTTGAAACCCCCTCCCATCTGTCTCTAAGCCTAGATTTTATCTCATGAACTGGCAGATGGAGCACGCTGTCTATGAGCCAAATCTCCAAGTCTCCCAATTACGCAAGAGCAACGCATGTCCATGGAGAATCACCCAAGCTCACAAGAATATGTTTAAATCATACACAAATTTGCAAATAGACTAAAACCGCCTGAATTAGAGATGAATGGGAAAGATACATAATTACTAAATGATTTCAAAGTTCAACTCTCAATAGGTATCTGAGCAGATGTTGTTAGTTTGGGTAGATAATGTATTTGATAGTACACATTACGTTCATCTCATTTTTGCCATACCAAATACTCAAGATTTTAAGAGATTCATAGGCAGTGAAAACACGAATCCTGACTTTCCTGTGCTCTGCCCAGACCTCTTTTCCTTTCTTCTGTATAAACAGGGGCACAGCAGGAAACTACTCACCATACAATAGCAATCTTGGGAAAACTAGTAAAGAAGAAACACTCTGAACATGCTTCGGGAACAGAAGCGTGGATTCAAACAAATTAACCCACATTCAAGTTTCTCATCTATTGGGTATTGCCAAAGTAAATCCAGTGCTTTCCTTGGCTGGAGTTTGTTTGATTCTTAGGGGTAAAACCCACCAGAACATGGTAAAAGGAAGTGTGATGAAAAGTACACGCAGAATCGGGAATCTCCTGGACCAAGGGCTGGTGTAGGAGCAGGAATGAGACCTGGACGTGGTCAGATCCTCCTTTCCTCCCTGCCTCCTCCCCAGTTCTCTTACCTCTGATTTGACTTGTACATTTTCCAGCACTTTTTTGCAAAGCAGCCTTTGCTGCTTACTTATTGATATGCTTGGTTCCAGAAAAGCACCTAATTCCTAGACTCTCCACACCTCAGTAAGGGTCAGACACACAGATGGCCCTTCATAAATATTTATTAGCTGACCTTTTGACAGGATTAAATAAGTTTGCTGGTCACCGCTAACTAGAAATTCCTTGGCCAAACTTTGCATTCCTGGGATGAAGAGTTAATTAGTCCATCTTGAGCAGCATCCGCTACTTGACCAGCTATCGTGACTCCCCGGCCTGTAGGGACCACACCTGATACTAGCAGGGCTGTTTTCCGAAGAGGTCTGGGTACCCCAAAGGTTCCTATGCCCGTGCTTTACTTAGCCTAAAAACCTGGTTATTGAAATCAATGAGATATCAATTTAACGTGGGACTTTAGTCATGTCAGAGCCCAGACAACGTAGTGGATTCCTAAGTTACATTCACCACAGAGACGGGCTCCTAAGACCTTATGGTGTTTGTTGTTGGTGACATCATGCCGGAGGGGAAGCACAGACTCCTGCTTGCACCTGGCCTGCTCCTTCTGTCATGGGTTCCCAGCAGCAGTGTGGGGGAGGGGAGCATCAGCTACCTTTGAGTGTCTTGGAAGTTTAAACACTGTGACATCACGTTCCTGACTAGAGCGCTCCACTAGAAAGAAATGCTTCGTACCTAAATGCACAACCCTACACTAGGGTGACCATCTGTCCTGGTTTGCCTGGGACCAGCCCAATTCTAGCACTAAAAGTCCCATGTCCTGGGAAACCTCTCAGTCTCAGGCAGGCTGAGATGGTTGGTCGCCCTAGCCTGAGCCGTGGAAGTGTGGCTGTGGGCTCTCTTCTCGTCCGCACACAGGGGACCATCTACAGACATGGCTGTGGAACAGCCGCAGAGCCAAGAACGCCCTGCTGCGCCACGGCTGCCTCAGTGCATGCTCTCAGCTCACGCTGGCTCCTTCTGTGCTTCCCGGAGGCTGTGTCCTGGGAGGATTTCGATTCTGGGAACCATGCCTGAAGTGTGGCTCAGCGCTCTGGCCGGGAGGGACCGGCTATCCCAGGCCATCTCCTCTCCAGTCTCAGAACCTTGGGGGCTGCCTGTCTTGGCCCGTTCAAGGTGACTTAGAAAAAATGTAAAAGTGTTTCTCACAGTTCTGGAGGCTGGAATTGTGAGATCAGGTGCCAGCATGGTCGGGTTCTGGTGAGGGCCCACTTCCAGGCTGCAGAGGGCTGCCCTTCTCGCTGTATCTTCACATGACAGAAAGGGGTTGAGGCAGCTCTCTGGGATCCCTTTTATAAGGGCACTAATACCATTCATGAGGGCTTCGCCTTCATGACATAATCACCTCCCTGAAACCCCACCTTCCAACACCATTACATTGGAGATGAGGATTTCAACACATGAATTCTGGAGGGACAGAAACACTCAATCCATTGCACTGCCCTTGACCTGTCTGCAGAGGGAAAGACTAGTCCATCCCAAGGCATCTGCAGGCCTAGAGGGGACGTAGAGTCACTCATGCTAGCACATAACTCCCAGCACCGACACCATCAAATCGTAACACCACACGGGAGCCTGGCATCGTGAGAATGTTTGTCAACTCACCCCTTCCTATGGAATGTACGTATCCTGAAGACAGAGAATTTGCCTTTTCTTTTTTTCTGTAAATGGATATATTCCAGGGCCAAGAACAGTCAGTGAGTAGCACACAGGAGGCTCTTAATAAATATTTATCAAATGAGTGAGAACAAATGAATGAAGGAACTGGAGGTAGAAAAACCAGTTAGATGGATAAATAGAACAGTCCAGGAGAGAGATAATAAATAAAGGCTTAACCTAAGTTGGTTGTCAGAAGAAGGAATTAAGAAGATACTCGTATTTTCTGTTTGAATATTGCACATTTGTATATTTTCTTTGCTTGGAATATATTCAGTCACTTCCTCCTTTCTCTCTTGTCCCCTGACCTCACCAAATTTGATTTCTTTAAATACATATAAACAGTGAGTGTACAAATGTGTATCCACATACACACATATATGCATATGTGCAATTATGTATATAATAGTTTAAAAACATTTTATAATGAAAATCTCAAACTTGAACAAAATAGAAAGAGTAGTACAATGAACCCCAGGTGCCCTTCACCCCGTTCCCACAATGACCAAATTGTGACCACCCTGCTTTCACCCATATCCCACCTACTTCCCCCTGTTCCCATATTAGAAGGAAAAAAATCTCAGAAGTCATGTGATTTTCTTGGTATGATATTTTCTTTTTAAATAGCTTCCTACTACTGTTAAAATTCATGCATATTTATTACTAACCCAGTTTTAGGAGGAGGAAACAGACAGGAGAAGCAAACCTAAGACCACTGAATTCTCCATGAACTCCTCTGGTCCTACTGAGCCACCAGGACCTTGAGTTGTTTGGCTGTCCTGCCTCTGTGTTCTCCCGGTGTCTGGCACTATTAGTGTGAGTTGGGGTCATGCTACCAGTGGTTCTGGTGACACTGTTTGGTCAACACGTCCCCCACTAGCTTGCGAGCTCCTGTGGGAGGACACTGAGCCTTATATATACTGTAGTATCCCAAATACTCAACCTGCAGGAAATCCCTAATAACATACCTGAAGAAATGTTAAGTACAATCAACAGGGTTTTTCAGTTAATTCTATAGGGAAATGGTCTAAGATACTGTAAAGAGTTACAATTTATTACTAGACGTAGGGCTGGAGTGTGGAGGGGACGGGCTCTGCGAGAAGGTGGTTGGCAATGTGGCTCTGAGACAGTTGCCTGTGTGGAACCGACTGAAGACTCTCAGCGTGCAGATGTGCTGGGTGGAGAGAGGCGAGTCTCGAGGCAAAGGCTGGGTGTTCGCCATTTACAGTGGCCAGCACAGGGGAAAGAACCGAGGCAGCCAGTGTAGAAAGTTGGGAAGGGAGAGGGCGAGGGGGAGGTGAGGACAGGAATTTAAAGGACAGGAGGAGGAAGAGACTGTAACAAAGAATTGTTGCAGAGAAGAACTAGAGAAGTAGAAAGATCATCTGAACAGTCAGTTGTTATTAAAGACAAGGGCACTGGACATTGTGAACGTGCTTCATGCCACTGGGTTGTACACTTAAAAATGTCACAAGGGTGAATTTTATGTTATGAATATTTTCACACTCGATAAGGGAAAATTGCAAGTTCCAAGAAGTGTAGGTGGGTAGGCTGCCACACAAAGCCTGGAGGACAGCAAGGAGGAGGAGCTGTGCTTGGTGAGCAGGTGGCTGCACAGTCCCGCAGACCATGTCCACGCCACAGAGGGGCCAGGACGCCCGATCCGGGATTGCGGGGCGGGAGAAGCACAGGCTGCCAGGGAGGGTTTCCAGTTAGAGAAGGTGGTAGACTGTGGGGACAGTGGGTCTAGGGAATGTTTCTGCAAGTGTGTCCTTAAATGAGCGACGTCACACTCCTCTGAAAGACTCACAAAAAGATCCTAGGTCCCAGCTGGGATGTGTGGAGTCAGACACAACAAGGTGATGGCATGCAATCTGCATTCTAGACAAGCTCGTGGGTGGTTCTCATGAACACGAAGTTCAAGGCCCACAGCTAAGGCGGAAGGTCATCAGGTGGGAAAGTACTTGCGGATGAGCTCACCTGAGTGAGCTCACCTGCGCGAGCACACCTGAGCCTGAGCGAGCTCACCTGCGTGAGCTCACCTGCGTGAGCACACCTGCGTGAGCACACCTGCGTGAGCACACCTGCGTGAGCAAACCTGAGCGAGCACACCCGAGCGAGCACACCTGCGCGAGCACACCTGAGCCTGAGCGAGCTCACCTGCGTGAGCACACCTGCGTGAGCACACCTGCGTGAGTACACCTGAGCGAGCACACCCGAGCGAGCACACCTGCGTGAGCACACCCGAGCGAGCACACCTGAGCGAGCACACCTGAGCGAGCATGCATCTAGTTGAGCAAAGGCTGCGGTGGTGAGGAAGGCGTTTATAAGTTGGGGGTGGGGTAGAGGCCTCAGATAAATGCTGGAAGGACCCAGAGGAACCTGGAAGTGGATGTAGAGATGAAGAAGCAGCAGAGGAGGCAGGGGAGGCCTGGGGAGAGCTCGCCCTGGACGCAGCCGAGCAAGGGAGTGGGAGGGGGCAGGGGGAGGACGGGCAATAGAACAGGCCCACCAGGGCGGGCACGGGTCGCAGCGGATGGCTTCTGTAGGGGGTTCTAGGACTGGCAGAGACCTCACCAAGAGGAACGGCTGTGTCAGGGAGGCCAGGAGAGGCACGGAGGGCTGAGCACGGGAGGCAGGCTGCGTGTGAGCGAGGGCCGGGGAGGCCGTGCTGTCGCCTGTGGCGGAGGGTTCACTAAACGCCAGCCTGCTCTCACAGACGGGTGCAAAAGAGCCAGGGACAAGGGCATTCAGTCGGATGGCAGAACTTGTTCAGGAAGATACACGAGCATCTTGCAGGAGTCACCATAATTAGAATATCTAGTTGGAAAAGACAGAGCTGCATTTCATATAGATCTTATTCCCAGTTGGCCTTTCCTGCTGTTGCTATTGGAAGGCTGTTGTCTCAGCTCAAGAATACCTGGTTGGCTGGTATTTCTTTCATTTGCTTGTCTCTCCTAAATTCCCTTTGAGGGGAAAGTTTGAAATAGCTGTGGGTGGCTCTGTGCTGGGGTGCAGGGGTTGCTAGCAGCCTGTCACCTGGCTGGGTCACCCCAGCATAGCGAGCATGAGCCTGGACCTGTGGCCGCAGGGCAGAGAGGCGCTCCGTGCTGGTAGCATCAGTAGCTCGTTTGCTGGCACGTGTAAGCCCTCAAGAAACGGCAGCAGTCCCTGTGGTGGTAGTGCTTTACTATCACTGTTGTCCCCGTTATTGTTAGAAGGACCCGCACAGGCTTCACTGCGAAGGAGCTACCAAGGGACTGCGGGGTGTGGCCCGGCCTGTACCCCACTCAGTGGTCCACACACCTGTCTGCACATTAAAATTAGTTTAAAGGACGCTGAACACCAGTTCCTACCCACGTGGAACCAGAATCCCCGGGGGGAGGTCCAGAGAGTGCTCCTTTCAAAGGCTCCTCGGGTAATTCTCAGGCACCACCCGAGGTGAACACCTCAGAGCTGGCTGAGCACTAAGCACAGGGGGTGGGTGGGGACATTCAAGATGCCGTAGCATTTCAGGTGACCAGGAGAAAGTGCTCTGGACCCCCTAACTCCTGCCCACGTGTCCTCTAAAGCTTTACACCAGCTTTTGGTAAGCTGTTTTCCCACTCAGGACCAAATCGATGTTTTGGCTGCATAAAAATAGCTGTTGGAACAGACGGTGAGCCTACAGGGTACCTGGGTGCCTTTTCTAGGTCTCACCTCCCAGGGCAGCTGTGCAGGGAGACTCCAGGCCCTGGCACTTTCCTGTTAGCTCTGCTGGGTGGGCAGCTGGAGTTCTCTGTTTCTCTCTTACTCTTCACATTAATTCAGTTCCTCTATTCAACATGAAGTCTGCTTTCCTGGACCGTCTCTGCAGTGACTCTCCCCTCCCCTTCCTCAGGACATATATTAGAGTGCTCCCTCGGGAGTATTGTCTGGTGACATCACAGGGACGCAGTCTTCAAGCTGTAGCGCAGGCTGAGGCCCCATCACGTGTCCCCGAAGCACCTTCCACAGGGTGGCAAAGCCAGCCATCTCCAGGTGGAACGAAATCCCACCTCCTCAAAGCCACTGCCTCACGAAGGGTGACACACCGGTCTCAACTTCAGTTCTGAGTTCCCTGTGATTATGGATCCTGGGCTTGATTTTCAGTTTTCAGTCCCAGTGTGTGTGTGGTGAGGGCATGGGGGTGAAGAGGAGAGAAAGAGCTGGAATCAGAAGACATGGATTCTAGTCCAAATTCCCCCACACCAGCTTTAAGGATGCAGATTTCTTCTCTGACCTCAGTCTCTTCAGCTCAAAGGTGAGATTGGACCACACTGGTGGTTCCCAACAGAGTTCCCTCCTGATACACAGGGGTCTGGAGGTCTCTTAATAATTTAGAGACTTGCTCAGGTGTCCCCAAGATCCAGAACATGCAGGTGGGGACCACTACCCTATATGACCTTGATGTTCTCTTCTAGTTCTGGTATTTTCTAGTTTTCCCGGTGTGATGCTCTCCAGCCCTATGATCTCTCCAGCCGAGATCTGTTGGGCTGGGAATTCCCCAGCTACCAGTGGTGGCGCGTCTGCCTTTGCAATGGTGTGGAGGCATGTGTTGGCTCTCAGAATCATTGCAAGTGATGGACCTGGCAAGTAAAGTCTGTCCCCTCCTCACTTTCAAGCCCCGCTCTCTCCCAAGCCACGCCGGTCTGGCTGCCGATGAGCTCCGTTTTCACAGGGATGATGTCGTGCCATTTGGCAGTTGTGGATTTAATTTAACGAGGGCCAAGTACACGGTAATTGCTTCTTCCAGCCATCCTACTAATTGGCGAGGCTGTATCTATAGGGTACTTTGTGTTTGGAACAAATGGCTGTGTTGCAATCCCTGTGGCCTATGGTGACTCCCCAACATTCTCTGCCAAGAGAATGGCACCTCACAGACGAGAGGCACCCAAAAGCATCAGGTTTGCACAGTGACTGGGGGGTGAGTCCCCATGCCCCTGTGGGAAAGCTTCCTGAATCAAGCCCATTCACACTGCTTTACGCCTTCTCCTTTTCCTGATGGAGTGACTGAAATGGAAAGCTCTAATGAATGCCATGGCATCTGCTAATCGGCAGATGTCTACTTCCCGCTCAATAACATGACAGTTACTGAGCGCCTACTGTATACCAGGCTGAACTCTGATTGAGCGTGCACATCCTGCTGCTCGCACAAGCTGTTTCTTTCACTTAAAGTGTCACCTCTCCCTCTATGTGACCTCATCAAAATCCTTACCTATCATGGCTCAGCTCAAACAGCACTTTTTCATGCCTGGGAAGGAGAGCGTGGCCTCTTCTGAACCCCTGAGATACCTCCTGTCTATCACATCAACAGCCCCCCCCACAGGCCTGGCGTGCTGTTTTCTTACCCCCCTATGTCTTAGCAACACCCTAGGCTGTAGGCTCCTTGGGGACCCACTGGGTCTGGCCCTTTCCTATTGGCATGTGCAGGGCTGGCCATCAGTGGCTCTGAATGTGTGCAGTTAAGCAAATGTTGTTTGTTTTGGGATTCCTTTGCCTTCTTAGAGGAGGAAATGGAAAAGCCAAGGTAAGATGGAATTCCTAAGCCCTTGGAAGGCACTGAATTAGCGTCTGAAAAGTCCTCCTGAATCAGACTTCTTCCTCAGCAGAGCTTGAGATCACTTGGTCCATGAGAGAGAGAAGGAACAGCAATCACCTTCTTTGGTTCCTGATGTTTTCTTGGCTCCAGTCCTAGTTCTCTGGGCCTGGGCCAGGGACTTCTGCCCACCACCCTCCCTGACATGGTACTGTTTGGAGTGATTTGACATTATGGTGGCAGCCATCCTGGTTTGCCCGGAACTGAGGGCGTCCCCAGAATGCATGACCCCCAGAGCCGAACCGGCATTCCAAGCACAGCCAGAGACTCAGCATCTAAGGGACAGACATGGAGTGGGGGGAGGGCAGCAGCTGGTTCTATCTGGTCGTGTGGGCTTTGCAGGAGATGTGGCAGAATGACAGGGAGCCACAGCAGTTCACAGGTGAGCTGTGCACTCCAGGAACCAGAGCAGACGGCCACAAACATCAGGAAGACAGGTCCTGCGAACACCGGCCAGCCCCGCCTTATCACACACAGGATTTATAAGCAGAGCGCTGGGAGGTACAGCTTCCCCACACGAGGGAAACGTGAGCAGAGAGGAGGAGCAAGCCCACCTTGGGCCTCCTGCATAGGAAGCAGCACTTAGAGAAATCTGAGATGAGTGAGTTCAAAATTTCAGGGGATTTCAAAGCCTCTCCAGGTTGACATGGGCGTTTGGAAGCTCAGCTCTGTGGAGTGGTCACAGGATGGAGGGGAAGTGGCCAAGGTCCCTGCTCACTGAACACTGCGGGACTCTCTGTGGGGTTGAGAGCTCCAATCCAGGGCTGAGCCAATGGAACATGGTGACTTAACTTTTGAAACATGGGCAATGTGGAAAAGCCACATGCCATTGTCCTCCCAGCATGGGGACAATGCAGCTTGTGACATTTGTCTCCAGCTTAATTATTGTAGACAGGGTAACTGACAATAACCCAAAGGCAGGATTAAGCTTACTGTGGGGACAGACTTGTGGGTCAGTTATCTGCAGACCTTCAGGGTATTTTTGTCTTTTAGGGAGTTTGATCCTTTTGGGGTGGGTCACTTTCACTCTCTAAGAACTTTAGCCAAATAAAGAGAAAGTCCATCTTCACAACCATAGCAGGATAAATAAAGCATTTTAAAAATTCCCTACAGAATGCTAAATAAATCTTTTAAAAATAATTCTTAGCGGATCTGCTGGATGTTGGGAAATACAGCGAAAGCACCTTCATTCATCTTTGAGGATATTCTGTGCCCGGCCAGGCAGAAGATAGTGTCTTATCTGACAAGGAGGCATTTGCTAAGCACATGGAGAGAGACAGAGACAGAGAGAGACAGAGAGCGAGACCTAGGAGGACCCTCAGAGAGCATGAGAGAGAAGTGCATGTTTCAGTTTCTGATGTCAGTCTGCCTCAGAACAAGCCTCCTTCCATCTCGGTGATTCAGGTGTGTTTCTATTTCTCACATCTAGGACAACAGAACACCAACGACCTCGGCTTACCACTTAGATGGGGAACTGAGTAGACCTTTTTTAATGGAAAAGGAAAAGAGCCTCCCATAGGGATAACCTTGAACATAGAGCAGATGGTTGGGTGGCTGGATGGCTGGGTGGCTGGGTGGCTGGATGGCTGGGTGGCTAGATGGCTGGATGGCTGGATGGCTGGGTGGCTGGGTGGCTGGATGGCTGGATGGCTGGGTGGCTGGGTGGCTGGGTGGCTGGATGGCTGGGTGGCTGGGTGGCTAGATGGCTGGGTGGCTGGGTGGCTGGATGGCTGGGTTGCTGGATGGCTGGATGGCTGGATGGTTAGGTGGCTGGATGGCTGGGTGGCTGGCTGAGACTTCTTGGAACCTGGCGAAGCCCTTTCCAGAATTGTGCATATACTGGTCACCACTAGCATTTTTTTAAAAAAGAAAAAGAATTCAGGAAATTGTATCCTATCCAAAAATGGCTACTCTGGTGTTCTGATGATTTCACTATCAGCTCAAGTTGTTTATTTTTTCAGGAATGTTATCTTTGGAGACAGTTTTCATCAACAAGTCAACCTTTGTCTGCTTGTATCGGTTTCACCTTCTATTATTTTTCTCTCCGCTACCCTTTTAGCTTTCCCCATTTATTGAACCTGATCAAACAAGGATGTCTACTCCTTGACACGCTGATAACTTATGAGTCACCCCACACCCACACACACCCCACAAACATACACACACATACCCACATCACACACACATACATACACCACGTACACCACACACACATACACACACAACGCACACATACACACAGCACGCACGCACCACACACATGCACACACCACACACATAGCCACACATACACACAACACACAACACACACATAACACACACATGTACACACCACGCACATACACCACACACATATACACCACACACAGAGACACACACACACCAACACACGCACCACACACATACAGCCCACACATGCTCATCAGACTCACTCATACACAATGGATATGTAGATTCCTCTCCAAAGTTGACTGCTTAATAAGCACTACATTTTCCAGAAACTCATGTGTGTCTGTTCTTGTTGTTATAAACAAAAAGGCTGACTGCCACGCACTGTTTGGCATTGTGGCTCTGACGAGGAAGGTTCCTTACTGCTCCCTCGGCCTTGCACCTCCTGTGGGAGGGTCTCGGAGGCTTAGCTCCGTGGGGCCGCCGTGGCGGTGGCCAGTGGCTGATGTGTGTGCCCTCACTTGGAGGCAGAGTAGGGCTCGACGGAGGAGCTCTGGAATCTGTGGCTCCTGCTCCAGGCCTCTTGTTGATAAAAACCAGCATCTTACAATATTCCAGTCAACAAAACGGAGAATGGCTTATGTAAATGACAAATGTGAGGGTGATCTCTGAGTTCCCGCTGATGTCTTTCTAATACCTTTATTTTCATGGCACTTCCAAACATCAGTGGACTCACCCCGCCTTATAACTAATCATTCCAACGGGAGGTGACCTACGTACTGTTACTCTCACTGAACTTGCATCAGGGAAGCAGAGGCATTGAGAGGGGCTTTGGTTTGTCCCTGGTCACACAGTCTCCAGCACTTACTGGGCCATTGCTCTGAGTGCCTCTGTCTTCCTCTCCCTGCAGCAGAAATGTTTAACCTACAGCCTAAATCTCTCACTGCACTGCGTCCCCAGCAATGCACTTGAAGATAACGGGGCTAGTGTGCAGTGAGATTTCTGAGAGCAGTCGTGTAAGTTGGAATAGACAAATCCTGTAAATTATTATTCAGCAACCACAGAACAGATGCGCAGCGTGCACTTGTGACCGCGGGCCCAGGCCTGTTGCTTTTGGAAGGGGC
This sequence comes from Cynocephalus volans, assembly GCF_027409185.1. Taxonomy (NCBI): domain Eukaryota; kingdom Metazoa; phylum Chordata; class Mammalia; order Dermoptera; family Cynocephalidae; genus Cynocephalus; species Cynocephalus volans. The sequence goes on along the minus strand of NC_084467.1, from coordinate 156,273,815 downwards.
CGCCTGGCTATGAGCATCAGATGAGCGACACGCATGTGTTCCTCTTAGTTTGTGATTATGAAACTTGAAGGTGCGACTTTTTGGAATATTATATTGTGTTCAAAAATCCCTCTTGTCCTCTAGTTTATTCTCTTCATCTGAATTGAGTCTCATGATATTGGTGAAGAAAGCAGAGGGGGCTGGCCTTGCTTCACTGAGCCTGCTGCATCCTCAACCTCTCTGCAGGTCAGAAACCTCTGAGAACCAGGGGCTTTCTGCAGATGAAGGAGGTGGTGGGAGGAGGAGATGTCACACGCTGTCCCCCGGCCCAGCGCGCCTCTGATGAGAGCAGTAGGAAGGACGCTCACCTGAAACTCACTGCCAGGATTTTGCTATTTTTTGAGAAGCCCAAACAGTTAGTTGCTACCTGAACTCTCCCTGTACAAAGTCCGGGCTGGTGTCCCCTGGCCCCTGTGCTCCTTCTTCATCCACCCTGGCTGGGCCTAAAAGCGGTGATTCTATTATTCATTCTTGTTTCTTTAGTGTAATCTTATCTGTCCAATTTCCTTGAGGGTAAGAGCCATGATTTAGACTTGTCGATAACTTAGCAAGTCCTCTGAAAATACTCACTGGTGAATTGGTGGGTGATTAGATGTTGATAAAATTCATATCACTGTGTTTCTGGTCAAGACTTTGTGTACCCAGATCGGATTAGAAGATCGTACTAGACAGAAATCCCTCCAGGCCATGGGGTAAACCAGCGTGAGTCTGTGTGGTGTGTTCACTCCCACTCCTGGGAACATCCTCTTCTCTCACACCGGGTGTAGACGTGCAGAAGCTAAAGGCATTCAGAGTTGGGCTCTGGCGGGCGCCACAGCCGAGGTGCGTCACCTTGGGCGAGTTGCTTAACCAGCTGGTGACTGTTTCCTCATCTCTAATGTGGGTGTAATCATGGAAAGTCCCTCACGGAAATGTGAGGGTTAAATGGTTTAATGTGTACCTAGGGTTTAGAACAGTGCTGGGCATGCAGCAAGTGTTTAATGGATGCTTGGGATTTTTATGGTTATAACACTGCCTCTCCATCTTCTCTTTGTTTTTGTTTTTTATTGGCATCTTGAACGTATAAAATTCTTCAGGCTGTTCACACAGTTACACCCAGCGATCTCTTCTCACTTTACCTTCCTTCACCTCCCGCAGCCTGTTCCCTTCGGCTGAGCGGGGGAGCAGGCTCCACTCACGACCGTGCCACACATGTCTTCTCCTGGGCTCCTCTCCTGCAGGGACACACCAGGGAGAATTACTCCCATTTAGATCCTCTCCTTTGTTTCAACCTTAGTCCAGATCTCACTTTTCCAAAGGAGATGTCCATGCTTTTTAATTTCCTTTGGGGTCCCCATCCCCTTTTTTACCTTCCTTTTATCCTTAGTCTGATTCTCTGCCCAGAGACATTCCAAAGCCACCTACTGCAAGGCAGGGGTTGAACCTCTAAACCAAATTCAGCTTATGGGTGTGTGACTTAAAGAACGAATCAAATTAGTTGCCAACACAAACACTTGCAAATAGAAAGCTTTCAAAGCTTTGGGTTTCCAACTTTTCCTGGAGGCTAGAGGATGCAGCAGCACTGGGCCTATGTTGTTCAGGACCCAAGTCTGTGGGAGCTGAGTGGATACAGGCACCCGGGAGCTGCCACCTGCTCCCCCATCCCCAGGGACCCTTTATCTGCCTTCCCTGCCTGGATCCTAGAGGCATCCGATTTTGTGCTGTCTGCTTTAGAGCAAAAAACCTGAGCATGGAGACCCAGAAGGATACAAAGGCTGCCAGTGCTGGCCTCCCCCAGCTGCAGATCGTGGGCCACTCCCTCAATTGTTTTGTAGTTCCTTATCTAGTAGGAGTGAGAGTACCTGGCCTCCATCCGCTAATAGCAAGGAATTCTCCAGATAGTGGGCATGCAAGTGCTCTGTGAAGGAAAGTGCAGACCGGTTCTGAGGACTGCTTTCTGTTTATCTCATGGGGCCTCCCCAGGGTCACTGGTGTTGCCAGCGCAGGAGTTTGCTCCAAATGTTGCCTCTGCCTTTGACTCTGAATGTGACAATTTTTGCTTGTGGGAGTTGGAGGCCATGACTCCAACCCTCATATAGGCAAGTCGTTCTGTTTCCACACCGCGGCCTCCCTGAAAGGACAAGGTAAAGCAGAGATGCTCCGTGCATGGCCCTCTCACAGGCTTGCTGCCTTACTTGGTCAGGGGAAGAGGGTCCTTCCTACACACTTGCCCTCCATGCTGGCTTTCTCTACAAAGGCCTTACACACCCACACGGCACCCACAAGCTGGCCTGTCCCCAGGATAAACAAAGCCCGCATTTTTCTTATTAATCACCAATATATAAAAACACATGGCCTCTCTTTCTATTGTTCTGTGACTGGTTCACACCCTATATAATTTTATCCTGTTCCTACAGCCCTGCCATGCCCTAAGCTACAATTGACATTGATTCACTGACTTACGCAACTGTGTTATCTGCTCTTCATGGAGTTCTGTGCCCCAGCGGTGCCTCGGGCCTCCAGAGACAGGTGCAGGAGGGGTCGCACATCTCAGAGGGAGGAGCAGGGACTTGGAACGCCCCTCGTCCTCGTCGCAAACCGCACCTGGGCTTGATCACCTGTCCATTTCTGCAGGGGCAACCTCGTGGCAACTCCCTATAAATCCCTACATTTGCTTCTTAAGTCAACTAACATGAGAATTAGATCCATTCTGTGTCCACGTTAAGAGGCAAGCTTTCAAAAGGGAGTCTTTCGATACACTGAGCTTGACAAAGAGCACCTGTGGTGTTAGAGCCCATCCAGCCTTTGCATGGCTCCCACTGTCTCCAAAGAGGAAAGTCTTGCTTATAAGAGGAAAGAGATTTCACCAGCATAATTCCTACAAATACACTAGATCCATGAGAAAAAGTCCAGCTTTACAAATGTGCTGAGCACGACTTTAGCAACTTAGCAGCATGTGGTAGAAGAAAATAAAGCAATGTAAAATGCATGCAAAATAAAAGATTTTTAAGTTTAAAAATACAATAAAATTCTGCCAAATTTCTCATTGAAGCTAATGCTTAAAACTTCTCTTTGAGTAAGTTACTGAAGCACGTTTCCTCAACCAGAGGCCCTCATTCTAGCACATTCATAATCAGGGAAGAATACAGCCTGCTGAGCTCAGTGCTGTGCACTCGGTGTCAGCGTGCTTCCCTCCACTTCCAGCCATCTTTGTGGTTTTTCTGGAACCCTGGCTGAGACAGTTAAGGGCTTGTGGCCTCTTTCGTTTCCTCCACCCCCGCTGTGGGAGGCCACATGCAGTAGACAGCACAGCCCATGAACCTGCATCCAGCCGTGGTGTGGGAAAGAAGTGGCTGGTGGCTGTGTGAGGTAGGACCTGTGGGTTTACTTGTTACTGTGGCATAGCCTGGTCTCTCCTGCCTAACACAGATGGTCCCTGATGCATGATGGTTCCACTTAACATTTTTTTTGACTTTATGGTGGGTTTAACAGGACATAACCCCATCATAAGTCAAGGAGCATCTGTACATATATTTAAGGTACAGAATTTTTTCCCTGGAAAAGTTAGTATTAAATCTATGAAACATTTAATAGTGATTTTCATAGAATCCAAAGAATACAAACTATTGTTTTTAGTTTCTGCAGTAGCTGAGAAACTTTGACAAGAAGTAAGTGTATCTAGAGAAGCGGTGGGGGCAGCTCATAGACAGTCCCCCGAGGAGCACTTCAACCCCCATTGCCACCCACCTGAACCCTCTTACCCTCCAGATCCGAACACAACTTTTTTTCTGTATACTTTCGATAAACACAAAGTAGATAGAAAATATTCCAGAAGCATAGCAATAGTGTTCAAGTTAAAATTTCTGCCCTTCCGATTGCTTCCATTTTTTCATTATTTTGATTAATAAAATATGTATTGGAGGAGACCAAGAAGGAAGGCAGAGCAGGGCTAAGGAGGTGGCTGGCAGAGTCAGGGTCAAGGAGGCCACTCTGGAGGCAGCCAGTCAGGTGGAGTCAGGGTCCCTGGCTAGGTGAGGGCTGAGGAGGTGCTGGGCCTGGTGTGCCAAGGACTGACACCCATGGCAGGTGAGTCAGGAGGAACCTAGTGTACACTGCGATAGGTAAATAGGATCTGTCTTCAAACCCATTCTAGTGGTGTTGTTCAGACCTGTACATAAAGGGCTTTTAGGATACACAGAGGGGTATAAAAATATTGCAAAGCATATTTCTAAGCTGCACATATGCCAAAGTGATAATCTGTGGGCTCCTTGAAGGTGTCCACATGCCTCAGACAAAGAGGCCTGTTAAAGAAATCTTCACCTTATTTTAACACACGCACAGACACATGCTGCCAGGAGGTTTTTAAGACTCCTACTTTCAGGATTAGCATTTGCTGATTACAAATGGCAGGTGAGCTTCACCATAGACCTCACATTTGGAGTAGTTCAGTAAGTGATACACACCTCTTCTTATCCACTTCAGAGCTGGCAAACCTGCAGAGACTCAATTCTATGGCCCTCAGACGCCTCGGTGCTGAAGAGACACCCCTCCCTCCAGTTTCGTATGCTTTACTGGCCTCTTGGAGATGACAGGAGCAGATGCCGGGGGCAGCCTACATTTTAATTCTTTATGTTGGTAGCTCCACCCTTGAGCCCATCTATCTACCAGTAAATTGCAGAAAGCCCTCAGGTGGCCACGGTTTGTGGTTGTGTGTGGTTCTCACGTGGTGGAAGTGGCACACTGTGGGCAGAGCTGGGGGAGGCAGGCTTTCACGGCTGCAGGGAGCCAGAGTGGGACTTGGAGGAAGACAGAGGAAGGTTGAGGCCGTCCTCAAGCTGGTGCTTACCCATAAAATGGCATTAGTAGCAAGACCCAGGAGCAGATTTTCCACCTAGGTTGCACAATGTAATTATCTGGGGAGATTTTAAATATCCAGATTTCCAGGCCACATCCAAAATGAAATTTCAAATAAAGGGAGGGGGACTCTCTGGGATCAGACCCAGGCATCGGTATTTTTAAAAACTCCCCAGGTGAGTATGTGCATGTTGAAGTTGGAGAACCATTGCTCCAAGACCACACTCACGTATCACAGGTGCAACACCTCCGAAAAGTACAATAATTAGGGGAAATTACTTATGGAAAGTAGTAAATAGTTTTTCTTTAAAAAGTTGACATCTTGCAAAGAACAAAACTGGATGAATATAGACAAAATGTTGACAATAATATTCTCTGTATAACACTGTGGGGTTACAGGCGATTTTCTTTTGTTTTGTTTTGCTTCTCTATATTTCCCAAAATTTCTCAGCAGTAAACCTCTAATCATTTGTAATAAAGAGAGACCACATTGTCTAAAGGATGGGGCATTGTGAGGTATAAAGAGAGCATGCAGAACTAACACGGGGTCCCCAGCAGCTCCAGGAGGGTCGTGGACCAGCATGCCAAAGCTCTGTGCTTACCTGGGTGGGAGAGCATCTCCTGGAGCTACCAAGGCTTCAGGTGGGCTCAGCACCTGTGCAGCACTCACTACCTCCAAGATGCCAGCTGAGGACACCCTGGGCTGGAGACATCTGCTTTCAGACATGGCAGTGCCTTTCTGCACCCCAAATGAGTCACCTACCCCACAGCCTCCCTGCCAGCCCCTCCTCTCAAGTGCAACATACACATTAGAAACAGTGTTGCTGAAGGGCCTGGTTTCTCTCTGGCAAAAAACCCACTGTGCAAAGTGCAAGGAATAAAGACCTGCACATGGGGCCTCCGGCAGAGCTTCGTGAAGAGGGATCTGCCTAGATGTGACTATTTGTGTCATGCAGCTCTGCGACGCCTCATATCTTACCTTTGACTTTCAAAGCTGTTGTAGTGTTACTTTAGAAATACTGCTCTTCACTGATCTTCTCCAGATGATGACAGAATTCCTGAGGTTTACTTGTTCTCATGCTGGTCCCATCTCTTTTCAAGTAACTACTCGCCTTCCTGTGTTAAATAAGGTAAGGTTAAAGAAGCAGCCTCTTTGCATTTGTTCAATATCAAAATGTAAGTTTAGACTGTTCTCTTTCTCAAAGCAACAGCATGAAGCTGACATCCCCGAGGTGTGAGCAGGGCCTGGCCTGCAGCGGGGCCTTGCTGAGTGCAAAGAGAAAGGTAGGGGCTGCGGACTTTAAGCAGGCTTTTCTCACCCAAGTGTTATAAAGAAGGTTGGAGGAGAGAGAGCTGTTTTCCTCCAACACACTTCAGGCCATAGCTTATGTCAAAGGCTGATCATTCCATCTGGCCTGTGTCTCTGCTCCCTCTCAGGAAACCCTAACTGTCCCCACAGCAACGTGAGGTCTGTTCTCAGAAGCCCAGAGCCCAGGTGACAGTGCAGGCTGCCCCTGGGCACTTTGCCCAGTGAGAAGAGGAAGCCTGGGCCTTCTCTACATCCCATCTGAAGACTCGTTTCTTTCCCAACTTCTGCCTCGGCTGCCACTGCATTGCCAGTTCCCACCCCTGGCATCTGGAATGAAGGATGGGAAAAAAGAGGGAGACAGGAAAAAGAGGAGGCGTCTGTGTGGCCTTGTGTGCACACTTCAAAGGGCTCGCTAATGAGTGTGCCCATTGTGTGAGCTCTTTGTCTGTACCTGGGTTTTGCAATCTGCACACCTAGAGAGATCACAGAGCACCGAAAGGAGCCTTTCACGGCAGGCCAGGCCAGCCCCTCCCCCTGCACATGGAATCAAAGGGCGATTGTCACAGGCGAATGCACTTGATCTGGACGACTCACAGGGCTCCTGGAACAGACTGGGGAAGAGGAAAGAATGTGTGTGGTTGGGTGGGGGCGGGGCGAGGAGATGGGAAGAGAGCTGTCACAGCCAGGTTAAAATGAACTCCTAGTGAGATAACTTCTTTCCCCGGCTGCCAGGCGTCCCTACGCAGTGGTGAGATGGAGGAGAATTATACTAATTCCTTTCCCATATCTATCTCCTGCTGCCCACCCTGTCCTGTAGGCCAGTGTCTGTCACCTGGAGAAGGGGGTGATTAACACCTGGCAAAGTCCATAGGCACTTTCAGTTGTCACAACTGGGAAGGAGGTTACTGGCTTCTAAAGGGAGGAGACCATGGATGTTCCTCACTGTACTATGATGCCCAGGACTGTCTCCCACAACCAAGATCTGTCTGCCCCAAAACGTCAGAAGTACCAAGGCTGAGGACGCCTCCGTAGCCACTTATTCCCGGAGTGAACGGGATCGGGAGAGCAGTGCTCACGCTCCCTGTGTGCTGCTGTTGCTGCTGTTGCTTCCGGGAAGTTTTGCCCTCATATGCGTGGTCTCCTCTCACCTCAGTTGTCCGACTGCTGGGAGTTGGGCTGCTTCGGCCTCGGGGTCTTCCAGAACCTTACGAATACCTCAAGAGTCTCACACACAACCTTCTCAAGGATCCGCGTGTCCCCTGCTGCTGTTCTTCCTTGGTTGTCTTCGTGACCCATGCTGTTCTCTTCCACCTTATCTCGCTTTTCCCCTTCATCAGTCATTTACTGGCCCCTCTTTCTTCTGCTCCTTATGATCAGAAAGCGAAGCCAGACTCACAACAAGGTACCCCAAGCTCCTGAACCTGGGTTGAGGGGTGTGTTCTGACCGAAGCAGAGGGTTTAATATCTGGAATCGTGCATCACATGATCACAGGCCTTCATGGCTGTCTCACTGTAATGAGAGACATTTTCCTTCTCTGGTTGCTGCTGTAAAGTCAGCAATCCAGTCACTCTGCATGGAAGGTGACAGCGGACAGAGAGGTGATACAACTGAAACCTGATTCCCTGGGAAGGAAGGGAATCCAGGGTGAGAAGTTTCTCTCAGCATAATGCACCACTAAATTGTTGTAAATAATTATTTAAACTGGTGACAAAAATGTAAGGCATAAAATACTAAGGAAAAGAATCACAAGAATTTGTCTTATTAACACTATCAATAAAGTCATCATGAAGAGCTCCTTTAAAAGTTGTAATGTTCAATCCAGCTATGAGTTCCAAAAAGCTGACCATCCCAGGTCATAGTCCAAGACTGGCCAATTTGGAGAGTGCGACAGAATCGGGGAAAGTGTGAGCTAAATGTGTGCAAAGGGATGGATTTGTGCATCAGTGACTTACATCCAGATATGACAGCAATACACCTATGAGAAAATGGCCTGGAACCCAAACAGAAAATGGCCTGAAACCCAAACGTGGGGGATAACCAAATCTTTCTTCAGCAAGATTACATAAATTTCTTCATTCTTCACACAACATGAACCAGTGAGGTGTCAACAATACCAAATGTGGCTTACAGAATCCAGGGCAAGTTGTAGTGGGCCATTGTGAAGTGCAAGAGCCACTACTTCCCAGCAGCATCCAGGACACTATGATGCCATGCTGCACACCTACTGTGCAGTGGCAGTGGAGAGATGCCAGAAAAGTGACATGAGTGCCCTTAGTGAGTAGTGTGCTCCATTTCCACATTTCTTTTGCTTGAATGAGATCCATGGGAGACAAGGGACTACTGGTATGAATATATGCATGTCCGTGTCATCCGTATCTATGGCTGTATCTATGGCTATAGCTATGCCTATGTCTATATCTATGTCTATGTCTATGGTTATGCCCATGGCTATGCTTATGGCTATATCTATGTCTATGTCTATGGTTATGCCCATGGCTATGTTTATGGCTATGGCTATGCTTATGGCTATATCTATGTCTATGTCTATATCTATGGCTGTGGCTATGACTATGCCCATGGCTATGACTATTGCTATGTCTATGGCTATGGCTATGCCTATGTCTATATCTATGTCTGTGTCTATGGTTATGCTCATGGCTATGCTTATGGCTGTATCTATGTCTGTGTCTATCTATGGCTATGTCTATGTCTATGGCTGTGGCTATGACTATGTCTATATCTATGTCTGTGTCTATGGTTATTCCCATGGCTATGTTTATGTCTATGTCTATGGCTGTGGCTATGGCTGTGTCTATGGCTATGTCCATGTCTATGGCTATGTCTGTGTCTTGTCTATGTTCATGGCTATGGCTCTGTAAGTTTTCAGACAGAGACCTATATTAGGCTCAACTATAAGAGCTAAGATCTCTTGTATGTCCTGGCCTAAAAAAATACCCAGAAAACCTGGTGTAAGCCACAAATGATGATTATAAGATCTCTGTCTTCTACAAGAGCCTACTTACAATAACCATGCATGCCTTTCACAACCCATAAACTTTTATTGAACTTTTACTATGTCAGCCACAGAGCTCTCTTAGGAGAATGAAACAGACACTGTCCCTCTCCCCACAGAGTAAGCAGTGACATGGTTGCTCACTTTCTTTATCTCACTGTTCTTTAAAAACTTCCATGAAGTTCCATCCTAGTCTATGACGGAAGGCCACGAAGCACAAACCGCGAAGGCATCACGAAAGGATACCACAACACACACGAAGTACGTAATGCCTGTCACACACTTTTTAAAATCTGTGAAAAGACACATTTCATGGCAAAGTGTGGAGCATGAATTGCAGCCTGAGATTAAGCCCCGCCCACTGTTGGGGATTCACTCCCATCTGGGCTGGTCAAGTGAGTCAGAGGGGTGTGGGGCCTTCGGTCAGCGAACTCATCCTCGAGGGAGAGGAACAGGCATTTCACTTGTACACCAGTGGCCAGGCTTCCTCTAGGGAAGGGAGGAGAGGTTCTGCATATACCCGTGGGTGGGTGGGCAGGGCACCCATCTGCCACCAGCCATGAGCCTTGTGAAAAGAGGAACTGAGACCGAAGGTGAGGACAGTGTCTTCATGAGGAGAGAGTGGGTCCAGTGCTCAGCGGCCTCGTGTGTGTGAAGGGCACAGAGCACAGAGCACAGGGTGTTTCTGGCAAAGAGGGATCACAGAGTATGCCGGGTACTTTTGCATCCTGAGGGATGGTGGCTACAGGAACACTGGGAGAAGACACCGCTGGCTCACCTTTCAGTGCCATCTGTGAGAGCAGGTCTTGGTAGAGTGTCATCTTCCAAAACTCTTCTTGCTGGGACCTTGTCATGGGCTGAATCGTGTCTCCTCAATGTTCATACATTGAAGTCTGAACACCTAGTACCTCAGAATGTGTCTATATTTGGAGATTAGGGTCTTCAAGGGGTAATTAAGAAAAAATGAGCTCCTCTAGGTGGGCCCTAATCTGACAGGACTAATGTCCTCATAAGAAGAGACTAGGACACAGAGTGAGGGATGGCCCCATGAGGACACAGGGAGAAGATGCCATCGGTAAGTCCAGGAGAGAGGCTCAGAAGAAACCAACCCTCCTGACACCTTGTCTCAGACTCCAGACCCCAGACTGTGAGGAAATAAATGACTGTTGTTTAAGCCACTGTCTGCGGTGCTTTGTTATGGCAGCTCTGGCAGACTGACACAGACCCTGATAAGAAGGGGACAGTGAGAAGAGCATCAGAGTGCTCTTTACAACTGCCCAGGAGAGCAGCCTCTGGACCTGCCAGAATAACTGGGTTTTTCCAGGAAAGACTCAAGGGCAAGCCCTGGCAGGTGGGAGCAAAGTCGGCGGCAGTCCCCCAGTCCGCACAAGCCCGAAGAACCCACTAAGACCCACGCAAAGCCAGACTACCAACACGTCTTCACCCCCTTCTCATCTTTCTGGAAGCCAAAGCTTGCGGATGTCTCGGACTCCTTTTGACTTCTCCCTCATCCCGTGTTCATTCAGGTATGGAGTTCTGGTGTGTTTCCTGCGCACCTGTTCCTTCCTCTCCATTCACATGTCTACCCTGTGTCTGGGCCCTCATCTCGGCACTGAGACGTCTTCTACAGTCTCCTTCCTGGCTGCCTGCTCTCAGTCTGCCCTTCCCAGGACCCATCCTACGTGGCCATACAGAGAGCTGTACACATCGCTATCATGTCTTTCCTGCTCAGAAGTCCCCTCCAAGTCCCTCCATAATTCGGCCCCTGTCTGGCTCACTTATTTCTCACTGTCACTCTCGACTGGACCAGTTCTCTGTCAAGCCTAGGGACAAGTCAGGCCAAGTATCCGTAGCAAGGACAGAGAGTGCCACGTGGGGATCAGAGAAAGCCTTCCTATGGATTAGAGAAATCCCACCCCTTCCTCAGGCTCAACCTTCCCCAACTGCTTTATCCCACCCTGAATTTTTTCCTTTTTCAGATTTTCATCACATTATCGGTCCACTGGGTATACAATTTAACAGTCCATCATCTTCTATGATGGTATGTTGCAGTTTTCTTTAAGGTGTCCACTTTGTTCAACTAGTCTCTCTCCTGCTACTCTCCTTACGCCGTCTCCCACCCCCTGCACATCAGTCGGAGTGCTGATGGCGTCGTGGGCTCCTCTACTCCAAACCCTCCCGTGTCCTGCCCTCTCACTGGGATAAATCCAGCATTCTTAACTGGCCCGTAAGGGCCTTCATTAGTGATTCCCATGCAATCTTGCTGCAGATGACATTCACCTGAAGAACTCTAAAAAACAATAAAGCCTTGGCCCCAACCTACAATTGAGTCAACATTTCTGGGATCCAAGTCCAGGAACTGTATTAATTTTAACTCTCCAAGTTGATCCCTTACTAGAATATAAGTTCCATGAACGGATGAGATCGTCTGCTTTGTTCACTGCTGAATCCCCAGGGCCTAGGACAGAGCTCATCGTGACTGCTCAGTAAAACTGTATGGACTGAATCTTTCAAATGAAATTGTACATGTCCTTGGGGATGGAGAGCAAAGGTAAAACATTTTTCATAATCATGGTACTGAGCATTTGGGGCTCCAAATGCTGGAATTTTATTCAATTTTCCATATATTTTCTTTTTTGTGAGTTTGAATGATACCTTATTCTTTGACTACAAGGCCTAAGGGCTTTCAATCTACCCAGCTATAAGGTGTCCAGCACAAATAAGTGGTACTTCCAAGGGCCAGCAGGAGAAGTCAAAAGTCATTTTCTTTCACAGTCTCAGTTTTATTTTTTTTAAAAAATCAAAGTCTATTTTCCAAGCATCCGTATCTTTCTATTTCCCAGTGATCTGGCATGTGCAAAGTTTCACAGAGCACAGAAAACATGCTTTTAATGATAATAACACTAGTAATGTATTGATGACTGTGTTGTAGCAAGCACAGCACAAGGAATTCTGCATGGATTATTTTTAACTAAAAAGAAAAGAAACCTGTAAGGTAGAAATTGGCATCCCTGTTTTAAACACGGAGAAGTTGAGGTTAGAGCTGCCAATTTCTTCCACATGGCCACACTGTGAAAAAGTGACAGATGTGCTGGGCCAGACTGATGACAAAGACCTTGTTCTTTCCACTGCACTGTACCGTTTCCAGATCGCCTGCTTTGTAAGAAAGAACTCCTCCCACAACACACATAATGATGCTTGCTACTCGGTAGTGTTTGTCAACAGTTTTGAGACCCCTGGATGAGAAAATTGGAGGACAGGAAGCTGAAGTTTGCCTTCTGATTTCAAAACACATTTGTAGAACATAACAAGAAGGCCGAGCGTGGAAATGCACTGAGCCTTCCTTCTGGAGGTGCCAGGAACGTGACTCACGCTGTCCTGAGCAGTCCCTCTCACCACCTCCACACACACTCCCAGTCCACAGCAGCCGAAGCAGCCGAGACAACAGGAAAGAGATTACAGCACACTTGCCCCTCAGCTGGCCCACAAGGTTGCCTGTTGTGTCAGCAGCAGGTCTCGAGGAAAGGCCAGGCGGAGCTGGAGCAGCCCCCCTGGAGTTGCACATCTGGACTTAGAAGCCTTGCACAATGAGTCTCTTTGAAAGGGAGGGAAGTTTAATTACTTTTGGAAGCTGGCAGAAGTCCAGGATGGAGAGTGTTTTCTTCCTTTTGTAGGTCAAGCCAGCGCGGGAACAGCAGGAGTGTCTGAGGCAGGGAGGGGAGTTACTGTTTTGAAGCAGGACAGCAGGCACCCTGGAGTGGACAGCCGGGCTGTGACGGGGCAGCTGCGCTGGGGAAGGAAGCAGGGGACAGCTGCAGAGTGAGGGTGTGGCGCTTTCTTTGGTCTTCTCCCCCTGTGGAGGTCAGGGTGGGTGGGTGAAAGGCCCAGGAAGCTGGAACAGGCTAAGACTTCTCTGTTTGCAAGCATTAGGGTAATCAAGAAATAACCCATGGTCTGTTTTCTGGAGGGCTGTTTGTGACCATGCGAGTGTGGTTAGCAACAGAAGGCAGAAATGGAAAGTTGTAATGACTTGCTTGTGAGAGCAACTACTGAGATTTTAGCAAAATGGTTAAAATTGTTACCGAACAAGTTGACTGCCAAAAGTGCTAAAAAGTTGAAATCTGAATGACTTGAGCAATGTGGAGAGGATATTCACAACCCACCCTGATATGTTCCTGAGGCTCCACCTCTATCAAGGATTTAGTGCCCAAATCTGTTGGTAGGGGAGACATTGTGTTCCCCACCACCCCGCTGGAAAACGTGAAAAACAGAATGTACTAGTGCTCCACTTTCTAGCTTATGTGACGGTACTTTGAAAAGTATGTGGAAAGATTTGCATTGTCTTTTAATTCTATTTTTCCACACACTTTTTGAAGTACCTTCATGTACCTCATATCTTTCAACATCCCTTCAGTTCTGTGCAGATACCATTCTAGCTACACAGAAGGAATATTAGAAAATTATGAAAACAGTTTCAGTTCCACAAGGGTTTTCAATGTAGGTGAAAGGACCAGGTGAGTGCCTGGTGACTCCATTTGCAAATTCAGGTGTGAAAGGAAAGAACTTCATTTTTGAATCATTAAATCCAATTTCTATTAAGCAGAGATTTCACCGGTGACAAGCTTCTAAGGGGAATACATACTTGGAACAGGCTTCCCAGGTGAATCTCAAGAAAATCATGGAGTGAAAATGTAGATTTTGAGCTAGATAGAAAGTTCAGAAGAGTTTGGATGAGGGAAAGTAAAGCAAGGGGGCTGCAGTTTGGCGTGGGGGGTCTGCGTGGCACACTGAAGACTGCCGGGGAGAACAGATCGATGTGCACAGAAGAGTGGCAAGATTCGCGGAGGGTGAGAAAGAAGCTCAGTGGATCAGAAAATTACTCAACAAATCCGAGGTCTTCATCCTTTGGTCCTCTGTATTCCCAGAGTGCACAGTCTGGCACCTGTGGGGAAACTGAGACCTGCCTTGTCTTCAGACTCCTGCTTCCATGGAAGCTCTCTCTGGCAGGTTCCCCTCCTGCATGCACTAAGATGTCCCACCCCACTGGCAGACAGCGCCTGGGCGCGTCTGTGTCACTAGGTGCTGTGAGATAGCCTTGTGAAGGGCCTACCTACTGCAGGCTGGAGATCTACCAGGAGTGAGAACATCAGGCGCCTCTTCTCAGCAGGAAAGCCACAGTCTTTCCACTCCCAGCCCGGATGAAGCCCCGAAGCCATGAGCCACATCCTACTTCAGGCAGCTTTGGAGAAATGGGTCCTCTGGGATGCACTTGGCATTTGTTCCTCTAGAGACCCTACAATAGCTGAGAGTATGCAATCTACTTCTAATTAATGTAATTTATTTCCTTGGGCCTTTGGGCAGAAAAGCTTGGACAGTTTGGTAACAAACAAGCCAAAATTGAACATCTGTAACAAAACAAGTTAAAATTCGTAGAATGGCTAATGAAGACTGTTCCCAGTATGTGTTTGATTATGACACCTCTCTCTAGCGCTCTCTCCCTATGTATGTATATTTTCACAATTGCCAGTTTTCAGTCCAAGATTTCATGCTGAAGCAGTCATTCAAATCTGTAACACATTTTCGTCACAACAACAAAGCTGCAAATAATGATGAAGTTTCAGATTAATTCATCAAATCCTGATTAATCTACAAAGCCACTGATTTTGAGTGTTGGTAGCACTGTTTATCCTAACCAGTGCCTGGCTCTTATAAATATGTTTCCATCCTTTCTTTCCCCCGCTCATTCACAGGAAACTCTTAAAGACATATAGGGAAGGGATTCATAGGTATTGCAATTCAGCTATATGAAGGGTACTTTCACTCATTAATCATACAAATTCCTCCAAATCCTGTGCAGTTGTGATATACTCCAGTTTCCCAAATTGGGAGATTCATTATTTCTATAAATAAATATGCTCCAAGTTTTCCAAGGTCCAGTGCCAAGGGCACCTCTCTCTCCTTCAGTAGGAATGAGGTTTATCTCCGTTACTCAGCGCCCTTGA
Organism: Cynocephalus volans; assembly: GCF_027409185.1. Lineage (NCBI taxonomy): Eukaryota > Metazoa > Chordata > Mammalia > Dermoptera > Cynocephalidae > Cynocephalus > Cynocephalus volans. Next base: position 156,258,618 of record NC_084467.1, on the reverse strand, counting down.
GATGGGGCTGGGAGCACATTCTCTCCATGGAACAGAACTCCATACCTCTGGATGTCCAGGATTAGTAGATGGGTTAGTCCGCTTTATGTAGCTATAACAGAATACCTGAAACTGGGTAATTTATAAAGAAGAGAGGTTTATTTGGCTTACGATTTGGGGACAGCTGCATCTGGCACAGGCCTCAGGCTGCTTCTACTCATGGTGGAAAGTGGCAGGCAGCCGGTGGGTACAAGCAGATCACATGGTGAGAGGAAGCAAGAGAGAGAGAGGAGGTGCCAGGGCCCTTCAAACAATCAGCTCTCATGGCAACTAATAGAGCAAGAACTCACTCACGACCCTTCCTCTCCCAGGGAGAGCATTAATCCATTCATGAGGGATCCGCCCCCATCACTCAATCAGTTTCCAGCACTGCCACATTGGAGATCAAATTTCCACATGAATTTTGGAGGGGACAACCCATCCAAACTCCATCATTAGAGGAAGGAACAAGGACATTGATAGGTCACATGTAGAAAAGCTGGGCTGGAGATGCATTACAGGAGGTAGAAAATGAACTCCGCCTTGATTTGTCCCCATTACAAGACTACAAGCAGAATGACACATTTCTTGCTGCCTATTGATGTGGCATCCATTTTTCATCGGATAAAAAGTATTCTAATTTTGAGTATTTTTCCTGGAATTATCCAGAGAAAAATATGCCATCTTCATTTTGGGAAGCATAAGCAAACTTTTCAATGCCTCTTTCCCCCTCGTGAACCCATGAAAATGCCGGTAGGGACTCAGCTGTACGCACACGCCAAGGTCAGGGACCCTGGAGCCGTTGCTGGGGCATCCGTCAAGCAGAAGCCTTCTCACAGCTTTTTGGCATCCTTCCCACGAGCCCCTGACCATGCCCAAGTCAGAAACCTGGCAAGCAAAATAGAGGATCACAGAAGAACCCAGCCCGCCTTTCCCCAACCTCACAGCCTCACTGTAAGCAAAGGCAAGGGGGTGAAAATTACATGTAGTGTCAGTTGAGTTCTGTCTCTCATCTGGACTGAGCATTGTGACTACCTGATTGAGTTTGCTTTAAAATCTGAACGTGTTCGCAGGATTTTCTATTACAAAACAGTGACCAGAGAATCATGGAAATGGCCTGAGTTCTCATCTGGGAGCAGGGGAGGGCTACCTTTAGACATCACTGAGTAGTGCTCAAGGGGTGGTAGAAGAAGAAAAATAAAAGTTGCTTTCATGATTATACCCCTACGTCTTGCTTTCTGATGTGCTGGTTACACAGTTATCAAAACGTTTCTCTTTTGTCATCCAATGTCACTTACAATGGTTTCACCAAACAAGGTGGGCCAGACTCACCGTGCAAACACACAGCAGAAATGGCCCTTCGGACTTCATGGTTTGCAGCCCAAATGTCTCCTGGACAGCGGGGAGCAGGTCTACCCTTGTTTCTCCCTGTTCGAGCCCCTTAACTGAGTGCTCCTGATGGTGCAGATGCCTGTCACTCCTTCTTGCCCACACAGGAAGCATTTTGTCAGATATTTAGCCCCAACTTTTGCTCTGACTCCATGTCAGACCCAACCCTTTGCTTCCTGGACTCTAGCTGCTCTGCCTCCATGCAGGTGAGAAGGAAATCACAGTTTCTGCCACTTGCATGTCAAAGGAGGTTTGTTGATCCTGCTAGTAAGGTCAACAGACCCGTGACTTCCTGCCAAGGGCTTCATTCTGGGACAAGAAGGCCAAGCTGAGAAAAGCAATTGTTTTGAAAAATATGCACCTGATAATCCTCTCCCCGTAAACCCGCCCACTGAAGAGGAAGCCTGGGCATTCAGTGCACCGGAGGGTGGGCTGCAGCTGACGGCCTACTCATGGGACACTTGGGCTCTCACCAGTCATGTCCCCTAGAGAAGGTTCTGTGGAGACCACCCTGTCCTGTGCTTGCCCAGGACCCAGGACTGCTCCCGTTGAGGAGGTATGCCAAGTGGGGTTCTCGATTCACTGTTCTGACAAAGACCTGTTCAGAGCAACAGGTTGATTGAGTTTCCCATGATCCGCTGTGAGCCCAGCCACCTCCAGCCTCCTCTGAACCTTTAAGGGTAGGCTACGTCTGCAGAACCTCGCTCTGGCCCATTGGGACCCTGACCACACCTGGAATTACTTGTTCAATATCTATCTTCCCTGAAGGATTTCAGGGGAGGAAGAGGACCTTTCCCCTAGTCCATTCATAGCATTCTCTGTGTCTGCCACTTAGTAGTTCTCGATTAATATTATTCAGAAAGATTTTATTCATACTTTATCCAAGTGACATTTGAATGATGGTAGAAATGCTCAGAGGATGACACACTCTGGGTTGCTGTTCGTTGTTTACCAAACAGTTCAGTATACAGAGATGAGTTTACGACCCAGGTTTTGGGATTCCTGCCCACAGCTTGATGTGCTGATCTCCACCTCATTCCGCGCTCCCCTCCGGCACTGTGCTCTTCCCCATGGAAGGCACATGCTTCAATGGCTCACCACTGGTAACATGGCATGTCTCCAGATAGTTACACGAAGAAAGGGAGAGAAGTGAACTGACCAGAGTTCTTCCGAACGGCACAACCCTCACTGCACACAGGGAACAAAGAGCTGCAGCAGGAGAAGGAGGAGCTGATGGCAGCAGTGGCCACTGTAGGGCAGCCAGGACAAGAAGATGCCCCATAGACATATATGTATTGGTGAAAGACCAAATGCCAAAGAATCCAAGAAAAAAACTAACCATCACACGTTGTTTTCCTGGTACAGATGGCCTTGATGTGCTGACTCACCCATAAAGAATGAGACTTTCTATGCAAAACCCAAGGCGCATCCGTGGAGGCAGAAGGTTCCCACGCAGAAGCAACGTGACCTCTGCTGATTCGGATCCCCCAGCATCCAGCAAGTGTGATGAAGCAAAGAGTATAAAAGAACCACGGCACTTGTCCGAGGGCAGCCAGCCCTCCACAGGGCCATATCTCCTTCTTGATTCATTCACATACCTGCGTACTGGTCAAAAAGACACTTATTTTTTCTTACTTAGCAACTGAACTAGTTTGGCTCACATAAAGTCATGCTTTCCCAAAGATGAGGACACAGGCGTGAGTATGTGAAAAACTCCTTAGCCTGACCAGTGAGATCAGTCTATCCAGGGCAAGTGGATGCTCAATGCCTGCCATGCGCTGGAGGCTTTGACACACCTGCCACCTAATCCTCATAATATTCTCGTGAGGTGTTTTTCTAAAAAATGAGCCCCCCCCCAGTTTAAAATAAAAGAGACAGATTCAGGGAGCATAAACAGTGACTCAAGAAGCAGAGTGGAATTTAAACCCTGACCCTCTGACCTCCAAGTCCAGCCATGCTCAGTACAGGACCCAAGGACCGACTGCTTTACTGTTACCAGGTACGTGTTGGATCCTTTTAAAAATTACTACAAGGAAAAACTACCCCAACTCAGAAATCATCATCTTTATTTGTACTTTGATGCATATTTCATGATTTTTAAAATAATTAAGTGACCTTTCAAAAAAAGTATGTAACTGTCCTGTGAATTTCTCTTCTGCAGGCTGTACCTTCCTGTGCAGTTTCAGGCACCCAGGCTGCAGAGGACTTCCCAATCTGAGCCTTCCTTTCTATATTGTTCACCCAGCTCTTACATACCCGTATGCAGACTTGCTAACCCATGACAGCAGCATAGTCTTACCCCAGACTAAACCTCTTATTCTTTTTTATTTTCATTTTACACACCACTTTAATAATTTTCAGTCAAGACTTTCACCCCTACCATGTGAGTTGCAACTTTGATTCAACACCTAAAAGGGGCCAGGATTGGAAAGTGACAGCTCACAAGAAAGCTCCCATCCCAACTTCTGAAAAGTGGGAAGGAACAATCAAAACCATTTTACTGAGGATCACCTAGTCTGAGGCCAAAAATCATTGTAAGAGGGAACAAACAGACTGTAGAGCTAGGGCTGGGTCTGGAGCTCACAGACTCCTGGAGCCCATTCACAAACCCTTCGCACGCAAGTCTATGAGTTAGGTAACCGGCAAAAAGGTCCTTGGAGCCTTGGTTGAAGGAAGAATAGTCTTTATTCAGCACACACATCTAATACCTAGGCAGTCCAAAGATAAACTCAAACTCCACTGCTATGGGCAAAGTCCAAAGAAAAATCTGGGCAGCTGCCAGCAAAGTAAACATGCTCTATTTTTAGATGTGAGCTCTCTGAGGGCCAGCCTGCTTCACAAACTGCAGAGCACACAAGAGCAACAAAACTAAAAAGATACATTGGTGTGCATGCACACTAAATCCAACCCCACACAACTTGTTTACAAGAAATGTGCTGCACCACCCCCAACCAGACCTGAGTCGAGGGGCCCTGACTAGATTATTCTATTTTCCCCACACAGGCTCAAAACCTAACCATGACTCCAGGGGCCCTGACAAAACAGCTGAAGTTGTCCCATAGTGAGCTGCCTCATGATGTGTTCAGTGCAATGGAATTTAAAAGGCAAGAAATTTGCCCACCAATGTTTATAGCAGCATTTTTTGCAACAGCCAGATGGTGGAAGCAATCCAAGCATCCATTGACAGATAAACAGATAAAGAAAATGTAGAGCATCCATACAATGGAATATTATTCAGCCTTAAAAAGGAAGGAAATTCTGACACATGCTACAACATGGGTGAACCTTGAGGGCATTATGCTGAGTGAAATGCGCCACACACAAAAGGACAAATGCTGTATGATTCCACTTACATGAAGCACATAGAGTAGTCCAGCTTATAGAGGCAGGAAGTAGAATGGTAATTGCAAGAAACGGGAGGGGGCGGGAGAATGGAGCGTTTTGCAAGATGAAAAGAGTTCTTGAGATAGATGGTGGTGGTGGTTGCACAGTAAGAATGTACTGAACCACACACTTAGAAATGGTTAAGACAGTAAATTTTACATTACGTATATTTTGCCACAATTTTAAAAAAAGCAAGTCGTGCCTCTGGGGTTATACCACTTCTTCCTAGCTATAGTGCCTGCAGTGCATTATGGAAGAACTGTTTTGGGTTTGCAAAAGACAAACCTGTATTTAGTCCCAAACTCTGTACCAATGGCTTTATATCTTGGACTATTTTAACTAGAGAATTTTACTCTTAGAAACTACCAATGAATTGTATTATATACGTCATTCAGGCAAATATTCAGGTTAAAAATAGAATGCTAAGGACAAAAAAATTGGTTTTCAGTTCATCTTTGTTGAACAAAAGTTATTACATAATAAATATTGGCTGTGTATTTTCAGCATTACCCATCTGTTATCAATAAAAGAAATGCTGTTTCTGGGAGTTGCTATATTTTCCTTTAAGCATTTCTCTCTTGTGTTTGGTTGAAGGGGGTGAACAGGTGTGAAATGCTGTGGCACTTGGATGGGGGCAGCTCCCAGGGAAAGCAGTCTGTGGCCGTTCTGTCCCCTTTCCGCCTCCTGTCCTACCTGAGCCCCGCTCCGTCCCAGCACTCCCTGTAGCTCTCACCCTGTCTATTCTGCTACTGAAGGGAGTCACTGTAAAGCTTCAGAAAACTCACCCACCCACCATTCCAAGGACTAATGTGCCATCTCTCCTAGGGACATCCGTGTTTTGACCACAGATCTGCTGAAATGTGCATGTATTTAACATTTAAGCAATGTGAATAGACTTAACATTCCTGAACTGGACACGCAAAAATGGTAACCACAGCAAATTTTATGTTATGTGTTTTTTTTTTTACCATAAATTAAAATTCTATGATGAAATAAGGAGGGGCCATAGGAAGAAAGCGACTCAGTAACTCCATGAAGAGTTGGGGGAGCCCAGGCCTGGCGAGGGGTCTGGGTGGCCGGTGGAGGCATGCTGCTCCCGGGAAGCCCGCGGCCACACCCCGGCACCTGCACCCCTGCACCCTGCGAGGCGAGACGCAGGCAGGACGGCAGCGGCAGGGCGACCCCGGACACCTGCTGCTCTGCTCAGTCTGGCGAGACACTCACCAGACGGGTGATCTCGCAGTGCTCGGCGGGGGCCGAATGAGCAAGTGCCTGGGGAGCCGGCTTCTCCGGAGTCCACCGGCCTGCGCCAGGCCCTGCTCGGCTCCGGTGCTGCACCGGGGCCCTCGGTAGCTCCTCCCCACGGGTAATGGAAACCACCGCAGAGAGGGCTTGGGAAATGCGCGCGAGCCCTTCCTGCCGCTTCCAACCCAAGGCTGGGCGGGTCAAGTCCAAGTCCACGTTTCCCAGGTGGATGCTAAACCGTCCCACTTTCTTCTTCTACGCCACCCTTTCCTTTTATCATTGCCCCTCCAGGCAGGTCACACAGAGTCGCCCTAAGCCGTGAGAAACGTGAGATGAAGCTGCGAGCGAAGCGACGGTCAGGTGCAGCCGAGGGTCTGCAGAGCGCCGGAGGAGGGGGCGCGGGGGAGGAAGAGGGGGCGCGGGGGGGGGAGAAGGGGGGCGCTCGGGGGAGGAGGGCAGGGAGGAGGAGGAGGAGGGGGGCGCGGGGAGAGGAGGAGGAGGGGGCGCTGGGGCGAGGAGGGCAGGGAGGAGGAGGAGGAGGGGGCGCGGGGGAGGAG